>NW_024543210.1:3000000-3537500 GCF_018167655.1 Microtus oregoni | reverse complement strand
GAGAGAGAGAGTGAGAGAGAGAGAGAGAAACAGAGAAAGAGAAAGAGAGTAAAATAAGTCTATACAAAATAATATTTACAAAAGCTAGTAACCAATAGCAAGAAAATTATAGAAATTATGCAAATACATGGATATGGACCAATATACTCCTGAATGACCTGCGGATCATTGAACAAGTCAGAGAGGGAAATAAAAAGTTGCCAGAGGTCTGGTTGGGTTCTTCAGTGGTTAGAGGCTCTGAATCTGTTCTTTTCACTTACTGATCTGCAGCCTGACCTGCTCTCCTGCTCTCAGAGCCTGCAGGTGCATTATTATTGATGGGAGCCTCTGATTTATTTTTAATGCGGGCACTTGTAGAGCGCTTTCATCCTATTGCAAAGGTTTGGTATGTTGTGTTTTCATTTTCATTTACCTCTAGAAAGCTTTTAATTTTTCTCCTCTTGCTTCCTTAAATGACCCACTCACCATGGGTAGAGAGCTGGTTAATGCCCAGGGGGTGCGCATATTCTAGTTTTTCTCATTGCTGCTTTCTAGCCGCTCCTAATGTAATCAGATGCTATTTCGGTTTTCCAAGATTTGTTATTTGATTTGATTTGTAGCCTATTATGTGATCTGTTTCAGTGACAGCTCCATGAGCTCCTAAGAAGAATGGATATTCGTTCAGTAGTGTCTGGATGGAATGTTCTGTATATGCGTATTTGTTCCGTTTGATCAATGATGTCATTTAACTGAGATTTTTCGGTTTAATTTTGTCAGGATGACCTGTCTATTTGGATGAATAGGGTACTGAAGTCACTTGCTATTATTGGGGAGGGGGTAACCTGTAACCTTACCTCCAGTAGCATTTGTTTTATGAAATTGGGTGCATTTATGTTTGAATTGTGATGTCCTCTTGGTGAATTGCTTCCTTTATCAGTATGAAATGACCTTTATAATTCCTGACTAATTTTTGTTTGAAGTCTATTTTTATCAGATATTATAACAGTGACACCTGCTTGCCTCCTAGCTCCATTCACTTGGAATACATCTTGCTTTTTAGCCTTCTTTTACCCTAAGGTAACATCCTTCTTTGATGGCGAGGTGTCTTCCTTGGAGACAACAGATAAATGAATCCTACCTTCAAATCCAATCAGCTAGCCAACATCTTTTGATTGAGGACTTAACATGCAGTTATTAAAATATATATTAATTGCTATCATTTTGTTTATTTTTGTAGTGCTTGGTATTTTTTTTCCAGTCCTCACTGGCTTAACTACCGTCCTACTGTGGTTGTTTCTTTCCTGTAACTTCCTAGGTGTATCTGTCTTTTTCCTCAGAGCAAAGGGTTCTTCTAGTGTCTCCTAGAGAGCTGGCCTAATGGTCACAGACGCTTGTACCCTTTTGTTCCTTCCTCCCTTGAGTGTAGCTTTGCTGAGTATAGTCATCTGGGTTGGCAGCTGGGATTTCGCCAATTAACATGCTTCATCCCAAGCTCTCCTGTGGAGAAATCTGCTGTTATTCTGATGGGTTTGCCTTTAAATGTAATTTGGCTTTCTCTATTGTAGTTTTTAATATAGTTTCCTTGTTTTATATAGTTAGCGCTTTAACTACAGTATAATGCAAAATAGTATTGCCTGATTTTTGTCTCTTTGATGTTGTGAATGCTGCCTGTACCTGGGTGATCGTCTCTCTTCTTTAATTTGGGGAAATTCCTGCCATGATTGTGTTGAAAATGTCTATACCTTTGGAGGGATGTTCTCCTTCTACACCCATGATTTTAGAGTTGGCCTTTCCATGGTGTCCCATGAATCTTGTATGGTCTGTTCATACTTTTAAATTAATTTATCTTGGTCCTTGACTATTTCAATTCATCTACCTTGTGTTTGACCCCTGATAGCCTCCTCTCTGTGACTCACTCTAAGGCTTTCCAGGGAGTTTTTAATTTGGCTTTGTGGATTTTTCATTTCCAGAAGCATTTCAATTTGGTTTTTCTTCAACAAGTCTATCTCTTTATTGAATTTCATTTTTATAACTTATTTTGACTTCTATATTTCATTCAAGTATTATTTGTATTCTCTTGGAATTCATTCAGGACTTTGTGGACTCTTCTGATTTCTTTAAACATTTATAATCATTGCTTTGACTTCTCTGTCTGAGATTTCATCTCTAGAAGTTCACTCATATTGAGTGATCATTACTCAGTGTAAATTTTGGAGGATCCATGGTGTCTTGGATTTTCATATTTCTTGTGGCTTTGCATTGAGACTTACACATCTGGGGCTAAATTTTAAAATCTCATTAGTCCTTTAGTCCTTCAGTAGGAGTGTTTGCAGTGGTCAAGAGGGACTCAGGTAAGAGTTTAGTGTCATTTCCCTCTGCTGGACTGGGGTTGAAGGTGCCAGGTTCAATTCCCATTGAATACTGCATGTAACAGTCACTAGCACTTGAAATATAGAAGTAATTAAATAAAAAACATTACTTCTTCGGCAAAAATCATTTTAGCAGGTTAGTTAGCATGAATGGAAATAGAAGAGAAAGTGGATTAAGATTCAGGTTGTTACTGGGTTGATAGAGAAGTGGGGTAGAGGTGGGAAACAAAGAAGGATAACAGTAGAGACAAAGCGAGGGGAGATGAGGCGGTTTTGACTAACAGCAGACCAGGAAGAGAGATAAAGACAAGTGATCAGATATGCAGATCAGTCCTGGTCCTTGGAGTCTGAGACACAGAGACCTTGCAAACCAGACTAACCTTTGTTGTCGTTGTTGTTGTTGCTGCTGCTGCTGCTTGTTCAGGGATTTTTTTTTTTTTTTGGAGAGGATAATCTTAAGGGAAAAACTAAGGTTAAAAAAAAGAATAGATATAGGGCAATATCAGATGGGTCTGTCTTGCTCAATTGAATTGGGCCTCAATTGAATTGGGCATTAAGCAAGGAATAAATGTGAAGGGAAAGACGGGATGGTATGGAGTATGGATCCATTTCCCTGATTGCTGGATTCAGTCTTCAGCCTCAGTGTTATTCCCTCAGCTCCCAGAAGGCTGTTACATCCCTGGGGACTTGCTAGCAATGCCGGGTCACAGATGCTGACTATGCTCTTGGGCAGTCCTGTTCTTGCCTTCTGGTTTTCCATTGGCTGATCGGTACTGTGAGCAGGGCCTCACTCATGTGCTCTCAGGCAGGTCTCAAAAAAAAAAAAAAAAAAAAAGCCATCAGGAGACCAGTCCTGAGCACTGCATTCATCCCGTGCTTCCCAGTCTAATTTGCTGTTTAGACCTGTGTTCAAGTTCCCCTGCAGACTCTGGCTTTGATCAGGGCTTCTATCTTGTTGCTGATGGTATGGTTCTGATTCAAAACTTCTCTCCTTTTGTGTAGAAACTTTCTCTTGGCTGGGTTCAGCATCTGCCATCCAGTGACACTTACTCTGGAGTGTACTTCCCAGAAGATCTTGGACTGTGGAGCCCCCGGCGCTGCAGGGTCTTTCTAACAGGACAGCCTGTCACTGCTCTAGTCAAAGTATTAAGAGGAGAGGGTTACCCCAGCATCTCCTTCCATCATACCTTTGTCGCACTGGCTCCTGCTTTGTTTCTGCTCATTGAAAATTTCACTATTGAAATTTCAGGGCAAATTGTTTGAGTTTCTCTGTCTTAAGCTGTGGTTCTCCCAGTCTGTCTGTGGTTTCCTACCACTGGAAATACAGAGCTCTTCAAACCAAGACAGTCTTCCTGGGGTGGACTCTGGACTTTTCTGCTCTGCAAAGTTTCTCGTTTTACTTGGTTATGAAAGATGAAAGTATCTGGGCAACACCCACATCTTCCGATTCACAGCTGGGCAGTTACATATATGAACCCACAGTGTTCCTGCTGCCTGTGTATCTGGATGTAGAACTCAGCTTCTCCTGCAGCATGTCTGCCTGCCTGCTGCCATACTTCTCTCCATGGTGATAATGAACTAAATCTCTGAAAATGTAAACCAGCCCAAATTAAATGTTTCCCTGTATAAGAGCTGCTGTGATCGTGGTGTCTCTTCACCGGGATAGGACACTAATGAAAGCAGAAGTTGGTACCAGGGACTAGGGTATTGCTGTGACAGGCCTGACCACAGTTATTGTTGGCAGAATGTGAACTTTAGAACTTTAGATTAGGAAAGAAATTGAGCACTTTAAGTGGGGATTAATGGACCTGTATTACTAGGAGCATGGAGGACAGTGTTGGCAAAAAAAAAAAAAAATGTGGCTGCTTTTTGCCTTTGTCCAAAAAGTCTGCCTGGGGATAAATTGAAGAATTTTGGATTAGTGGCTTTGGTAGAGGAAATTTCAAGACAGTCTACAGATACTTTCTGGATGGATTTAAGATGGAATTCATGCTTGGCACGAATTCATGCACTGGTCATAAGAACCTGTGATCGGAGAGACCATAGGCTCTAGGGAAGAACCCAATACTATGGTTTTGTTAAATGAACATAGTATTTAATCAAATTCTAAAGACTTATTATTATATCCATAGATTAGTGCTTCTCTTAAACCTCATCAGAAAAGCTTCCTTTTGCACCAAAGGCTATTAACACAAAGACCCACAGCTAGTCAACATACAGAAAATAGAAGACCATGCAGTGACTAATCCTAAATGGAGCATCTACACCCTACACACCCCTTCCAAGCCTTGGGGATCATTGTAGAAGAGGGTGTGGAAAGATTGTCAGGGTCAGAGGTAATGAATGTCTACAAGGGAACAATGTTTTCCAGACATCCCAGTGCAGGTGCACATATAAACCCTCAGTGTTAGTGACAAGATCTACACAAGATCAAAATCCCAGAATGGAGTAGGAGGCAGTCATGAAGTATTTCACCAATCTTGTTCTTTCTTAATATTTGGTGACTCTCCTCACCATGTTTAATATTGCTTCATTGAGTTTTTCACTTCCAACCTATTTGGTATATATTTTTTAAATTTCCACTTTGATGACTTTATCATACATTTTGAGAATGTTTTATTCTGTTGCTGGTTTTCCTCTCCAGATCTTGAATTGAATTCACTTGCCTATTTATACTATCTTTCGAGTCATCGATCACTTTTGCCAGAAAACATTTGAAATCATCTGGCATTTTATTTATTTTAGTATCCTTGAGTTTAGTAGCTGAGGAGGCACAGTCTTTGGGAGGAATCATATTGCCCTACTTTTTCATGTGTCTTGCATTTTGGTGCTGCAATCTGTGCGTCTATTGACTTGGAAAGCTCTTCTGTGTTTTTTGTTTTGTTTTGTTTTTTATTGTGAATCTTATTGAGCAGACTACTCTTGAAGGCATCCCCAGTACCAGTTAGTGAGTAAAAAAAATGACACTGATATAACAGCAATGATATCAAACCACATGCAACACAGAAATTCACTTAAAAATCAATTGTAGCCCACTAGAACATCGCCAATGACTATGACCCGGGAGCTGGAACACTGTTGTAGAGCATCTCTGAAGTTGGGATGGCTGCTTTTTGTAAACTTGACTCAGTCTGGAGTCATCTAGGAAGAAGGAACATAACTGAGGTATGACCTTCATCAGATTGGCCTACAGTAGGTCTGAGAGTCATTGTCTTAATCAATAATTGATGTGGCAGATCCCAGCCCACTGTAGGTGATGCCATTCTAGGGCAGGTGGCCCTGCATCGTATAAAAAACAAGCCATGGGGATCAAGCCAGTAATAAGCATTCCTCCATGGTCTGTGCTTCAGTGCCCACCACCTGGCTCCTACCTCAATTTACTACCTTGAGTTTCCTTCATTAAATAAACTTTTTTCCTCCCCAAATGGCTTTCTGTCTTAGTGTTACAGCAATACAAATCAAACTAGGACAGGGGCTAAAAAATATTTAAAGTAAGTGTGGAGACAGAAACTTATTGAGATAATGGAAGGAGACACTGAAAGGGAAGAACCTCATGTTAGATGGGCAAGAGAAGAAAGAACAAGGCAAGCAGAGGATAATGTCAGGGAAGAGAGAGAAACGAGAATAGAAAAAAAACCACAACAAAGAAGATTTCCTAACAATGAAACGGTTCTAAAGTAAAATTAGGAAAGTATAAAAATGACACTAAAAATTAAAAACTTGAGCACTAGAGGAAAGCCCCAGTAAGGTAAAGTCAAAATTGTGAAGAATGTACAGAGAGCAAAGAAGTAGAAATAAGGTAGGAATATATGATACAAGGGCAGAGAAAAATATTGTCCCCCAAGGGGAAAATGTATTAACAAAATTAGATGAACATTTGAAGAGAAATGACAAATAGAAACATCAAAGCTTTAAAAGAGCAAGCAAACAATAAATGCACAGGGAAAAAGGATATGACAAGGGGAAAAAGAAATGACAAGGGAAAAAGCAAAGAAAATGGACAAGGAAAAAGGGTAAAGAAAATGGACAAGGGGACAAGGTAAAGAAAGTGACAAGGGAAAAGGAAAAGGAAAGGAAAAGTAAGGAAAATGAAAAGAAAGTAAGAAGGGGAAAAGGAAGTGACAAGGAAAAAGGAAAAGATGAAATGTTAGAGCGTTTCATTCTGGATTTTCAAAGGCTGTAGACTGCCAGTTGTCTTCATGAGAAATGGACATTTGACCTTGTGAACTCTTATTTATTTACTTATTTATTTTTATTATTTAAAAATTTTTTAATTTAAAATATACTTTGATCATATTCTTTCCCTACCACAAGCTCATCCAGATTCCCTTTCTCCTCCCTACCAACTCAACTTTAAGTCTTCCTCAATAAATAAACCAAAAACTAAGTACAACAGCCAAACCAAGACAGTAAAATATACACCACCCAAAAAGAAAAATTAAAAGAAACAAGTGACCAAAAGTACCAAACTATAACCAAATAAAGACACACAAAAAATCCTGTGGACTTCATTTTTTGTTGGTCCTGAGCATGAGGCCTCCCCTGAAGTGGTTGATACCTCAGTCTCATCCCACTGGAGAAAACTGATTTTTTTTTTTGTGTCTCCCAGGAGGTATAAATGACAGTTCAGTTGTTAACCTAGTGGCTAGGTGCTCATTCATTCATTTAAAAAAAATAACAAAATAGAATGTAGTAAGAGAAAATAAATACTATCACATCAAAGCTGGACAAGACAAACCAACAGAAGGCAAAGAGCCCAAAAAGAAGTGCAGAGTCAGAGACCCACAGGTTCACACACTCGGGAGTCCCATAAAAACAGTAAACTGAAAGCCATATTGTCTGACAGAGGACCTGCTGCAGGCCTGTGTGTGTTGCTTCAGTGTCTGTGAGTTCATGTGCGCTCTGCCCATGTTGATTCCGAGGCCCTTATTTTCTTGGTCTCCTCCATCCCCTTTGGCTCTCACTTTTTTTCCGCCTCATCCTCGGGGGGAGGGGTCCCTGAGCTCTTAAGGGAGGGATTTGATGGAAACATTTCATTTAAGGATGAGTGTTCCAAGATTTCTCACTATGTACATGAGGTCTGGCTGGGGATGTCTGTATTTGTTCCCACCTGCTGCAGGAGGAAGCTTCTCTGATGATGGCCAAACAAGACACCTATCTACGAGTATAGCATAATGTCATTAGAAGTCATTTTACCACTACATCCCCCCTTTTCGTAGACCAGTATTATTTGGTTTTGACCTAGGTTCCTGGGCTATTTAGTCTCTGGTTTTTGGTCACCTAAGCACTGTTGGGTACGGATCCCATCTCTTGGAGAGGACCTTAAGTCAGATCCATTATTGGGTGGTTACTCCCACAAGCTTTGTGCCAATATTGCCCTAGTATGTCTTGCAGGTAGGACACCATTGTAGATAAAGGGTTTATGGCTGACTTGGTGTTTATAGTTCTCTTTTGATAGCGTGCAGAGTACCTTCCTGTACCAAAGATGCTCGAACATAGAGAGAAAGGCTCTGCGAAGGTACCAGCTCTACGTCTCTGTGTTCAATGAGTTGTGTAGGTGTCTTCAGAAACGGGACCTTGCCATCAGTTTGTGGAGAGCAACCTATAGTCTTGGCAACAGCCTGGGTTGCTTGGGGAGTTTTGGGAGACCTTTTGGCTAATGCTCAATTATATGTAACCCAGACTTGGTACTAGAAGCTTCCTTTGAGGATGAGAGATGACCAATTGGAACTATTTCCTCCATTATTTGGTGGTTTCTTACTTTTTCTGGAAGGCACCAAGGGTGATGGCAATAACCTACATGTGGAAATTTCCTTTCGATTGCCTTCACATGTGTATATACTTTAGGGTTCTACTGCGTTAATTTTCCACACAACCCCTCAAATGGGGTAACCCCTTAAATTTAGCTGTGTCTCCCCATGTTCCATCACACAATCGCCCATTCCCCCTCCCTCTTCCCATTTGATCCTCCTATTCCAAACTTCCCCTCTTCATCCATAAACGTATATTTTATTCCCTTTCTAGCAAGATCTGTCTCTAGTTGCTTACTCTATGCCTAACCTTTGTGGTTCTATGGATTGTAGCTTGGTTATCATTGACTTAACAACTAATGTTCACATATAAGCAGATACTTGCCATATTTGTCTTTCTGGGTCTGTGGTATCTCACTCAGGACCATTTTTTTCCTAGTTCCATCCATTTGTCTGCAAATTTTATTATTTATTTATTTATTTATTTATTTATTTATTTATTTATTATTCTCTCATACATTTCATCCCAATCATAGCGTCCCCTCCCCCAACTCCTTCCAGTTTCCCTACAATCTCCTCTCTCCTCCAGATCCACTCCTCCTTTATTTCCCTTCAGAAAAGAGCTTGCCTGCAAGTTTCACACGGTTTTTTGGTTGTTTGTTTTTGAGACAGAGTTTCTCTATGTAGTCCTGGCTTTCCTGGAGCTTACTCTATAGACCAGACTGGCCTCAAACTCAGAGGCATCGGCCTGCCTCTGCCTCTGAAGTGTTGGGATTAAATATGTGTGACATCACTAGACTAATGACATCATTTTTTTAAATGGCTGAGTAAGCTCAATTTTGTCAATGTACCACATTTTTTTGTCCATTCTGTTGATGGGCATCTAGCTTGTTTACGATTTCTGGCTATTATGCAGAAAGCAGCAATGGACATTACAGAGCACATGTCTCTGGAATCGGATGAAGTGTTATTTGGGTATATGCCCAAGAATAGTATAGTTGGAACTTAAGGTAGAGCAATTCCCATCTTCCTGAGGAACCACCACTCTGATTTGCATAGTGGCTGTATGAGTCTGCACTCCCATCGGCAATGGATGAGTATTCTCCTTACTCCGCATCCTCGCCAGCATCAGCTATAACATGTCTTATTAATGTCAGTCATTTTGATGGCTGTTAAATGAAATCTCAAAGGTGTTTTGATTTGTATTTCTCTGATGACTAAGGATCTTGACCACTTTAAGTATTTCTCTGCCATTTGAGTTTCCTCTACAGAGAATTCTCTGTTTAGATCTGTTTTTTAATTGGGTTGTTTTCTTGGTATCTAGATTCTTGAGTTCTTTTTATATTGTGGACATTAGCCCTCTATCTAATGTGGAGTTGATAAAGTTCTTTCCCCATTCTGTAGGCTGCCAATTTGTCAGAATGATGGTGTCCTTTGCCTTGCAGAAGCTTCTCAGTTTCATGAGGTCCCATTTATTAATTGTTGATCTTAGCACTTATACCCATGTTTGAACCTGTGAACACTTGACTTTCCTGTGGTCTGTGCTGGTGCTTACTCTGTGATGGACAAGCATCTGATATCTTGGTATTTGAACACTGGATCCCCTGTTGGTGATGCTGTTTTGGAGACTTCGGAGGTATAGCCTCGCTGCAGGATGCATATCACTGGTGGCAGGCTTTGAGATTCAAAAGCCTCCTGCCATTGCCAGTGAGCAATCTGATTCCTGTTTGTGATTCCATATGGAATCCCTCAGCTTTCAGTAGCCAGCTCCAGCCCCAGTGACTGCCTGCTGCCAAGTTCCGCCCCTGTGGTCGTGAAGGACCCTTACCTCTCTGAATCGGTGAGCCCAAACAACCAGTCCTTTATGAGTAACTTTGGTCACCAAGCCTTTATCACAACTGGAAAGTAACTAAGACAGAGGATATCTTCAAGGACTTGGTTCTTTCTTTCCACCATAGGTGGCAGGGATCAAACTCATGTCCCTGGGCACTGAGCCTTCCCATTGCCCACCCCCACCCCTTGGGAGTTTTTCTATATGTAAAATTATGTCATCTGAACTCAGGAAGAATTTGACTTCTTCCTTTCTCGTTTGGGTGCCTATGGTTTCTTCTTCTTTTTATTATTCTGATCAAAGCTTTGGGGACTATGCGGAACAGAGGTGGTGAGAGTGGTCAGCCATGCCTTGTTCTGAACCAGAGGAAAAGGCTTCAACCTTCCCCTACTGAACTTATGAGCTCTGGGCATATCATGTATCCCTTTAGTATATCAAGACATGTGCGTCCTATACCTGATACACGAGCATCTTGTCATAAAGAGGCAATGAACTTCTCCAAATGCCTTTACTGTATTGGTTTTAACAATCTTATGTCTGTGTCCTTTCTGCTAATGTGATATATAATGTGCATTGATTTGAATATTTTATCATCTTTGCATCCCTGGGATAAATCTCAGTTGGCCGGAGTGGATGATCTTTTGAGTGTGTGGCTGAATTTAAATGCTAGTGTGGAAGGCCATCAGGGATATTGGTATGCAGTCTCTCTCTCTCTCTTCTTGTTTGGCTTTCTTATTAGCATAATGACGACCCTAATGAATGATGTTGGGCCTATTCTCTCTTTAATTTTCTGTAAATGTCTTACAAAATCATATTATTTAGTAAAGTTCAATAGAATCCAGTAGCGAAACCATCCCATCTTGTGAGACTGGGGTTTTGGGGGGTTGGGGAGCTCCTTTATACTGACTTCATCTCTTTACTTACTGTTGATCCATTCAGGATTTTGTTCTTTCTTGTTCAATTTTAGGACCTATGTCCTCAGCGATTATCTTTCACTTTTAGGTTGTCCAATTTGCAATGCCTGAGTGTTCTCTCAGAATTGTTTGTATTCCTGTGATAGAAGTTATAACAAACCTTCCATTTCTGATTTTATTTATTCGAGTTTCCTTTTCTTAATGAGTGTAGACAAATGTTTGTCAATTTTTTTAAACTATAAACTCATTATTTGGAACATTTTCCTAGACTCTATTTCATTTGTTTCTACTCTGATGTTTATTACCTCCTTCCTTGATCATTTGGGGTTTGCTGTTTCTTTCTCTGGTTCCTTGAGGGGCAATGCTGGCTTGTTTATTGGCAGTCTCGCTTCTTTCCTTAGATGGGCATTTATTCCCCTAAACTTCCCTTTCGTTGTTGTCTCTGTGCTTCCCATGAGTTTTGGTGTTCCGTGTTTTCTTTTTCCTTTCTTTTAACACTAAGATATGTTTAACTTTCTCTTTCAACTTCTTTATTAACTAATTAGCTCCTTATTATTATGCTGCCTACACGTCATGTGCTTGGAAAATCCCTGAGCTGGCAATGGTTATTGATTCCTGGTTTTATACTACAGCGATCTGAAAGGACACGAAATATGACGCCTCCCTTCTGAGCATTTGAAGACTTGCTTTGTCACTCACATGTGATGTCCTGGAGAGCAGTGCTGGGCAGCTGACTGTGACAGTTCTCCCTGTGTTCTCTCTGTTTGATTCGGGAAACTCAGAGAGCCGTCTCCGTCTGTTTTCTTAGCTTGTTTCCTTTGTAGATGATATGTTCTTTGTTCCATGTGGGTGATACGGTCTTTGACTATGACTTCTCTGCGTTCTTCTTTTGAATCTGTTAGAAATCAGTTTGGGGGATCACCAGGAGAGGCCAGCATCCCAGTTAAAGTGTCTCAACAAGACAAAGCTTGACTTCTGATCACTTCTGGAAAAGCAGAAGAGCAGGCACACAGGGACAGGAACTGCACTTCGTTTATGTTCTAATGCAGGTAGTGATGGCACCTTTTCTCTCTTGGCTGGGGTCTGACCGCAAAGTCTTTCATGGTTGACTAGTATTAAAGGAATTAGTACAAAGGAAATAAAGGAAAGGGGGGAGGGGTCACTCACTTAAGTTCTGTGTAGTAATAGGAGTGGCGGGCTGCGTCCCCGGCACCTGGCCGCCCCCACGGCTAGCTTTACCCGAAATAATTACACAGAAACTGTATTCTTTTAAACACTGCTTGGCCCATTTCTATCTAGCTTCTTCTAGGCTAATTCTCACATATTAATCATCTGTGTTGCACCCCAAGGTGTGCTTACTAGGAAGATTCTAGCCTGCGTCCATCCTGGGTCGGAGCTGAATCGCGTCTGTCTGCCCAGGAGAGGAGAGGATGGTGTCTCTGAGCTTACTTCCTCTTCCTCCCAGCATTCTGTTCTGTTTACTCCACCCACCTATGTTCTAAGCTATGAGCCCAAGCAGTTTGTTTATTACTTAGCCAATGAAATCAACAGATTGATATATGACACTCCCACATCACTTCCCCTTTTTCTGTTTAAACAAAAAAGGAAGGCTTTAACCTTAACATAGCAAAATTACATATAACAAAACAGTTATCAAGTAAAAATTACAATAATCTTTATCATAACTAAGGAAAACTATAACTATAACTAACTATTCTTAACTCTATCAAAGACTCCAGAAAGATACAATATTACCTAAGCAAACAAGAAAAAGGCAACTTTTAAAACTCTAGAAATGACACAGACATCTCACTGCCTGGACAGTCACCCAAAGTTCCTCTGTACCGTTGGGGCATCCATCTTTGGCCTACAGGCCCATGGTATCCAGAGACATTTCCATGAAGCAGGACATTTCAAAGTCAGTTCAGTCACTATATGTTGTGTCCGCCAGAATGTCTCACAGACTCTTTTATGAATCAGGAACCCCGAAAGATCATCTCGCCTTTAAGCAAGTTCAGTAGTCCTCTCTCTATGGGTTCTCTGTGTCCAGTTTATGCAATAGTCCAGGCAAGAACAGTTTCTTGCCCAAATGGCTATCAAACACCATAAGGATCCTCTTCGATGCCCATCTTCTTCTTGAAGTAGATTGGTGCTGCCAAGAGCAGAGTATCTCATTGTCATGAAAAACCCTAAGTCATTAAAACATTTAAAATGCCATATTCTCTAATCTTTGAAAGATATGAAGAATGCCTATCTAAAATATATCTATGTACATCTAGAAAATCGTAACTAACATGACTACAAACTTGACTATTATGATTATCTATTAACAACCTATATTTCTTAATTATACACTACATTTTTAATGAACTACACAATCACAATATCTTAATCAATAGCAGAAATATGCATATACATATAACAAAATTGACCTTAAATTTAAATCACTAAAACAAAATCCATATCAATGTAAATTATTCATATCTCTATAATATCCCCCTTTAAATGTAAAAGAACGTTTATAAACCATATTTGAGAACATGGGCACAGTTTTTTCTCTCCAAACTGCTTCCTGCTGAATGGGGGCGTCGTTAATTAGGTCTTTCATGGTATAACCTGTGTGCTAGTTTCATCTCAGTTGGCAGTTGAGCGAAGCCATTTTCTGAAGATGTTCACAGCAACCCTTCAGGAGGACATGGTCCATCATACCATCTCAGAATAGAAGAAATGAACAGGGTCTCATCCTCTATGAAAACAAAATAAGAAACTCCTTTCCAAAGCATCATGTCCTTAGATCCAAATTTCAAATTCAAGGCATTTTCAAAATATCTATGTTGGATTAGTTCAGCAGCATTTATAAACAAATATCTTTTGGCATCTGTTGCTCCTTCCTCAGCATTCAAACAATTCAAAGAGAGCATAATAGCATACAGTATCAAAATTCTCTGTCTATTTTCCATCCTTGTACAGCTTTGTTTTAACCTCTATTTCGTTTATTTTTACTTTTAACTCTTTGCTTTTTGAGACAGGTTCTCTGTATCTTTGACCTGAAGTAACTCTGTAGACCAGGCTGTCTTTGAACTCTCAGAGATCCGCCTGTCTCTGCCTCCCAGGCATTGGAATTAAAGGTGTACACTACTACACCTTGAACTCTCAGAGATATGTTTGTCTCTGCCTTCTAGGCACTGGGATTAAAGGCGAGTGCTACCACACCTTGAAGTCACAGAGGTCAATCTCCCTCTGCCTCCCAAGTGTTGGGATTAAAGGTGTGTACTACCACACCCAACTACCCTCTTTTTTTTCATTGTTTTTTTACTTTTAAGAACTTTAACTTTTAGTCTGCATATATTTTTAACACACTTTAAACCATTTAGAAATTTTCTTTGTCTTTGAATCTCTCTTTACTGTATATCTCTCTTTTTCTGACCACACGAGCCTTCAATTTACCAAGCAGTATCAGTAGGACTAAAGTCGTGGCTTTGCCAGCTAGATCCAGTCCATTCCTTTGCTTTCCAGCCTCAAGGTGGATATACAGGCTATAGCCATGTTTACTGCCACAACTCTATGGCATTTCAAGGTCCCTGCCAGCAAGCAAGCTTCAGCAGCCTGTGCTTGCAAACCGCACGAACTGCCTGCGTAAAAGAGTCAGAGTTTGCCCTGGCAGGACAGCCTAGAAAGCTGGCATTTTTAAATGGCGCAGCTTTTTTCCTGCTATGGCTGAAAACTGAAAAGCATGAGTTCAGCTTTTCATCAACACCATTTAAGTGTTTCGTGGCAGGACCTCTTAAGAGCTGTAGGGTTTTGCAGCTGAAGCTGAGTCAGGAAGCCTCTCTTAGATGAGAGTGCTTGCTTGCCTCTAGCAAGCAGAGCAGACCTAAGAAATTGCCACAAGAAACATGCTTTACTCTATTCTTTTCCAAGCTTTCTCAGGCTTTCTGTGGACTCAGTTATCCACACGTCTGGGCGCCATTTGTAGTAATAGGAGCGGCGGGCTGCATCCCCAGCACCCGGCCGCCCCCACGGCTAGCTTTACCCGAAATAATTACACAGAAACTGTATTCTTTTAAACACTGCTTGGCCCATTTCTATCTAGCTTCTTCTAGGCTAATTCTCACACATTAATTTAGCCCATTTCTAATCATCTGTGTTGCACCCCAAGGTGCGCTTACCAGGAAGATTCTAGCCTGCGTCCATCCTGGGTCGGAGCTGAATCGCGTCTGTCTGCCCAGGAGAGGAGAGGATGGCATCTCTGAGCTCACTTCCTCTTCCTCCCAGCATTCTGTTCTGTTTACTCCACCCACCTATGTCCTAAGCTATGAGCGCAAGAAGTTTGTTTATTACTTAGCCAATGAAATCAACAGATTGATATGACACTCCCACATCAGTTCCGGAAGAGCGGAGGAGGGCCTCTGTATAAGAAAAGTTGAGCTGGGTTGAATTAATAGCTGCATAAAGGTTTCATGTAAGGAGTGAATGAAGTCTTGAGTAAATGTGTATTGTTCAACATGGACACAGCCATGTCATGGTCCCCAGTGTCTTAGTCACATGAGAGTAGCAACACCTTCCACAGATGAGGTTCAGAGGGATGACCAAGTCTTCCTCCATCCAAGTACAAACATTGTCAGCATGTGCAGACAATCTCCACTATAGAAAATGTTCACCAGACTCCTGGATGTTTATGTCCTGAAGACTGCTCCTCTGTAGAGACTTTTCCTATGGGAGTAGCTAAGCTCAGCTTCTTGTTCAGCTATATAATGTCCCCACTTACTTGTTCAAGACAATGACCATGTTTCCCTGTGCAACTGTATAAACACACTGCTTCTGGGCTGTAGAGCAGGCTTCTCTATCAGAGAGCCCAGCCCGCCCAATCCTGGTGTCCATCATTTCTTCCTCCCTCTTCACTGTTGGTTCTAGGGCCCAAACCATGCCAGGATGCAGCAGTTTGTCAAGGTGGAAGAAATAAAGAGATCTGCATAAAATTCCTACAAGGTGGAAGAGAAAACTTGAATTCCTTGTCATAAATAAAAGTTTTATAGTGTTTGACAAAAAGTTTCATATTTAATATATGTCTTACAGATCTAACATCAGCATTGAATTGGTATAATCTCTTATTGATGCTATCTATTTCTATATATTCTTCAGAGAAATATATATTCGTGTGCTTTGCCCATTGTTAATTAAGCTTTTTCTTGCCACTGAGTTATATGAATCCTTTTCTTTTCTAGTATTTTTTTTTTGAGACAGGGTTTTTCTGTGTAGCTCTGGCTGTCCTGGAACTTGCTCTGGAGGAGGCCAGGGTGGCCTCAAACTCAGAAATCCATCTGCCTCTGACTCCAGGGTGCTGGGATTAAGGGTGTGTGCCACCACTGCCTGGCTATGAATTCCTTATCTAGCTTTTTGTAACAACCTGTTGTGCAGGGTTTATAAATGCCACCTGACCTCTTCTCCCCCACCATCAGGCCATCTCTGCTGAGGGCCTTCTGTCATGCCATTTGTCTATGTTTGCTTCTGTTACTTGTGTATTTAGGGGTCAAATCTAGAGAACGTCATTGCCTAGACTGAAGACATGGTGTCCTTCACTGTCTTACTCGGTATCCTATTGCTGTGAAGAGACACCATGACCAACTCTTATGGAAGAGTTGGCAGTGTGCTTACAGTTTTAGAGAGGTCATCCATAATTATCATGAAGAGAAGTAGATAGCCGTGAAGCTGGAGGAGTAGCTGAGATCTTTACCTCCTAATCTACAGGCAGCTGGTAGAGAGAAGAGACACTGAGCCTGGCATGGTCTTTTAAAACCTCAAAGCCCACTCCTAGTGACACGCTTCCTCCAGAAAGGCCACACCTATTCTCCTAAGGCCACACCCCTTAATCCTTCCCAAACAGTTCTGGTCTCTGGTGAGTCAGCATTCAAACATATAAACTTATGGGAGCCATCCTCATTCACAGCCCCACACCCCACTTGCCTACTTCTAGTGGCTTTGCAGTTTCAAGTGTAAATTTGAATCTCCAATCCATTTGAGTTGGTTTTATATATGGTGTGTTGATGAGGGGCAAATTCCATTTTCTCCCCGTAGATTTCCTCATGGCAAAGCGTACCTTCCATCCATGTGTGTCCTTAGCATTATTGCTGACAGCCAGTTGACTCTCAGGGACTACACTGATCTCAAGGGTTGGGTCCCCAAACTGAGGGTTCCATCAACCAGGGAGCTGCAGGACACACACCTGGAGGCAGAGACCCTAAACAAGACATCACTGTAGCATATACCTGGTGATGCATGAAGCCTTTTCGTTGCTGTGATAAAACCCCAGAACCAAAAGAGACCTGCGAAAGAGTTGATTTTGTCTTACAATTGCAGTAAGCATCTGTAGCGGTAGAGACAGCACGGCAGCAGACAGCCAGAGCAGAAAGCTGAGAGATCACATCTTTAACAGCATGAGACAGAATGAACTGGTAGTAGGGCTAGACTATGAACTCCCAAAACCCAACCCTACGAATGTACCTCCCCCACAAGGCTGCATCACCTGAAGCTCCCCAAACAGCACCACCAACCAGGAACCAAGTGTTTGAATGCCTGAGCCTATGAGGGACGTCTCTGATTCAAACCATCGCAGAGACCATCATGAAACAGAAGTGGTCACTTACTGGACATAGGGACTCAGAGCATTTTCTGGGGACCCAGAATTGTGTTCCCATCCCAGCGAATACAGAAAAGCCTGGATGTGGATGGACTGGCAAATTTGCTGGGCATAAGGCTCTGGAGGACATCTCTAGAAGCCTGAGGGGCTGGCTAGGATGCTGGGGTTAGGGGAGATATATTCATGAGAGAAAAGGCTGAGCAACCCACTCAGGCTTGTAACATGTTCTAGGCTTCTTTGTCAAGGAATCTACTCTGGACACTTATGGAGTATGATCCTGAGTGTAAGGAAGAGGGTGGATGAAGAGGACACAAAATAATCCAGACACAGACTTTTGCCATGGCCCATGTGGAGGAAAAGCGGCTTGGTCCTGGGGATGAGGCATAGCTTAGGATTTAAATGACAATGGATATCATCTCAAGAAGAGGAATTAAAGTGGGGATTTTAGGGGAAGAACCTAGGGCAGACTGCTGGTGCCTGGATGAATTCCTAAGTGCAGCCTAGAGATGCTGGTGACAGGGGGACCTAGAGGAGAGGCAGGGAGCAAGTAGTGATCTGGCCTGGTAGAGAAGGTCCCTGGCTTTGGGCTTCCCTCTGCAAACTAGCTAAGTTCCATGGGATTATGATGCTGAGTGGAAGATGTGACAATAGCCAAACAGTCTGACCCCGGACTGGAGGACAGAGTGGAGAACCTGACTGGTTACAATGGAGGCATCCCAGCTCTGCTACACAGGTGATACCCTAGGAGGCAGTGTGAGCCGTGACTTCTGCCTCAAGTCTGAGCTCTGAAGGTAACCGGCTCAGTTCCACATGCCCCCCTGTGTGTTTCCAGAACTCCAGTCTTTGGAGACTGGTTTGGCACCAGTTGAAAACCACAAGCAAATTGCCAGTGGTAAAATATCACATAAACATCGTTTCTTGCAAAATACTGGTAATTACCACAGCACATTACCCAACAGTGAAGCAAGTCCTGTGTACCATACCGGAGAGCCCAGGGTCCCCTGGACGATGTGTCCTGCCAGCTTGGGAGTTCCCATTCTTGGTGGCCAGATTCCTCAATGGCCACTTGGAGCAGCAAAGAGAAGCAGAGACCAAGGACCCTTGAGACCAGAACCTCTTTCCCCTCCTGCCAGTAGGAAGTGTTTACTGCCCAGAACTGGCTTGAGACTGCCAAGTACTCGGCTTCTGGTGGCCAACGGGCTGCTGGCCCTACAGTGAGAGCCATAATACAAACCTGCTGGGTGAGCAGAAGCAGGACTGAGGACACCCTGGACCTGGCAGGGTATGGCAGGGCAGGAGGTTTATCTTGATCTACTTGGGCATCACTGGACCATGGAGTGATGGGAACTCTGATGCGGCATCAAAGGGGTGGAGTAGAGACGGCCTCTGTTGGCCTCACTTAGATAAGAGTGGTGTCCATTAAGAGACAAAGAGTCTTACCCAAGCAAATGGCGAAGGAGCCCAGTAGCTCATCACCCTGCCTCATGCAGTGGGACAGGCTGAGTTGGGGTCTGAAGCTGGCGTCTGTGATCGCTCTCCCCAACAAGACAGAGCCAAGGGCTGTGCTCCTTGCAGAGAAACTAAAGACCACAGAACAGGAAAACAAGCAACATGTCAGAACAAAGTCATTCTGTCTGTGCCCACCCCAGCACTCCTACTAGTTAACAGCGGTGTGTTTCCTCATACCCAGCTTCGTGCCATTATTCTTTTAATTGACAAATACCAGATACATTTATGGAATATAATGCATGGTCTTAGTATTTAAGTGACAAAACCAACATAGACATCACCTCACACACTTCCTTGTTAAGAGTGAGAACATTTAAAAGCTATTCATTTAATAATTTAGAAATATATAGTATGAACTGTTCTCATATGCTGTGGCTCTCTAAAAGCCTGTCCTACTGTCCTACCAAAGTTGGGTACCCTTGACCCACGTCATTCTATCCCTTCCTCCATGTTCTCTGTCAGCTCTAGCAACATCATTCTATTTGCGACTTCTAAGAGTTTAATGTTTATTTATGTTTTTACTTATTTATTTTTCTATCTGTTTAGTGTATGTTGTATGCATGTGTGTGTTTTGTATGTTATGTTTGTTGTATGCATATTGTGTTGTAGGCATGTGTATGTTGTATGTATGTGTGTTGTATGTATGTGTGTGTTTTGTATGTTATGTTTGTTGTATGCATATTGTGTTGTAGGCATGTGTATGTCATATTATGTGTGTTGTGTGTATGTGTGTGTTGTGTGTATATGTGTATGTTGTATTTGTTGTATGTTTGTGTTGTATGCATGTGTACATTGTATGTATATGTGTTGTGTGTATGTGTATATGTTGTGTTTGTTGTATGTATGTGTGTCATATGTATGTGTGGCTTTGTGTATGTGTTTTATGCATGTGTATGTTGTATGCATGTGTTTTGTGTATGTGTGTTTTGTATGTTATGTTTGTTGTATGCATATTGTGTTGTATGCATGTGTATGTTATATGTATGTGTGTTGTGTATGTGTGTGTTTTGTGTGTTAAGTTTGTTGTATGCATATTGTGTTGTAGGCATGTGCATGTTGTATGTATGTGTGTTGTGTATGTGTGTGTTTTGTGTGTTAGGTTTGTTGTATGCATGTGCATTGTATGCATGTGTATATTGTATGTATGTTGTGTGTGTGTGCTGTGTGTATGTATGCTTGTGTTGTTTTATGTAAGTGTGTTGTGTGTATGTGTGTGTTGTATGTTTGTATATGCATGAGTATGCTCCCATGTGGAAATCAGATGATTCCCAGTAGCTTCCTTTATCCCTGTCACCTTATTTTTGACAACACTTAACCGGAAGGTTGCCATTTCTGATACACAAACTGGCCAGGATCCACCCGTCCCCAACCCCCAGCACTAGGGTAACAGCTAAAGCACAACCAGGCTTTTCCATGGGTGCTGGAGATCCAAATTCAGGTCCTAATGCTTGTCCAGCAAGCATTTACCTGCTGAGCCTTTGCCCTGGCTCCAAAGCTAATGTTTTTAAATGCCACATGTAGAGCGATCCCATGGTTCTGGCTTCCTGTGGGCTCACCCTTCTTGTTGTGAGTGACTGAATTCCATTCCTTCCAAAGGTCTGAATAACATTCCACTGTGTCTAGGTACCACAGGTTGTGTCTGCATCCGTACTGTGAAGAATGCATGACCCTATCCTATAGCAATACTGACGAATATCTTGCATATCACCATAGAACCTTCATCTGGTGATGGATGGAGATAGAGACAGAGGCCCACACTGGAGCACTGGACTGAGCTCCCAAGGTCCCAATGAGGAGCGGAAGGAGGGAGAAGAAGAGCAAGGAAGTCAGGACCACGAGGGGCGCACCCACCCACTGAGATAGTGGGGCTGATCTATTGGGAGCTCACCAAGGCCAGCTGGACTATGACTGAAAAAGCATGGGATAAAACCGTACTCTCTGAACATGGAGAGCAATGAGGGCTAATGAGAAGCCAAGGACAATGGCACGGGCTTTTGATCCTACTTCATGTTCTGGCTTTGTGGGAGCCTAGCCAGTTTGGATGTTCACCTTCCTAGACATGGATGGAGGGGGGAGGACCTTGGACTTTCCACAGGGCAGGGAACCCTGACTGCTCTTTGGACTGGAGAGGGAGGGGAAGAGGAGTGGGGGGAGGGGAAGAAGGGTGGGAGGTGGGAAAGGGAAATGGGAGGCTGGGAGGAGGCTGAAACTTTTTTTTCTTTTTCTCAATAAAATAAAAAAAATATAAAGGGTCAAAGGACATTTTAACATCAAAAAAAAGCGTGTTTCATGTCTGCTGTAGTGGGATAGCTGAGTCATACAGTAGCTTTGCTTTTGGTTTTTGAGGACCCATCATACTGTTTTCCAAGTCGTTGCACTAATTTTAGCTCCATCCTGCCAAGCGAGGGCTTTTCTTTTCTCCATTGTGCCCACCAATACTTGTTACCACCCCTGCCATAGTCACCCCAGGGCAAGAAGTGCTGTCTACAGTGACTTCAACATGCTTCTCCCTCATGTTGGTCATCTTGATGTCCCTTTTAAAATGTCTCTTTTGGACCTTGGGACACTTGGCTCTAAACAGGATGTTCCCATCAAATCCCTTCCCTCAGGGTACAGGGAATCCTGCAGAAGAAGTGGCAGAAAGAATGTAAGGGCCGGAGGAGATAGAGGTCACCAAGAAAACAAGGCCTCTAAGTCAGCACAATCAATGCTCACGTGCACACCTAGAGTCTAGAGCAGCACACACAGGGCCTGCACGGGGCTGCACCAGGCCCTTGGTATCATGGCTTCTGGTTTAATGTGCAAATGAGAGGTTCTCTGTTTGCTTTGTTCAATTCCAATGTGTTAGTTTTTGTTTTATCATATTATATTGTATCAATTATATTATCTCTAAAGCCCTGCTTGTTTTCCAATTAGAGAAAGTGAGCAGATTCAGATGGGAGGGGAGGTGGGGAGGAACTGAGAGGAGTATAGGGATGGGAAACCGTAATCAGGATATATTATATGAAGGGAAACAAAATCTACTTTTAATAAAAGGGGAAAAGACTTAGAAATGGCTTATTAAGAAAAGAAAAGCACTCCCAAGAATTAGGAGTGGGCTACTGAGGGAAGAAACCCCAAAGCTCCCACCAGAAGGTTTAATATTTTTCATCAGACAGTGACACAGAACTGGAGCATGCTCGGGCTTTCAGTCTTTTTCTGCCAACTGGCTTCTTCTTTTTTTTTTTTTTTTGATGTCCACGCAGCTCTTTACAGTCTCTCCCCTCCTGCTATACACGCACTTCTCACTGAAGACATCAGTCCAAGCAGCCTTCTCCTTATATTAACATTGATGAGGTTAGCCTCGGAGAGCTGTATGGATTAAAACGTGACCAGTCGGGCTGGAGAGATGGCTCAGAGGTTAGGAGCATTGCCTGCTCTTCCAAAGGTCCTGAGTTCAATTCCCAGCAACCACACGGTGGCTCACAACCATCTGTAATGAGATCTGTGCCCTCTTCTAGCCTGCGGGCATATACACTGACAGAATATTGTATACATAATAAATAAATAAAAAAAAACGTGACCAGTCATAGAAGCGAACTGAGAGTGGTGGCCATTGTATCTTGCTGGGGAATCTACCTGTTTAATGGCTAGAGGTTCAATAATGAAGAAGCTTTGGTTGAAAAACAAGGCCAGTGCAAGATCAAGCCAGTCAACACACTCCAGCACAGCCAGGGACTTAGCAGTCCCACCCCTAACTGAGGAGCTATTGGCATCTGATGGTCACTGTGGGAGGAGAGTCAGTTGTCTTCAAAGGTAGCATCTAACAGATGCTAGCCTGTATCCGTGCGCATACAGGACGGGCATAACTAACTGGACTCAGTGGGTCATAAAAAAAAAGTGTGGAAGACATGAATATGGGAGGGGGGGATGTGGAAGGGAGGCCGTAGGGGAGATAGAGAAGGAAAGCAGAAAGTGGGGTGGTTATGACCTTACACATGTTATTCATATATGAAATTGCTAAAGAATAAATTTAAAATATTAAAGGGAAAATGGCTCTCTTGGGGATTTTGCTCATTCTATAATTCGAGTTTGTTTCCTTGTTGAATTCTTTGAACTCCTTATGTACTTTGGATATTAACCTTATAACGTATGGTTTGAAATGGTTTCCTCCAGTTTTTAGATGTTATTTTGCCTCTGTGTTCGTTTCCTTTGGAGCTGAGAAGTGCTTTTGCATGATGTAATCTTACTTGTATACTTTTTTTCTTTGGTTTTGGAAATTAATATAATAATATAATACAATTTTCAAGGCTTCTGTGCGTGGGGACATACTTCTTTAATTCTAGCACTTGAAAGGCAAAGGCAGATGGTTCTCAGTCCTCAAGGCTAGCCTGGTACGCAATAGTGAGTTCCAGCAAATGCTACGTGATGAGACCTTATCTCAAAAACAGTGTTTTAAACTATGTAAGGCCAAGGCCAATGTCTTAATGTCATGGAAACTCTTCCCCTTGTTTTCTTCTAGTCTTTGTATAATCTGGGCTCTTATGAAGGACACTTTAACGTTTGGGGTTGATCTTTGGATATGGCGTGAACTAACGGCTCAGTTTCAGGTCCTGAATATGGATGTCTATCTAGCTTGCCCAACATGACTTCTTCAGCACACTGTCTTTCCCCAGTGTGTGCTCTTGGCATAGAGATGTGTGGATTTGCTCTTGGACCCTCTGTATTGCTGAGTTGATTGGTGTCTATTTTAATGTCAGCATCATAATGTTCAGATCAACACTGTATAATAGATTTTTAATTCAGGTATTGTGGTTCCTCCAGTTCTTTTCTTTTTGATCAAGATTGCTGTGACTATTTGGGGCCTTTTATTGTTCAATACGGATCTCATTTTTCCCCTAGTTTCATGAAAAATAACATCGGAACTGTGATAAGATTGCATTGATCTGCAGATTGCTGTGAGTAATTTAGATATTTTAGCAACATTAATTCTTCCAATCATGAAAAGTTACCACATGCTATCTTTCCATTTATTGGTGTCTTGCTGTGTTTCTTTCATCAATGATCGACACGGCTCAATACATGCATCCATCACCTCCTTGGTTAAATATTCTCCTGAGTAGGTTTCATGATTGCAAGTGAGATTGATTGTTTTCTAAATTTCTTTTTCAGATAATTTGTTACTGTTATATATAAACATAACTGATTTTTTTCCACAGACCTTTAAAACAATACAGGCTATTGCCATTGCTCTTGGCTGCCCACCTGAACTTGATGGTGAGACTCCAATGCTGAAGACCTACATAGCCTGGACACAGGGCATGGAGAAATCAAGTCAATACTTACCAGGGAGCCTCCTCCATGCTAGATAGCTGTCATAGTACCAGAAGGTGCTGCACAGGCTTCTTGCAGCTTCTTGGGGTGGGGGGCGGCAATGATGCCTGTCAACAGTCTTGCCAGTTGTGAACCCTGTGAATTGTAATAATGATCATAGTGAAAAGATATGCCCTTGGGTGCAATTATAGTATGTATGTATGGGGTATCTAGCTGCTTTCTGATTGAATTTAAGGACTGCCCCACAGGAGAAAATACATGCCCGGCACTGCATACCTCACCAAGACCCATGGTTGTGGTGCTCACAGGCTCCAGGGGTGATCATTTTGGTAAATGGACAAAGTATCAAATTGCCTTCTAAATCAGCATCTCTCTATGAATAGATTAGTGTTGCTCTCAGATCTCACCAGGGGAGTTTCTTTGTGCAGTGGATAACATCACACTGCAAAAAATGTGTAAGTAGAGTGCTGAGCCACAAACGGGACATCTATACTGCACGCATGCATGCACCCCGAGGCAAGGGGATGGCTGCAGAACCGAGGATAGAAGGATACAAAGCCAGAGGTCAAAGGTAAGATGTCAGGGAGGGCCAGAATGACACTGGCTTCTGGACAGCACAGGGATACCACACTCATGAACTCAGAGCAACTACAGTTGCCTGCAGAAGATCAAGCCAGTGAAATATTCTACGCCATAGGAAGGATTCCTGAACCCCTAACAGTGATGCCGTGAGCAGAAGATGACTTCTGAGGACTGGCCCCCATCCCGGAGTACGTTGAGACCACAAATTGGAGGTGATGAGTTATGAAATTAAAGACAATCCACGGCTGACCTTCCCACGCTGACTTTACAGTCTGACTTTCCTGCACTTGCTTGTTCTAATGTTTGTTCTGTGGAGTTCATGATCATATTTGTCAGCCACAGAGAACTTGACTTGCCCCTGTTCACTTCGGGTGTCTATTGTTTCTCAAGGTTTTCTTACCTTGCCTCTTCAGCTAGAACCTCTGGAATAGAAAGTGCATACCTACTTCCAATTCTTAGTCTGAACGTTCAGAGCCTGAGGCTACACTGATAACTCCAGGCTGTCCTCACCCCATCCAGGGATCAGTCAGTCCCGAGGTTCCTTCCAAGCATTGATCTCTCGCAGCAAGAGCTGTTAAAAGTATCTGAAATCTCTGAGGCCTGAGGTCGGGAGGTGGCTTAGTGAGTAGGTGCCGAACTGTTCAGCATCCGGTATTGTGGGAATTCATCCACCAATAGCTTTTTTCCACGTGAGACCTGATGAGCTGGAGGGGAAGCTCACTCGCTTGCTCAGGCTCCTGCTGGCCATGGGCAGAAACCAAGCAGCGGAAAAGTGGTGCGGGTTCAGCCGCAGCATCGGCCTTCCTCTGAGTCTGTGAGTTTGTCTTTTTCACTGCGCCCCTTAATAAATCAGTTAATATATTTTTTGTGGGTTAAAAAACAAAGAAAGAAAAAAAATGAACGCATGAGCACGGTAATCCATGTCTATAACCCCAGCACTTGGAGGAGTGGGAAAGTTGATCCCTGGAGCTTAGGCAGCTGAACCGCACGGATGAGCTTCAGGTTTTGTTTTGTTTTTTTGGTTTTTCGAGACAGGGTTTCTCTGTGGCTTTGGAGCCTGTCCTGAAACTAGCTCTGTAGACCAGGCTGGTCTCGAACTCACAGAGATCCGCCTGCCTCTGCCTCCCGAGTGCTGGGATTAAAGGCGTGCACCACCATCGCCTGGCTGAGCTTCAGGTTTTGAGAGAGACGTCCATCTCAAAGACTCAAATGGGGGAGATGAAGGAAGACAGGCTGTCAGCCCCTGGCTTCCACACACAAATCAATTACACACGTGTACACATGGATACACACCCGCACAAACATGTACCCCCCCTCACACACACACACACATACACACACACGTGCGGTGGGGGTGGAATCTGAGGTCTCAATGGGCTGGGAATACAGAGTTGAAACTCCCCAGTGAATCCAACCCCATTACCTAGGTCTACCTTCTACCATGCTATTCCTACTCAGATCCTCCCATGTTCCTGAAATGGCTGCACCCACTCCTTCTGACCCTTTGGAGAGTCCATAACTCCAGCCTCATTCTACTTTCCTGCCCCAGCTGCCCTTGCGGTTCCTGGGTCCAGCAGGTCTGTCTGTGCACAATTGGTGACCTCTGGTGATTCCCTGGTAGACTGACCCTGGACACCCTTCGCCCAATATTATTGAGTTCCCAAGTCTTTGGGAAGCATTTTGGTTTAAATGTGTTCCTTCTATAAAAGACTGAATCCTAACTCCCTCGTCATTCATACAGGATATTAGAGCTTTGCAATAATAACCAAGATAATACAGGGTCATTAGGATGCAAACAAATCAGAAACATATGGGTTTAGAATCCCAATAATATAAGTGGGTTTATAGATATTAGAAAATATGTTTAGATTTCTGAGACAATCTGGGTACCAGCATGTGCCAGCTGCCCCGGACGGGAGACCACAGAGCTGGAGTCTCCAGATGTCATTGACTCTGTGCATAAAATTCCAGGAAACCAGCAACCGTGAGCTACAAACACTGTCACATCACCCCCTCCTCACCCTTCCAGTGTTCCATGATTGACCAACCTCACCTTCCAGGTAGAGAAACTGAGGCACACACTGTTCAAGGCCATGATCAGGCAACTGCATTCTTTGAGGCTAGGTCCCATTACATTCTGCATAACGAGGGTTCGGGAGCCCCAGGGATCCCTGTAGAGACCAGACAGTTTGAGGGAAGCATGGAGTTCGAGCAGAGTTGTGATCAGAGTAAGGACCCTCTGGGGATGGCCAGTGGAGTGATGTCATCCACGGCATGGAGAATGCCAAATCCTATTGGGAGCGATGTTCTCGTGGTTTCTGGATGCACAGATGGGGTGTGCGTGGGAAGCAGGCATATGGTGTCTTGGTCTGTGGTCTGGATGCACCAGGAGGTGGGTGGCCTGACCTTGGGGCCCAGCCAGGTGGTGTAAGTTGCCTCAGGTGGCACTGATGGTTTCCCAACACTGGAATCTCCATCACCACCACCCACACTGTCCTGGGCTTTGGGCCCATCACCCCAGATGGCTCTGGTTTGCTGTCCAGTGATTCTCCCAGGAGACTCAGCTGTCAGGGGAGCTACTGTGGGTCATCTGAGGCCACTTCTTGACAGGGGACAGTCAAGGGAGACAATCAAGGCCGTGAAGACTCAGTACCACTTCTTCCAAATGAGCTGAGCTGAGATAAGGCTGGGAGAGACACAGGGGGTGGGGAGATACTTTCACTTATGCCAAGACTGGCAGAAGAAGCTCAAGGAACTGCAGGTTCTGCTGAGACCTCTTTGTATCCATTTTGGGTTATAGTTTATTCCCAAATCCCAGTGAGGTGCTTGCCCATACAGCAGGCTCATCCATACATTCTTCCACACCTTAGTATCCTCTTCTCTGTCCCACCTTCCAAGCTGCTGTCCTTCAACATCTGCAGATCAACCTAACTCAGTCACAGTAACGCATGCCTAGCCCAAGGTGTCTACTTGTTGCACCTATCCCCATCCTCTCGGATGTGGGAGGGGACCCAGAGAACGTCATCTTCCTCCTCAGCCATGTGCTTTGAAAGTTTGCTTCGGAGATGACATCTTAGCCTTTCTTGCTTAGAAGATGATGTCATCATCCCTCTCCTCGCCACACTGCAGCTTGGAATGAGCCCAGACCCCATGTTCTCTGACCTCCACCCCCAGTATAATCTGCAGCTGGGGTTTCTTCACCTCCCCCAGAGTAGCAGAACAGCTCAGATAAGTTGTTGGCCCGTTTGCGAAAGTCCCCTGCTGAGATCCATACCACTTGCAGCAGGCCCTGAGTGTCTGTCTTCCTTATATATGGAGGCCATCAAGCGCAGACCTGCAGGGTGGAATATTTGAAAGCGTCTCTGGTAAAAGATGGGAAGCGAGTCTGAGTGGATTGACTCTTATGATGGAGTATTGCCTCAGTCCGCCACTCCAGCTTATTCCTCATCCCGTCTGCTGGGCAGAGTCTGGGCGAGGACTAAGTAACTAAGGCCGAAAAGCTCCCAACCTGCTTGCATCTCCCTCGTCCATCTCATGAGACCTGTGTGGGTTGTTCAAAGGCTTCTACAGAAGCTGGGTCCTGCAGCCTCTGAAGGACTAAAATTTAATCTCCTGAGAACTTTATTTGGGAGTTTGTAAAGCCTAAAGGTAAGGGGTAGCCACCTACTGAAGAGATATTGGCAATTCATGGCTGTTAAGGGAGGAAGAAGCAGTTTCCCTCAGTGATGAAGCCCCTGCGAGGCTGCTTGGGTCCTGGTAGACTGTTCTAAAGCTTTGGTCCCTAGTAGATGGCCCTGCACCTATGCAGGCTCAGTGTAAGTGGGCTTAGTGGGGCTTCTCCAGAAAGGTGGGAAGGAAAAGTAGTGGGAGGGGATTGGGGAAGAAGGAATGGGGGTAGATTTGATCAAAACATAAAATATGCATGGGCGAAATTATCAAACAATCAAATATTTTTTAAAGTTTAAAAATAAAAGAAATATTATTACTTCAGTCACAGCTGATCTGCGAAGAGGAGAAAAAAGGGTCACTGGGTCTTTAACAATTTTCATCCCCAAAGTCTGCTTACCACTTGGGAGTGCTGTGATCTTCAACACTAGCAAACTCAGTTAACCACAGAGAGTGTCGCTGCACTCTTCCTGGTGCCAGACTCCGCTAAACACAGCCAGTCTTTGTCTTCATTCACAAGAGAAACCCCTTTCCCATCAAAACCATCCATGGCCTGGACATATAGCTCAGCGGGAGAATGCTTGCTTAGCACCCCCAGTACCCCCAAAAAAGCCCAAACAAAAAACAATTGGAAACAAAAAAGTAATCAAGGGCTGGAGAGATGGGCTCAGCCATTAGAGGCTAGGCTCACCCCCCCCCCCCCCAAAAAAAAGTAATGAAAACCGATCCAGACAAAGTGGTTGACCTGCAAACTGCTTGACAAAGAATTCCAAGTAATGAATTAGGGAACTCAGAAAACTTCAAGATAACACAGCGAAGCAGTTAAATAAAATGGGAAAACAGTACGGTCACTCGAAACGGAAAATTTAATGCAGATTGAAATAAAAACATTTAAAATGTAAGAATTTGGCAATAAAGAATATAGTAACTAGAATGGGAAAATGCCATTAAAAGCATAACCACAGAACTGATTGAGCAGAATCAATAACAATTCAAATTCATCAGAAGATGAATTATTAATTAAAATAATGATGATGAATTAAGTCTATGAGGTTTATAGAATATCAAGAAAGCTAGTACTTAAATTACAGAAATTAAATTAAACTTATTATTTAAAGGTACAGTAGCCACGGGACTGGAGCGATGACTCAGTGGTTGAGAGCACTGTCTGCTCTTGCAGAGTGCCTGGGTCCAGTGTCAAGTCACATGGTGGTTCACAGCTATGTGTTACTCCAGTTCCAGGGGATTTGATATTCTCTTCTGACCTCTGTAAGCTCTGCACACACAAAACACACACACACACGTAAACACACATACACACAAAATATTTATAAAATACAACACTATAGATCTCAGGAAAGGAATCAGATTCAATCCAATGAAACCTACACCAAGACAAATTCTACAACTAAAAACAAAGAGGAGGGTCCTAAAGACATTGGATGACATATAAATGAGCTCTTGTTGTTAATCTAGCATCAGAGTTCTCAAAAGGCCAGAATAGAATGAAATAATATAATTAAAACGTTGAATGAATAAAGCAACCAACCAAGAACTTGGCCATTAAAAAGCTCCCTGCATAAGTGAAGGGGTGACGAACCAAACTTACCCAGGTAGCAAAAGTTGAGAGAGTCATTCATCATTAAATCCACCAGACAAAAGAGTAAAATGGAGCCCTAAAGCTGATAAAGGCATTAATTAATCACATGAAGCATAAAATAAAAATAAAATAAATCTAAAAATGTCAGAGTGACTGAGTAACTAAGTAATTAAAAAGCTGGTCCGTAAGAGATTCGGTTTGCTTTAAAGAATACATCTAGAGCAAATTTGGAGAGATGGTCAAATATGTTACCCGTGAACAAATCAAAAGACAATAGAGGCATCTATAGACACAAACAGAAAAAACGAAGCCAAGAACATACAAGGGAATGCTAGTAAGTATCTACTTATAAAACAGACCTTCAGGCAAACCAGTAAATAAAGAACAAAGTAATGAGAAGATATGACCATTACAAATCTATTTTCACTCACCGTTAGAGTATCAAAAGTATAAGGCAGGCATCAATCTACCTGAAGGGAGGGACAGACTGGTACTGCAATAGAAGACTTCAGCAAACCACTTTTAGAATGAACAGATTATCTAGAAAGAATAGCAAAACACTGAAGTTGAGAAATGCTTTAGACACAATAGAGAACATTCCATCCAAAAGTGGCTGAACACATTTTTCTCAGTTGCAGGCAGAATGATCTCTAGGACAGATCATCTGCTCGGCCACAAAATAAGTCTTAACACATTCAAGAGGATTAAAATTACATCAAGTGTTTTTCCTAACCACAATGGTTTAAAAAGAAAAAAGTCAATAATGAGAAGAATTTTGGAAAACTGACAAATATTTGGAAATGAAATAACAAGCTCCTGAATTACCAATTTGTTGAAGAGGAAATTAAAAAAAAAATAGCTCAAGGAAAGATGGAGGACAATGGCTGTGTGTTGGCTGTGAGAATCTTCAGGGAATAAACCAGAAGTGGTTGGAGAGAAGCTATCCTCGGTAGTGGGTGACTGTGGAAAGATAATGGCGTTTCAGTGGGAAAGAAAATTTGAGGAAGTGGACAGAACAAAAGAGAGTCCATTCTGGGAAGAAACCTTACCAAGGAAGTAAAGCATCTCTCTATAATGTAAACTGTAAAACACCAAAAGAAAAAATGGAAGTAACTAACAAATGGAAAAACTTCCCAAATTTGAATATTGGCAGAACTGGTGCGAACATAGCTCTGTTACCGAAAGTGATCTGCAGAGTCAATGCAAACTTCATTGAAATTCTACTGTCATGCTTTACAAAGTAGGAAAACTTATCCTAAAATTCACATGGAAATAATAAAGACCCAAATCTATGCTGAGCAGAAGGAACACTGCTAGGGTTATTCCTAGTTTCAGATCATGTTATAGAAACTTGAGAACAGAAAAGAGGGCATTCCTAGCAAAAAACTGACGCACAGACCGAGGGAATTAAATGGGAGACCCACGCAGCAGCAACCACCTGAGTTCTCATAGAGAACACAATACACATTGTAGAATAGAGGCACCTCAACAGATATGAGGAAACCAGAAGAATGAAGTTAGATTCCCAACTCCCACCCTGTCCAAAAATTAATTCAAAATGATTAAATACCCAAATGCAAGATAAGAAACTCTTAACTGTTAAAGGAAATCATATCTTGAAACACTTCAAGATATGGGCATAGGCAAGAACTTTCTAGAAAAATGAAATCAGTAGCTCAGGAAATGCTATCAATGATTGACAAATAGGATAGTAACTGTTTTTAGGTGAAGAGAGAGCCTAAGGAAGTGAAGATCTTTGTTAGCTATACATCTCACAAAGAGTTAATACTTAGAACATATCACGAACTTAAAAAAATACTAAAAACCCCAAGCCCAAACGATGCAGTCAACAATGTGTAAATGAAGTGAACAGACAGTTCTCAAAAGATGCCTGCAAATAGCCAATACACACATGAAAAGGTCGTTAAGCATCTTTCACCCTTAGGAAGATGCAAATCAGACCCAGTCACCTCCCCTCAGCCAGAGTGGCTGCCCTTAAGGAGACAAACAACAAATACTGGAGAGGATATGGGGAATGAGCAAGCCTTACAAGCTACAGAGAGAATGCAAACTAATCCAGCCACTATATAAATGAATACAAAGGTTCCTCACAAAACTAACAATATAACCTCCCATATGGTCTATACACCATTACTGGGAACATATTCAAAGGAATCTGGGTGAGAATGGTATAGAGACAATTGCACATCATGTTTATTGCAGCACAATTCACAATAGCCAAACTCTGGGGTCAGCCTGAAAGTCCATCCATCTAAATTAAGCAAAATTAAGCTGTAATTTTGATATCATTAAGAAATGTGAAACTTCCTCCTAAAAATTACTATTATGTACAGAAACAAAATGTCTTTTTATTGTAGGACATTCCATTGTCTAAATATAACTGAAAAAAATAATGATAAAAAAAAGAAAATCTGATGTAGCTCTACCATGTCTATATCTACAAATAGACCTAGATATGTATGTATATATGTATATATCTACATATACACATATGAACAAGATTTTGTCCAGCTATAAAGAAGAATGAAATTGTCATCATATGCTGATTTCTATGAGAAAATTACCTCTCCAGGACTCCTATATGAACACTTGGTCCCCAGTGGAAACCACTGTTTAGGGATATTATGGTACACAGATGGATAGATAGATAGATAGATAGATAGATAGATAGATAGATAGATGATAGATGGGCAGACAAATGATAGCTAGACAGATATGTGTGTAATAGTTTTATTCTTATAGAATTCAAACAGTATATCTTCATGTATTGGTCATATTTATTATCCAATCCTCTTCCAACTCCTCCTAGATCCACTGCCTCCCCTATCTCCTACTTCATGTCCCTACCCCCTTTTTAAAGAAGAGGCTGCCTCCCAGTAGATGTTCTAGCCCTCAACTCTTATAATCTTTCCCCACCTTTTCTGAGATGTTCTCTGACCCTTCCGTTTAGGGGTTGTGTTACAAAGGTATTACTTGGTGATGAGGACTCTAAGATCAGTTTTTTTTTTTTTTGCATTTGACCAGCTATACTTTTCAGTAATGGACTCTGCTGCAAAGAAGCCTCTTTGATGAGGGGTGAGAACTACACTTATCTGCAGGTACAAGGATGAACATTTATAATACAGTTTGTGTAACTGGAAGTTTCTTGTTCTGAACATCTGTTCCCAAATACCTGGCAGCCACTTCCCAAATTACCACACAGAGACTTATATGAATTAGAAATACGCAGTCAATAGCTCAGGCTTATTATTAACTAGCATAACCCATGTTCCTTATTTACGTTCTGCCACATGGTGTTACCTTTATTAGCATGGCATGTTCATCTATTGCTCCTTCTCCTCCGGCTGGTGACTCCTGACTCCACCCTTCTTCCTCTTCTCAGAATTCTCCTAGTCTGGTTCTCTTGCTCAATCTCTTCCTGCCTAGCTATCAGCCGATCAGCTTTTTGTTAGCAAATGAGAATAATACATATCACAGTGTACAAAAAGACTGCTCCACAGCAAGTTTGGAATTGTACTGGCTTAGGAAAGTAGCAGTAGCAGGATTTCCTCTAGGCTGAAATAGTCAGAAGCAATTGACTATATTTACAGCTCCAGGCATGCATTTCCTCACATTGAGTAGACAGTGAGGCTACTAGGTGGCTGTTGCTTATGCCCAGGACACAAGTGCACTACTTCACCTTCCAGAACATCTCATCATGCTGGTCATTGTCGTGGCTCAATGGCATTAGAGATACATATGATTACTGATTGCTTTTCTCCATGAGCAGATTGCATGGCTCCATCCAAAACTATGAGACTCCTAAGTGAGGAATTTCCCAGGTCATATCCAGATCTGCACCTCCAAATCCTATGTCTGACATGTGTAGTATCTTCAGCACTACAGTCTCACTTCTTTTTTCAGAATGCACCAATAGTGATGGCAGTAACCTATACATGGTAATTTTATTTAGATCACTTCCATATATGTATATAATTTAGAAAGTCCCCACTGTACTAGGTTTCCATACTACCCCTCAAGTGTCCCTTAATTTTAGCAGTCTCTCCCCATATTCCTTCCCACACCCCCTTCTCTGCCCCACCCCACTCGAGCCTCCCATTCCAGATCCTCATACATCCATATCTATTCAATTTCCCTTTCCTAATGTGATCTGTTTGTTCCCTCTCATCCCTTACTTTATATCTAACCTCTGTGGTTCTATGGATTCTAGCTTGGTTATCATTGACTTAACAGTTAATATCCACATATAAACAAATACATACCACATTTATCTTTCTGGGTCTGAGTTACCTCACCCAGAATGATTTTTTTCCTAGTCCCATTTATTTGCCTGAAAATTCCATGATGCTGTTTTTTAATGACTGAATGATATTCCAATTGTGTAAATGTACCACTTTTTAAAAAATCCATTCTTCTGTTGAGGGACATCTAGGTTGCTTACAATATCTGGTTATTACGAACAGAGCAGCAGAGAACATGACTGACTGAGTAAGGTCTCTGTGGTAGGATGAAGCATCCTTTGGGTATATGCCCAAGAGTGGGATAGCTCCATCTTGAGGTAGATTGATTCCAGCCTTCCTGATTTCCATTGGGGTTGTATGAGTCTGCACTCCCACCAGCAAGTATGTTTGTTCTCCTTACTCCACATCCTTGCCAGCATGAGCTATAACTTGTTTTATTGATCTTAGTCATTTTGATACGTATAACATGGAATTTCAAAGTAGTTTTAATTTTTATTTCCCTGATGGCTAAGAATGCTGAACGTTTCTTTAAGTGTTTCTCAGTCATTTGAGTTTTCCGCTACAGAGAGTTCTCTGTTTAGATCTGTATCCCATTTTAATTGGGTTGTTTTCTTGATATCTAGTTTCTTGAGTTCTTTATGTATTTTAGACATTAGCTCTCTATTTGATGTGTAGCTGGTAAAAATATTCTCCCATTCTGTAAGCTGCCACTTTGTCCTAATGACAGTGTCCTTTGATGTGCAGAAATTTACCTGTTTCATGAGGTCCCATTTATGAATTGTTGATCTTAGTATTCTGTTCCAAAGTCTTCTGTGTCACTGAGTTCAAGGCTATTTGCTGCTTTTTCTTCTATCAGCTTCAGTGTATCTGGCTTTATGTTGAGGCCTTTGAGTCATTTAGAGTTGAGTTCTGTGCAGGGTGATAAGTATGGATCTATCTGGATTCTTCTACATGAAGACATCCACTTTGACCAGCACTACTTGTTGAAGATGCTCTCTTCTTTTTTGCAGTTTGTATTTCTGCCTTCTTTATAAAATATCAACTGTTCACAGATGTGTGAACTTATGTCTGGGTCTTTAATTGGAGTCTATTGATCAGCATGTCTGTTATTGTGCCAACATTACACTGTTTTTATCACTATAACTTGAAATTGGAGATGGTGATACCTCCTGCAGTTCTTTTATTATTCAGGATTGTTCTAACTATCCTGGGTTTTTTTTGTGTGTTCATATGGAGCTTAGGATTGTCCTTCCAAGGTCTGTAAAGAATTATGTTGGAATTTTGATGGAATTGCATTGAATCTGTCTATTGCTCTTGGTAGGATGACCATTTTTACTATATTAATCCCACCCATCCATGAGCATGGGAGATCTTTCCATCTTCTGATATTGTCTTCAATTTCTTTCTTCAGTTATTTGAAGTTTTTATCATACAAGTTTTTCACTGATTTGATTTGTTACTCCAAGATATTTCATATTATTTGAGGCCATTGTTGTTCATCTCATTTCTTTCTCAGTCTGCTTGACATTTGTATATAGGAAGGCTACTGGTCTTTGTAAATTAATTTATGTCCACCTACTTTATTGAAGTGAATTTTTTTTCTTTTTTTGGGGGGGGGGTTGAGACAGGGTTTCTCTGTGTAGCTCTGCCTGTCCTGGAACTCATTCTGTAGATCAGGCTGGTCTCAAACTCCATCTGTCTTTGCTTCCTGAGTGTCAAGATTGGATTAAAGGCATGTGCTACCACTGCCTGGCTGCAAATAGATTTTTTTAAAAAAATACAAGGTACTATTGATTATGACTTCTCCTTCCCCCAGTTCATCCAAGATCCTCTCTACCTCTCCTCCCAGAAGAATCCACACCCTTTACATCTCTTCTTAGAAACAAAGCGGTATCTAAAGAAAAATAATGAACTAAGATAAAACAAAAACAGATGAACCAAAATAGGATAAAACAACAAACAAACAGGAGGGGAAAGTCACCAAAAATAATGGGAGAACTACCTATAGCTGCACAGACACACACATTCACACACGCAGGAATACCATAATAATACACAACTGGAAGCCATATATATACACATATATATATACCCGTGAGGTTAAAATAAAACTAGTTGATTTTTTTAGTCTTTATACATGCTGGATATTAGTCCTCTGTTGGATGTGTAGTTGATAAGAAAACAAACAAATTAAAAAAAAAACTTTTCCCATTCTGTAGCCTGCCTCTTCAGTGGCATAGTGGTGAGCATAGCTGCCTTCCACTTAAAATATTTTATTTTTCATTTTGTGTGTGCTGTGTGTGCGTGTGCATTCATGCATGGTATGTGTGCGCGCGCGTGTGTGTGTGTGTGTGTGTGTGTGTGAGAGAGAGAGAGAGAGAGAGAGAGAGAGAGAGAGAGAGAGAAACTAGAAAGGGACTGAGATGTAGGAGGAAGAAATCTTAAAGTGGTGGAGGGTGACAAAAGCATCACAAAATCCATATTATGTAATATCAGAAGAGAGAGGTCGTGAGAGGAGCAGGACCAGCAAGAGGAAGGTGGCGGGATGGAGATGGGCAGTAGGAGAAAAGGATAAATTAGAGAATATAATATTTTCTCTCCCCTATGTAAGCTCATGAACACAACTCCCAGTCGTCCTGGCTTGTTGATCTTCTCTTGCACACCACTGAACTGCCGAGTATTTTCAAAGAAACACCAAATAAACATGGATGTCACCCGGAAAAATGCCTTATTTGGATGCACAAACTTTCCTTCATATCTGGTTAGTAGCAGACTCTAATGTCTTCTGGAATCACGTTAAACCTTAGCTAGGGTTTTTCATTGTAATAACTAAGAAGGCTAGTTTGGCATAAGTTCATCATTATCACAAACACCCCTCCTGCTTCCTTCCTCCCTTCCATTTTGTTCTGTTGATCTATGTGTCTGTTTTTGTGCCAGAGCCATGCTGTTTTTCACTATAGCCCGATATACTAAATTTTGAGTTCTGGAACAATTCCTCCGCAATTGTTTTTAGGATTGCTTTGGTTACTCACGTTTGAAAAGTAATGTTGCACTCTGTCACCCTGCTGAAATTGTTCATAAAAGTGTCCTGGTGTTTGGGGGACTTCTGTATAATATCATAACATTTTCAAGTAGGCATAATTTGACTTGTTTTTCTATGTGTTTCCCTTTATTTTCCTTCTTTTGCTTTCATGCGCCAGTGGTGCTCCAAGCACTCTGTTGAGTAAGAGTAGGCGGTCCTACTCCTACAGTGGAGAACCCTGTCTTGTTCCTCATTTGACTGCTATTGCTTTGAGTTTTCCTCCATTTAGGATGATGTTGGCTGTAGGTTTGCCATATACAGCCCTTATTATGCTGAGGAATATTCCCTCCAGTCAACTCTCTCTACAATTTGTATCGTGAAGCCATGTTGGTTTTGTGAAAAAGACCTTTTCTGCATCTATCGATGTATGGTATCATCTAATTCTGAAGTTTCTGAGTTTTTGTTTGTTTGTTTGTTTTGGCCATATGACTGTTCAATGGGAGAAGTTGTGGTATCAGAGTCACCTACTATTACTGATTTGATGTAGAAAGCTGTACCCTTCTTATGAAACTTAGTGTGCAGAGTTCGGTGCATTATGTTAAAGACTGTGATTTTTTTAAAGTTCTTTTCTTAATTTAAAAAAAACCTATTTTAATTTTACATACCAATTCCAGTTCACAGTCTTTTCCCTCCTCCTGCTCCCCCTACCTTCCCCTCATCCCACTCCCTACCCATTCCTCAGAAAGGGTGAGGCCTCCCATGGGGAATCAACAAGTCTGTACAACATTTGAGGCGGGACCAAGGCCCTCCTCCCTGTATCTAGGCTGAGCAATGTATCACTCCATAGGGAATGGGCTCCAAGGAGCCAGTTCATGCACTAGGGATACCCGTGATATCTTATGCTGGAGATGATGTAGAGTACCTACATCATCTCCAGCATAAGATATCATGGGTATTTTTTATTTTAGCCATTCTGACTTGTGTAAGATAGTATCTGAGTCATTTTGATTTGCATTTCATTAATGGGTAAGGATGTTGGGCATTTTCTTAAGTGTCTGAAGGCCATTTGAGGTTCTTCTGTTGAGAATTCTCTGTTTAGATCTGTACCCCATTTTAAAATAGGATTATTTGGTATTTTGATGCTTAGTTTCTTGAGTTATTTATATATTTTGAGATCTGATATGAGGTGGGTGAAGATCTCTTTCCATTCAGTAGGCTGCCTTTTTTGTCTTATTGCCTGTGTCCTTTGATTTCCAGAAGCTTCTCAGTTTCAGAAGATTTCATTTATTGCTCTCAGCTGCTTTCAAGTGTCTGTGCAGTTGGGGTTATATTTAGGAAGTGGACTCCAGTGCCCATGCATTCGAGGCTACTTCCCACTTTCTCTTCTATGAGGTTTAGTGTGATTGGATATATATTGAGGTCTTTGATACATTTGGACTTGAGTTTTGTGCATGGGGCTAGATATGGATCTATTTGCCTTCTTCTACATACTGATATAGTTATACCAGCTCCATTTATTGAAGATGATTTCTTTTTTCCATTGTATAATTTTAGCTTCTTTGTCAAAAATCAGGTGTTCATAGGTGTGTGGATTAATATTAGGGTCTTCAATTCAATTCCATTGGTCCACCTATCTGTTTTTATGCCAATACCAAGCTGTTTTTATGAATATAGCTCTATAGAAGAGCTTGAAGTCAGAGATGGTGATATCTACCAATATTCCTTCATTGTACAGGATGGTTTCGGCTATCCTGTGTTTTTTGTTTTTCCATATGAAGTTGAGTATTGTTCTTCAAGGTCTGTGAAGAATAGTGTAGGAATTTTGATGGGGATTATATTGAATCTGTGGCAATTTTATTATGTTGACCCTACTTATTCAAGAGCATAGGAGACCTTTCAATTTTCTGATATCTTCTTCAATTTCATTCTTTCACTTGTTTGACTAGAGTTACTCCAAGATATTTTATATTATTTGTGGCTTTTGTGAAAGGTTATGTTTCTTTGATTTCTTTCTCAGCCCTTTTATTATTTGTATATAGAAGGATACTGGTTTGTTTGCTTGCTTTCTTGCTTGCTTGTTTTTGAGTTAATCTTGTATCCTGCCACATTACTGAAGATGTTTATCAGCTGTATGAGTTCCTTGGTAGAATTTCTAGGGTCACTTATGTGTACTATCATGTCATCAGCAAATAGCAAAAATTTGACATCTTCCTTTCCAATTTGTATCCCCTTGATCTCCATTTGTTGTTTTATTGCTCTAGCTAGAACTTCGAGTATAATATTGAATAAATATGGAGAGAGTGGACAGCTTTGTCTTATTCCTACTTTCAATGGAATTACTTCCATTTCTCTCCATTTAATTTGATGTTGGCTTGCTGTACATTGCTTTTATTATGCTTAGGTATGTTTGTCTCTTTAAGACCTTTATCATGAAGGGGTGCTGGATTTTGTCGAAGTATTTTTCATCTATTGAGATGATCATATGGCTTTTTCTCTTTGTTTATTTATATGGTGGATTACACGGACAGATTTTTGTATGTTAAACCATCCCCACATCTCTGGGATGAAGCCAACTTGATCATGGTGGATGAAAATTTTTGTTGTTGTTGCGTTCTTGGATTCAGTTTGCCAGTAATTTATTGAGCACTTTTTGTGTCAATGTTTATGAGGGATATTGGTCTGTAATTCTCTTTCTTAATTGAGTCTTCATATGGTTTGGGTACCAGGGTAACTGTAGCCTTGTATAAAGAGTTTGGCAATGTTCCTTCTGTTTCCATTTTGTGGAACAATTTGAGGAGTATTGCTATTAACTCTTCATTGAAGTTCTGATAAAATTCTGTACTGGAACCATCAGGGCCTGTGGGTTTTTGTTTGCTTGCTTGTTTGTTTTTGTTTGGTAGACTTTTGATGATGCCTTCTATTTTCTTAGGGATTATAGGTTTATTTAAATTGTTTATCTGGTCTTGATTTAATTTTGGTACATGTCACCTATCCAGAAAATTGTCCATTTTTTTTTAGATTTTCTAATTTCGTGGAGTACAGGTTTTCAAAGTATGACCTAATGATCCTCTGGATTTCTTCAGTGTTTGTTGTTATGTCCCCCTTTTCATTTCCGATTTTGTTAATTTGGCTATTCTCTCTCTGCCTTTTGGTTCATTTGGATAAAGGGTTGTCTATCTTGCTGATTTTCTCAAAGAACCAGCTCTTAATTTCATTGATTCTTTGCATTGTTTTCTTTGTTTCCATTTTATTGATTTCAGCCCTCAATTTGCTAATTTCCTGTCATCTATTCCTCCTGGTGAATCTGTTTCTTTTTGTTTTATAGCTTTCAGGTGTGCTGATAAGTCATTAGTGTGAGATTTCTCCACTTTCTTTATGTGGGCACTTAGTGCTATGAACTTTCCTCTTAGCACTACTTTCATAGTGTCCTATAGGTTTGGGTATGTTTTCATTGAATTTTAGGAAGTCTTTAGTTTTTTTTCTTTATTTCTTCCTTGACCCAAGGGTGATTCAGGTGAGCACTATTCAATTTCCATGAGTTTGTGCAATTAGAGTTGTTGTTGAATTCTAAGTCATGATGATCCGATAAGATACAAGGGGTTATTCCAAATTTTTCTTGTGTCTGTTGAGGTTTGTTTTGTTACGGAGTATGTGGTCAATTTTGGGGAAGGTTCCATGAGGTGGTGAGAGGAAAGTATATTCTTTTGTGTCTGGGTGAAATGATTTGTAGATGTCTGTTAAGTCCATTTTAGTCATGGCATTTGTTAGTTCTCTTATTTCTCTGGTTAAGTTTCTGTCTGGTTGATCTGTCCATTGGTGAGAGTGGAGTGATAAAGTCTCCTATTATTAATTAGTGTGTGGGCTTTGATGTATGAGTCAAGCTTTAGTAATGTTTCTTTTATATATGTGGGTGTTCTTGTACTTGGGACATAGATGTTCAGATGTAAGGCTTCATCTTGATGGACTTATTCCTGTGATGAGTATGAAATGTCCTTCTCCATCTCTTTTTACTGATTTTAGTTTGAATTCTGCTTTTTTAGATATTAGGATAGCTACGTCCACTTGTTTCTTATGTCCATTTGATTGGAAAATCTTTTACCAACCCTTTATTCTGAGGTAATGTCTGTGTTTGAGACCGAGGAGTATTTCTTGTATGTAGCAGAATGATTGGTTCTGTTTTCATGCCCATTCCCTTAGCCCATGTCTTCTTTTATAGGTAATGTGAGTCCACTGATATTAAGGATATTAACGACCAGTGATTGTTAATTCCTGTTATTTTTCTGTGGTAGTGATTGTGTGTCTCCCTTCTTTGGGGTTTTCTGGTGTGGGGTTTTCTGCTGCCTGTGTTTACATGGGTGCAGCTAACTTCCTTGGGTTGGAGTTTACCTTCTAGTATTTTCTGTAAGGCTGGATTTGTGGATGGGTATTGTTTAATCTGGTTTTATCATAGAGTATCTTTTCTCCATCTACAGTGATTGAAAGCTTTGCTGGGTATAGTAGTCTGGGCTGGCATCCGTGGTCTCTTAGTGTCTGCAGAACTTCTATCCAGGACCTTCTGGCTTTCAGAGTTTCCATTGAGAAGTCACGTATAATTCTGATAAGTCTGCCTTTATATGTTACTTGGTCTTTTTCCATTGTAGCTCTTAATGTTCTTTCTTTATTCTGTATGTTTAGTGTTTTAATTATTTTATGGCAAGGGTACTTTTTTCCCCCTTGGCCCAGCCTATTTGGTGTTCTGTAAGCTTCTTGTACTTTCATAGGCATATCTTTCTTTAGGTTGGGAAAGTTTTCTTCTATGATTTTGTTGAGTATATTTTATGTGCCTTTGAACTGGAATTCTTCTCCTTTTTCTGTCCTTCTTATTCTTAGGTTTAATCTTTTCATGGTGTCCCAGATCTCCTTAATGTTTTGTGTTAAGAATTTGTTGGATTTAACATTTTCTTTGACCAATGAATCTATTTCCTCTATCATATCTTCAACTCCTGAAATTCTCTCTTCCATCTCTTGTATTCTGTTGGTTGTTCTTGCATCTGTAGTTCCTGTTCATTTACCCAGATTTTTTTTAATTTCCAGAATTCCCTTGGTTTATGTTTTCTTTATTGCATCTATTTCAATTTTGAAGTCTTGAACCGCTTGAACTGTTTCTTTCACCTATTTTTCTTGGTTTTCTTGGCTTTCTTTAAGAGATTTATTGACTTCTTCCAATTTGTCTTTTCCTCCATTTCTTTAAGGGAATTTTTCATTTCTAAGGGTCCCTATCATCTTCATAAAGCTGTTTTTAAAGTCATTTCCTCTGCTTCATTTGTGTTGACTATTCAGGTTTTGCTGGTGTAGGATTGATAATTCCTGGTGGGGCCATATTTCTCTTTGTATTGTTGACTGTATTCTTACACTACATCTACCCATCTCTTCCTCCAATGGGTGCTGATGTAGCCTGAGCCTCTAGGGATCCCTCTTCCTTCCGTGGGTACAGGTGAGACCTGTAATTCAGATGGTTACTCTTCTTCCAGATGTTGTTGGAACCTCTTTCTCTGGGTGCAGTTGGGGCCTGTGGCTCCTGTAATCACTAGTGCTGTCCCTCCAGGAGCAGGTGGGGCCAGTGGGGCTGGTGGTCACTGGTGCAGCAGTGGGGAATGGTTGGAAGGAGAGGGTGCCTGGACACTAGGGGTGCCATGAGGGAGGGAGTGCATGATGTCATCTTTTTAATTATCCCCTTGTCTAGGATGGAGCATCCTTTACCTCTTCTGATTTGTCTCTGTTTGTTGTCTCTAATGTATAATCTTAGGATAGGGACTCTTGCTTTCTTCCTGATTCCATTTGCTTGAGATACTTTCGTCAGTCTTCTTACTTACCTTTGAAGGTGATATTAGCTTCTTGTAGATGGCAGAAAGATGGGTTTTATTTCTTTATCCCTTCAATTATCTCATGTCTTTTGATTGGGGAGTTGAAACCATTTGACATTTAAAGTTATTATGTGTGTTGATTAGTCATTTTCTTTGCTGGTTGTGTTCCTAGCCATCCTTTGTGTTTTAGAACTCATAGCTTCGCCTGTGTTCTCACTGTAATGTGCTGTGGAATGTTAGTTTAAGGTTTTACATTCATTTGTGCTGTGGAGTATTTTTTTGATGATGCAAAGGTGTTGCGTTCTTTTATGTTGCATTTGTTGAACTCTGTGAAGCTGTGTTACTTTTTCTCCCTAAAACATCTAATTGTTCTAATAAAGAGCTGAATGGCCAAGAGCTAGGCAGGGAGAGAACTGGGCAGGGTGGCCAGGCAGAGAGAATAAATTGGAAGAGAAATCTAGGCTCGGGAGAAGAGGAAAGAGAGAGGAGCTAGACAAGGAGGAGAGGAGGACACCAGGGGCCAGCTGCCCAGCTACACAACCAGTCATGGAGTAGGAAGGGAAGGAAGATATATAGAATAGAGAAAGGTAAAAGCCCAAAGGGAAAGGTTGATGGGAGAATTTAAATTAAGAAAAGCTGGCCAGAAACAAACTAAGCTAAAGTCAGGCATTCATAATTAAGAATAAGTTTCCATGTATTTACTTGGAAGCTGGGTAGCGGCCCCCTCCCCCAACGTGTAAGAGTTAAAAAAAAAAAAACAAGCACATTAGTGCCTTAACTGTTTATCCCTCCATCTCTTCAGTCACAAGTATTATTTCCAATATTCTCTCAGAGACGATTTGCTGGACGGAAATTCTTTTAGCTTGTTTTCATCATGGAATATTTTTCTGTCTCCTTCCACGATGGCAGACAGTTTTGCTGGGTAATGTAGTCTAAGCTGTCATCTGCGATCCTTTAGGAAGCTGACATGGATTGCTTCCGACTCTTCTGGCTTTTAAAATTCCAACTGAACAATCAGCTATTATTCTGATGTGTTTCCCTTTATATGCGACTTGTGGCTTTTCTCACGTTGCTTTCAGTATCCTCTCTTTGTTCTGCATATTGAAAGTTTTTACTATATTATGCTATGAGAAATGTCTTTTCTGGTTCTGTCTATTCTGTGTTCTGTGTGCTTCTTATATCTGTATAGCTATGCCCTTCTTTGATTTGGGGAAGCTTTCTTCTATGACCTTGTTTAACCTATCCTGTTGACCTGGGGGGGGGGTTTCTTCTCCTTTATCTATACCTGTAATTTGGGGGGAATGGACCTTTTATGGTATCTACAGTTCTTCTGTTTTTCCATGTAATTTAAAAAGTTTTCTGATTCTTTGTTTGCGTGGTCCAGATCCTCTACTTTGAATTCAAGTTTGTGCACTCTGTCTTTTACTTGACCCATTCCACCTATAAGGCTTCCCTTTGAGTTTTGTATTTGGGTTGTTTAGTTTTCACAGCCCATCTTACCTTCAGCTTGAGTTTTTCTCAATATTTCTATCCCTTTATGATGACGTCAGCTTTCAAATCCTAAGTTGTCATCATCATATTTGTAAATTGTTTTTGCTATCAGTCTGGCACTTATTGTTATCCTCTTGTTCAATGAGGTGTTTGTTGGTGCCTTCTTTAAACTCTTAAGGGTTTTCTGATAAAGTTTAAAGTTTATGATTGTTCTTTCAAATTCTGTGTCCTGGGGTTCATTGAGTTAGCTCTCATTAGGGAACTTTTCTGTAAGATTAGTTGGTTTGATAGGAGACACGCCATCTTTGCCATTCATGATGCTTTTTTGTTTGTTTGTTTGTTTCTGTGAGGTGACTTGGACATATGGACTTCCTTCTTTGGTTGTGTGTCTGATATGAAAGCCTAGCCTACCTTAGACTGAGCCAATGCAGGAGCTGCATGACCAGAACTAGGCTAAGTAAAGCTGGTACACAATCTGTTTCGTTGAACCTAGGCCAGGCAAAGCCAGCTCATGAGTTCTGGGTCTAGAGTTGGGTTCGTAGGCGTGGAGATATCAGTAGGGTGAATGGAGTGGGATTATGGCACTTTTAAGACATGAAGCCTTGCTGGAGGAAGCAGGTAACTGGAGTTTGGACTTGGGGTATTTATAGACTGGTATCACTTCCATCTTGTTCTCTCTGCTTCCGGTGTGTGGTTGGGATGTGAGTGGTTGTGCTTGTATGCATGATCACCGCCATTATGGCCTGGTTGATTTGGGCTATGGTATTTAACCACAACAATAGAAAGCTAACTGATACATGTCATTGGTAGGACAACAATGCAACTGGAGATCACCATGTTTTGTGGAAAAGTCAAACTTAAAAATAATGATATTTCATGATTTTTCTCTACTATGTGGCTCATGGATTGTATATATATAAACATATATAAATATATATTTGTTATATTTATATAATATGTATACGCAGAATCATATACATTATATATATATACACACACACACACACACACACACACACACATATATATATATATATCATGAAATAGGTATTATCTCAGAAAAGAAAGACTCATAGGATGGGGAGGATTAAAATGTGTAGGTGGTTAATATGATCAAAGTACATGACATATGCCCTTCCCTGAATTTCTTTTTTTTTAATTATTTTTATTGAGCTATACATTTTTTTCTGCTCCCCAGTTTCTACCTATTAGTAAAACAGTGTTTTTTCAGGCTATGCCTTGACCCAAGAGACTCCATTTTACAAACAGCTTTCCACTCCATTTTGAAGATGGAGATTGACTAATTGGAAAAATGAACACCATCTCTCTACACAGCTCTGGAAATGACTTATTTCTGGGAGTATAAAAGGTGCCACCTGATACAGCTCTCAAGGTTAATTGGCACTACAGAGGCACACAACTTTGTTAAATCATATTAGGGGACACCAGGCAGAAGAACTTAGCAGATACATCAGACCAAGGACCCTCCTTCACACAGTCCCCATGAGGAGGTGGATAACCAGCACTGCAACCATTATGGCCTCCACAACCCATCATCTGATCAGCCAGTGTGGGTCAAGGACTTATTGGAAGAAAATTTCATCAACCCCCAGGGCTTTGGCTTGGTTTAGTACCTGCTGCTGACATGGCCTACTCAACTGTTGTCTGCCCATCTCCCTGCTCACCCATCTGGACATGGACCATCTACTCATTCATCCCCCTGTTCCTTTGTCTGCAGTGATCCTGTCTTCTGCAGCTCCACTGTCAAGCCCATGACCCTCAGTGGCCTAATTCACAGAAGCATGTTGTTTGGTGTAACTGGCATAGGTCCCTTGCCTTACTGACACAGTTGCTGTGTCTGTCCGCTGACCTTTTGAAGCTCTGCTGCAGCCTCTTTAACCCGTTGCATGCATTCTGTCACTTACATATGTCTATGCAAAAGCTTGACTCTCACCTCAAAAAGGATAAGGAAGAGTTTATTCTGGAGCCGAATATGATTGGCCAGGAACCAGGAACACAGACTTTTATTTCCCCAAATCTTATTTTTTAGTACAGAAGCAGTTTGATGAAGCTTTTTATAATAAAAGGACAAAAGGTCATAAATCTAGAAGCTTTTTTCATGTATTGTTGGAAACATCAGAGACATGGGTTACAGCTGTGCAGAGAAATCATGGTTATAGGCCCCAAATACCATCTGATAGCATTCTTTGTCCTTTGATTAGTAGAAAGTTGGGTTTTGTTAAGTTAGTACATTCCAAATGATTTTTATCTGTTGGTCAAAAGATGCTAGGCCATATTTAGAGGTGAGCAAGGAATGGCAGTTTAGGAGACTAAAGAGAGCCTAAGATAATTGTGATTAGACTCTGTACCAACGACATTCCAACTTCTCCAAAGTTCTAATCAGTTAACCAGCCTTTGCTCATACATAAAAAGGCTGTTATATATTTATTTACTGAGTGGTGTGTGGTATGAGAGTTCATGTAGTCGTTTAAATCAGAATAAACTAACCTGCGTTCATATCAGCCAGGCTACCAAGGAAAGTGGGACTGCTGGGGAAACAGCTACCACATCCCATGAGTTTAGCGTTAGCCAATGAACTGTGACGCTACAGAGAGACAAGCACTGACGACAATACACCTGAGTGAAAGCATCTTTATAAAACCCATCACTATGTAAAGCCGATATGCACTAATATCTTCTGATGTGTATAAAAGGTATCAATAAAAGCCAAAATAATTTCAAGGTATAAAAATAAGTTTATAAAAATGAGACGAAGGAAAATATAAACATAGTGTGTCAAAGAGGATGGCATGTAGAAAATATGCTTTAAGCAAGTATAAGGTGATAAGCATTTATCTATAAAAAAGAAAGCTCTTAAAGACATACTTGAACATTGCACCTCAAGTGTTTAGCAAAAGCGAAGGCCAAAACTTAGGGGTGGGAAAAGAGTTATAAGCAGAAATTAGAAAGCCACCTCCGAATTAAATATACACAAGGCTTAGAGCTTGCCTTTTAAAAAAATAAAAATCCTACAAAGTGAGCTTCAGGACAGCCAGTGCTGTTACACAGAGAAACAGTGTCTCAAAAAACAAACAAACAAAAAACAAAAACAAAAAATCAACAACTTAAACTAGACTAAGAGAAACAGTGTGAAGTTTTAAATAAATAAAAGAGAAGATATTGTAACTGACACCAGAGGAACACAGGGTCACAGTGAGCAATCACAGGCCAACAAATCAGGTAACCTACGAGGGTAGAAAAGAAAATCTACCAGCAATGACTCAGAAAAAAGAAAAGAAAAGAAAAAAAAAGAAAATCTGAACAGACCAATGGCAAGTAAGGAGATTCAGTCTGAGATGAAATAAAGACAAAACAAGACAAAAATCTCCCATCAAAGAAAATCCCAGGATCTGATGGCTTTGTGGCTGAATTCTACAAAACATTGAATACACAGCTATCAATCCTCAAACTCGTTCAAAAGCTAAAGAAGAAAGAGAACTTCCAAGAGAGCCGTGAGTCCAGGGTGACGTGACTGCAAAGCAGGTGCCGGGCTGTAGCTCTGGCATTTGGGAGGGGAAGGCAGGAGAACTGTCTGAACTTGAGGCCAGCCTGGACTTCATAGTAAATACCAAATCTGCCGGTAGCAAACTCCTGTCTGAAAGTAAAAGGACGTAAACATAGGTGACCCCGGGGGATGTAGCCCCAGTGGAGGCTCGCTTCACTAGCATTCATGGAATCTTGGATTCAGTCTTTGGTATTAGAAAGAATGAGGAGGAAGAGAAGAATATATATATATATATATATATATATATATATATATATATATATATATGCTTTATGACCAGATGCAACTATCCTTAGCAAGCCGCTAACAAACCGGATTCAACAGCACATTGAAGGGACGTTCACCATGACCATGTGCTGTTTTCTTCTGAAAGGCATAGCAAAGGCCTCTCTCAAAATGCAACATCTTTTCGTGGTAAAACATTCTCAGCACACCATGTGCATATAAAATATATGTCACCACAGAAAGAGCACGCGAGACCATTCGTGTGGAACATATGAGAAGGCGACAAACAGAAAGCTCCCCTGAGCTCAGGAATGATAAAAAAGACACCCACCCTCACCACTTCTGTTCAACAGTGGAGGCCTGGTCAAAAACAATTAAATAATAAAAAAATAAACAAAACACTTCCAGATCAGAAAGGGAGGCGCTAAATCTTGTCTTTTTGCATACAACATGATTTATATAAAGAAAACTCTGATGACTCTACCAAAAGAATACTACAACTAGCAAACTAATTTTTAAAAATGGTGGAAAATCAATATATAAAATCAGAAGCTATCTGTACACAACAGCTGCTTAAAAACAAATCAAAACAGCAATCCTGTCTCACCAAAAATGAAATAAATTTAACCAAGGAGATGAAAAGCCTGTATAATAAACCCCATAAATCCTCGATGAGATGAGCTCAAGAAGACAGATAAATAAATGGAAGATAGTCCATGTTCATGAAAGGGAAGCTAGTTTTGTGGAAACGTCCATAATGTCAAAAGATGGCTACAGATTCTATCATTGTCTATCAAATTCCCAATCTTACTGTTCACAAGGGTAGAAAGAGCAATCTTGAAATTTGAACTGAGTTGTAAAAGTCTCTAGATAAAGAAACCTTGAGACATTATAAAACTAACTGGAGGCATCACAGCTGATCTAAAATCTCCTACCTAGCGGTAACAATCAAGCGGTAACAATCAAGACACGACACAGGCGACCGACTGATGCAACAGGTTAGGAGCACTCGAGCAGAACGGTGCATCGGTGACTGACAGGAGCACAGGAAGGGGAAAAGACTAGAAAGCCATATGGAGAACACAGAACTGGACAAATATATATACAAAAACCAGTAGCCAAATGGATTAAAGAGTCTAACATTAGACCTCAAACTGTAAAATTACTATAAAGGAGATATCTTCCTAATCTCGGCATGTGATTGGATGTGGCATGTGATTGATGTGGATCTTGGCAGTGATTTTTTTTTTTTAATCATCACCAAGGTACAGGCAACAGAGGCAAAGCAAATCAAAACAAACTAACGAAACAAAAGCAGGACTACATCAAACAAAGAGGGAAGAAAATGCTTTCAAACTAAATCAAACAAAACATCAGTATATGAGTCTTCTGACTGGGTAGGAGGATGCATAACCAGGCTGTTGGGGACCTTTGGGTGTGTTGTTGTCTCCTTGGCTGATGGAATGTCCATTGCTCAAAGGGGTAATTAACATCGCTAGGCCAGGCCAAAACTTGTCCAGTCACCCTGGTGACTAGTGGACAAGCAAGCCTGCAGGTGGAGCCAGAAGCAGATCTTGAGGCTACAAAGGCTGCCAGACATCAGATAGTTATTGGGAAGGCACAGTCACCATGCCTGTTCCTACAGCAAGCTGAATCAGGCCCAAGAATGAGACATTATGAGAATGTAGGTGAGGGACACCTTGGGGACTGCTGACAGAAAGGAAGGAAGGAGGGAAGGAGGAAGGGGAGAGAAGGAGGGAGGGAGGGAGGGAGGGGAAGGAAGGGAGGGAGAAAGTGAGGGAAGAAAGAAAGGAAGGAAGGAATGAAGAAAGAAAGAAAGAAAGAAAGAAAGAAAGAATGAATTAGCAGAATTAGAGATTTTGCGCGCCTGTGCGTGTGGAATAGGAAGGGAAGGGAGGAAGGGAGGCAGAGAGAGAGAGAGAGAGAGAGAGAGAGAGAGAGAGAGAGAGAGCAGACAAGTAGACAGGCAGGCAGGCAGAGGCACTTGAGCTTGGCTGTTGTGTCTTTTAGGTTTGGGACGGGGACCACTGAGCAGGAAGACTAGGGACGCCAGGGGGCAGCCATGTCAGGGTCTAGAACTGGCATGCAGGAGCAGACACACCCCCAGTGCACACTGAAGGGCAGGTGCAGATACCCAGGCCTTGTCTTGTTAGTAGAAAGTGGACCAGGATGCTTTGTGTCCCCTGCAGTCCCCAGGCCAGATGCTGGGGTCCTGAGAGAGCATCTGTGGTGGTTGGATTCCTTTGCAGTTTGGCATATTGAAGCACGGTTGGATTCAGCAGCCCCAGGGCCACCAAAGCACAGTGCTGGGGTGTGGGCAGCTCCGGCCTCCCCTCCCTTCAACACCACAGACTCACAGTCTGTGTGGACATGTCCTCCAGCTAAGGAAGGCCAGTTCTGCCCCAGGGCTTTTGGGTCTTAGCCCAGGGCCACTTTCCCAGGCTGACCCAGAGGCCCAGGGCTCTGTGGGCGGCAGCAGTGACCCCAGCTCACCCCAGGGGAGGGGGGCAGTCACGTCTCCTGTCTGGCCCAGTCGCTCTCCTTGGTGGCTATAATTGGCAGGACCACAAGGAGGGTTTTGTTGACCCCTCTGCAAGGGCAGCACATGGTGGGGGGGCTGCCCCTTTCATCTCCCAGGCCCCCAATTACCCCTTTCTCTGGCCTGGATCAAGATGCTTTTAAATAGCACCAGTCAAGGCCTGGGGGGTTGAAGTACCGGGGGAACACGGGGCCTCTGCAGCTGCTCACAAAGGAGAGAGGGTGTACTCCTGGACCTGGGAAGAAACAGGCTCCATTGGGGTTTAAAAATAGATTTCTGTTCTGAGATGTCCCAGCCCTGTTACCCAGCTTGGCATTGGGGACACCATTCAAAGTGTGAAGCCATCCAAGCCCTGCAGCCCTCTCCTCGGGTGGCTACCTGAGAAAACTCTGGAAAAGATGGTATGGACAACAGGTGATAGGCACTAGCTAGCATGGTTTGCACACAGTACTCCTGTCTCCACAGGGTGCGGGCCACGAAGGGTTTTCTTTTCCTTCACCCTTCCACCTAAAGACACTCCTTGACCTCTCAAAGCTGGCTGAGACAAAGTAAGGGCCTTCCATCCACCTGACATGGTTCCGTGGGTCACATACCATACTGGACATCTGCCATTGTGCCTGGGCACTTGTGAATTGTGGCAATGCTTTCTTTGAGCACTTGACCCTTGCACAGTGCCTGGAACTTAGAGAAGGGGTGAGGAGGTGTCCCTAATTCTAATTTTTAACCTGTTCTGAGCCTCAGATCTGCTCCCACTGCTTGAGCTAGCCTGGAGATCCCAATTTCAACATGTGTTCTGAAGCCCCTGCCATTTTAGGACAAGGGCCCTTTTCTGAGGCTCTACAGACTACTCTAAACGTTGGTATGGTGCACTCGGGTGACTAGGACCGAGAAGCTGGAGGTAGGGACTCCCTTCCCACACTCGGTCCCTACTTGTGATGCTCTTGTATGAAGACAGTGTACAGCCACAGGTGTTAGTGCCAGATGCATCTCCAACTCAAGGGCTGTACTAGTTAGACTTTTTTTTTTTTGTCAGCTTGACACAGTTGGAGTCATCTGGGAAGAGGGAACTTTAGTTGAGGAAATGGCTTCTGAAGAATGTCCTGTAGGCAAGTCCATGGGACATTTTCTCTGCTAATGATTGATGTGGTGCTAAGCCTGGCGGGTGGTCCTAGGCTGTATAAAAAGAGAGCTGGGTGAGCCATGGGGATATTCTCTTCAGCAAGCAGCGCTCCTCCATGGTCTGTGGTTCAGCTCCCGCCTCCAGGTTCCTGCAATGAGTTCCTGCCCTGCCCTCAGTGATGGACTGTAATACGTAAGTTGATTTTGGTCAGAATGTCTTATCACAGCAATAAAAAGCAAACTCCCACAGGGGGCTGACCACATTTGTCTCTCCAGCTCACCTTCATCGTCCCCATTCACAGACTTCCTAAGGTCAGGCCTTGACTTGTCTCTAGGAGTGGCCAACTCTAAGGCCACTCTATACCAGCCTCTCCCTTTCCTGCCCACACCAGTCCTGGACCCCTCTGCAGGTACCAGGCACTGATACTGGTTTTGAGAATAACAGAACCCTTCTGAGCCCAGGCATCTGTGACCCGGGAACTTAGGGTGCTGGGAGCTCAACAATCACCACCAAATGCCAGTGTGACACAGATGATCTCAAGGCGATTCCACCCTGGTGAAGATGAAGAACGTGGCATCCCTGGGTAGAAGCAAAACAAAAGCAGGCTTTTTAGGGAAATTCATTAGAGAAAAGTGAGAGACACCCCTGAGAGAGGAAAAGCATCCATGTTTGGGTTTTTATAGGATTTATGGCCGAACTGGACAAAGACCGAAGTAATTCCTGTTCAGATTGGCTAGCCCTCTGGGCTATGATGGGCTGAAACAATGGAAACACACATGCTCTGTGCAAGTTCGCTTGACCAAGCACACACTGTTCACACACCGTCCAGCCAGCCAGGGGGGCTGTAGCCCCTGATCTTTCCTGCTCAACTGTTGACCTTGACCTGCTTCTTCCCACTAGCCCAGTAGTCATTAACCTTGCAGGTGTCTTGCTGGCTGCTACTTAGACTAAGCTGTCTCCCTTATGTGAGCGAGCAGCATGCAGTTTTACCATGTTGGAGAGCTCACTACCCCAGCTATTGAGATGTAGCCACCTTTCTTCATTACCACTTATCTAGCTCCTAATCTATGAGGTCATCAGGGTGGTTGCCTTTTTGAAATAGGCAGAGGCTAGAAGCCACCCCTACCCAAAAGAGTGTTACAATCAGATGTACCAGAAGCAAGACTATGGAGAAGGGCAACTGTGCCCTGTATTTGTTCCCCAGGGCTTCGTGGTAGTTAGCAACTGGCATCTCTGGGGGAGGGGGGGAGTCAACGTAGGAACTTGAAGCAGCTAAGTGCCATCTACAGTAAAGAGCAGAAAGAAATGGATGTGTTCGTGCTTACTCATGCCGGTCCCCTCGCTACTCTCAGGTATTTCAGGACCCCAAACCCAGAGAAAGGTGCAGCTTATACTGAGCAGGTCTCCCCAGCTCTAGTTTTACAGTCCTCCACAGATATGCCCAGTGGCCAGCCTGGCCTAAATAATCCCTAACTGATACTGTCTTCCACTGTGACTCTGGTGTCAAGTTGAAAGTTAAAACTAACCATCACAGGATCTAGGACTGTCTGCCAGTAAGCAGGCTGAAACTCGAGTGAATTGTTTTTCCTGCTTTTTCTCTTCCCTCCTTCAGCCTCCCCTGCTTCCGCCTATCCCTTCTCCTTCATCCATCCACCCACTCACTATCCTGCCCTTCCAGATGTTCGTTCCTTCATCCACCTCATCATCCCTCTGGCTGTTGTCCTATCCTTCCGTCCATCATCGGTTGTCCTTTGTCCTTCCATCTTTCCCTTCATCTTCCTCATCTTCCCTCTACCTACCTCCCCATCCTTTCATCCTCCCATCTGCCGTCTGGTCTTCTTTTATCCATCTATGCAGCCTCCCATCTACCTACGCAATAATAACCATCACAATAATCACAGCAAGATAAAGAAGGCATCTTACCTTCCATCCATCCACGTCCCTTCCCCCCTCCCTTTCATCGTTTCCTCCACTCTCTACCCATCTCCCCATTCGTCTGCCTTCCTTTATTCTTGTATCCGCCTCTCCAGCCACTCATTGGTCCACCCATCCACCCATCTGTCCATCTCCACCGTGCCCAGCAGCACTCACTAACACTTCCTTCATGCTGGGGCTCAGGAAACTGGATGACTGCTTCTTTAGAAGAGCAAGTCCTCTTCAATGGGAGACCGCAGCCAAGTGCAGAATCCTAGGATAAGGAGTAGGAGTGGGGTGAATAAGGGAGTCATACAGGACTCCAGAGAAGAACTTCAGAACTAGCCAAGTGAGGGGCAGGGTCCTGGAGGAGAGTCAACGTCCTGCTTTCCTCCTGCGGTCCCAAGGCTGAGAGCCTGAGCTTGTCCTCTGTCCCGCCCCCACCCTGACATCTTCCTCATCTGTCTGAGCAGGGAAAGCCACCTTCAACTTCACAATTTAATTCCAGTCCCCACCACACCACAGCTTTTCTAGACTCAAAGACAAAGATAAAGACATCATAATAACTGTAGCAAGACAAAAAAAAATAAACCCCAGTGCCGAGAAAAAATGGGATACTGTCGCTTGTGTCTGGGTAATTGTAAGATTTATCTTCTTGTGCCTATCACCCCTTCTCTATTTCATTTATGGTGGATTTTTAATAAAAAAAAGTTGATAAAAATCAAAGCAACGTAATCAAAATAGAAAAGTTTGACATTTATAGATGTTGTTTATTGCTTTAGCGTTTTAAAGTATTAAAAAAAGCACACCCAAATTAGTTTCTTATCAAATGTCAAATTTTCATCAAGTTTGTGCCTACAAACTATTTAAACTTTGTTCCCTGGAAGGAAGTTGTACATCTTGGGGAGAATGTGGGGGAGACTCCCCAAAGGCTTAGCATGGGTACTTTCCTTCATCACTTCCCACTAAAAATATTAGCTTGTCATGTTGCTGTCCCCGTAATGAGCCTCGGGAGGGAGGCAGTGCTGATGTTTTCCAAGCTCACAGTTGGACTGTGCTGCTTTCTGTGTCCCACAAAACATCCACAAGACAGAAACAAGAGGCAGGAAAGCTTTCTGACTTTGGCTGGGACCAGATTCCCTCTAATGGACCCTGCATCATTGGCCTTGAACAGGTGGACTCCGTCCCCAGATGTAGCTGTGCAGCCGCAGTCAGGGAAGGGACCAAGGGCAGAAGCACAAGCTGGAGACTGGGGAATAGCAGCAGAGACCAGTTCAAACCAGTTTTGCCAGGTGGCCCCTGGGACCCCACAGGGGAGCCTCCTGAAGCCAGGACCTCATTTCTAGTATGCAGGGAGACCTGGGAGTGTCAGCCCTAATGAAGCCAGGACTGCCATTCTTAGAAACTAAGTCTGGTGACTTCTCAAGACAGAGGCAGGGGACACAGAAGGGAATCAGAATGCATTTTATAGAAGTCCAGCCATGACCGGAACCAAGCCATTTTCCGTTGAACCTTCCCAATGACTGGACTGCCTTCAGCTTATTTCTCATCCACCAAATGAAGCTGATGAACCCCAGTGCGCTAGGACCAAACACTTTTCTTCATCTCTGAGGTCCCCTCTGTTCTGGAGATCCTACATCTCTGTAACTGAACCAAGGTGTGTCCCTGGACCCTGTCACTGAAGGGGCGTTTCCCCCCTGCAGGTCTCTTATCTCAGGCAGATGCAATGCTCCTGACTGTGGGGAAGGGAACAGAAGCAAAATCCCTAATTAGGGGCCAGAAATAGAGTCCCTCAGTGGGGATGGGACAGGCAGATGAAGGCCTACGATGGGAGGGGGAGATGCCCCCCACGCGCACACACACTCCCCGCAGCCTGACTGGACTGTGATTTCTGATGGTCTCTCCCACGCACATTCTCGCTCAGTTCCAAGACCCTAAGAAGGTGCAGGTTCCTCTGACGCAGGGTCATGGTTGTTAGGCGTTTTGGCTCTAGGGGACGATGAGCACTGGAAGAGAGGAAAGGCAGCTGTGCCAAGGGATGTGGCATTTATGGATGATTAGAAGGGAGCAGCCACCACTGATTTGGGGAAAATCTGTGCCAACAGTCATCCGGGAAATTGCTCCCCGTGAAAGTCACATGGCTTGAGACCTGGGGATTTAAGAAAAGCTGTAAATTCCAAGGAAGATAGTGCAGGGTGGGAAGCTCTGTTCCCCTCCTAAATAACCACCAGGGCTTTCATCCTGTCATACAACAGAGGGGACCACACGGCGGAAGAGGACAGGAGACGCCCAGACCCCTCTACAAAAGCTGCTCCGAGATAAGGGGGATTTGCCTCTGGGTGACTAAGTAACTCTTCTAAGGATGGCCCCTGAGTTAGGGATTTCATTTCCAACTGTGAACCCAAAGGACACGTTAAGGCCAAAGCTATGATGTCCCATCCATGGACCTCAACCACTCACTCTGCTGGCTCCAGGCTGTCGCCACTGTGTCTAGAAGGAATCCCTTTCTTTCTTTTCTCTTTTCCTTGCCCCTTTGCAACAGTCATAAATAAAATCTTCTTCACCGCCTGAAGCAGCTCGGGTCAAACAGGACTGCCGCTGGGAATCCAGGCAACACTCTCCATCTGGAACATCCTGCTCAAGGCCAGGGATTAACAAGATGGGGGTGGCGTGGGAGCATGGGTAGCAGCAGTATAGGGACTTGCAGGGTGGAGGTGGAGTGAGGGGAATCCTGGGAAGTGTAAGTAGACAGAGTGCAGGCCCCTGTCTTCTACTAACACTAAAAGTCCTTCCGGCCTTGGTCAGGCCAGGGTTCTGGAGCTGCTCAGGGCAAGGTGGGGTCCCTGGGAACGGGTCCCTGGGCCCCAGAGGAGGTGCTTCAGACCGGGCACCCAGTGTCCTTCTTTGAAGGCTGTTTCTGTTTTTAGGCCTCTCTAGTCAGAGTGCCCACTGAGGCTATTTTCAGACATGCATCACAGAACTGTCTGACCCTCATGAAAACCCTAATTAAAATTTTCACCGGCAGAAACCAAACACTCAGCCCTTGAGCATGCAGGTTTCCTGAAGGTCCCAGATACTCTTGACTGTGCAACCTCCTGGAGGCCTTTGTCAAAGGGCCAGAGGGATCCTGTAGCTGTCACTGCTGCAGAAAACAAAACCCTGTTTTTCAAAGCCCTGTTTCCCCAAGGCCATGAATATTCCCTTGGGGACACACAGTGCCACACAGGCCTACTGTTCACCAGCTCAGTAGTCCCAGGGCTTTGCTCTTGGTGGGAATGTGAGGCCGGGGAAACTGGTGGCTCTCTGGATTCTAAGGGTCTATGAGCTCAGCCTCTCCTGGATAGGTGCTGTCTGCCTAGAATACGGCTGGATGCAAGCTCTAGGCCTTGCTCTCCGATTCTTGCTCTAGACTCAGGATCAGCACAGAGCCTCAGACAAGTCAGCCCCAGAAGGCCCCGAGAGACATCCCCCCAGCTGACATCCACCTTGCCTGCAGCATCCATGGTTTAGTTGTATGGTGAGACCTCCATCCATGAACGAATGATGAGAAGCTGGTCCAATGGGCTACACTCCCTGCACCTGAACTACTTCAAGTCTTGATTTCCATGAGCTCAGCTGCAGGTCAGCTGGAGAATGGGAAGAGAAGGAGGGAGGGAGGGAGGGAGGGAGGGAGGGAGAGAGAGAGGGGGGGGGGAGAGAAAAGTTTGTCTCCCATAATCATATCTCATACCTCAATCTTAAAATATTTTTAAAATGTTTATCTTAAGCAGCCTACAAAGCCAACAGAAACTCTTGGCTCCTGAGATTGTCCCAGGTCCCTCACCATCAAAGCTAACACACAACCCCCGGGTACCACCAGAATAGACCTTCCCCTGACCCTGTGCTGGAGGCAGCATCCTACAGAGGGTGTTTCACGTTTTCTAAATCAGTGTGTCTTGGTTAAGGAAGCCCACCTATGCTCCAGTAGATGGTCCCACACCCATGTGCTTACAGGCAGCACAAAGTGAACTTAATAATTTAAAAAAAAAAAACCCAGTCCATGATACTCGAATAGAAAAGTGATGGGGGTGAGGGGAGGGCTGGAGGGAAGAGAAAGGATGGTGGATTTGACCAAAATACCTTATATGTGTGTATGAAATTCTTGATCAAAAAAGTATAAAAAGAATGTTTTCCAGTCTGTCTTACAACACAGCAGACCCTTGCTTTGATTAGCTACCACAGGGTGGGAAGAAACCGCCTCAGGGTGTAAGCTGTACCAAACAGAGAGAGCCGTGAGGAGCCCTTCCCCCCAAGGTTTGTACACCCTGTGCTGTGCGTGTCTGCCTGACCTGGGGCTGCAACCCTGTCCCACATGTTTGGACACCACACCTAACTGTGATGTCATGCCCGAGGGTAGGGTTAGCATCAGGTTCAGGATTAGGGCCTTGCTGCTGTGGCAGGGATGGGATGCCACGCTGGCAAACTCCAAGGGTGGGGCTCTGATGAGGAGGGAGTCTTCCTTCTCTCCAGAGCAGTACATCCCCCCAGAACTTGGCCCGGGGCCCCAAAATGATGGACAGCTTGCGGGAAGATGGTTCCAGATGGCTGAAGTCATGTTTATTGTATACGTGCCATAGATACTGTCCTGTGCTCAATTAACCACTAGGGCCGTGAGGAAAATCAGGAGGCCAGGGCTCTTCAGTGTCCAGGTTGGCCTTGTGCCCAGAGACAGCTTTGCTTCAAGAAGCAGAACCACCAAGCCCCTCTCTGCTGAGTCCTGGACCTGCTTTCTCTTGCATGAACATTATAGGACCAAACCCATACATTCTCAGGATCCTGGGTTGCTCATCTCAAGGGGGTAACAGTGAAAGGGGCAGTCCAGACTACCCTCAACCATTTATTGTGCCATGAACTTTGAGAACAAAACAATCTGCATGGACTGCCTAAAGGCCTTTCTCCTTTCTTTCCTTTAGTCGGGGAAACTGAGGCCCAGAAGAGGGAGACTTGCCTATAACATGTAATGTTACAGTCAGGAGAGCAGAGCTCTAAGCCAGGCAAGCCCAGCATCTGAGGTCTGGGCCCTGAGGCACCACATCCTGCGTTTTCTAAGACGGGAAGCCCCCCCCCCCCCCCCCCCCCCGCCTTCCCCAAACAGCTCCACCCACTTTCAGGGATTGTCCCCAGGTGACAGAAGAACCTCAGTTGCACTGGCCACACTCCCTTTCCTGGGGCCCCTCCCCAGTTCAACCCTCCAGAGAAGGACCTTTTCCTTTCTCCAGCACGCCGTTTCCAGACAGACCATGGAGATGGTTTAAGCTTGGTCCAACCCCGCCAGTATCTCCCGAGCTGCCAACTTCCAGGACTGGCAGCCAGCCTTTGGCCATCCTTGTTCACCTGCCTTGAAGGCTCAGTGCGGACCCTCAGGGATCCCACTCTAGGAGGCAGGGAACTCACCCACGTGCTGACAGTAAGGCTGGTTCTCGTAAAATGAGGTCATTTCCAAACCCAATTCGAGATTAGCTGGGGAAGCACTTCATGGCTTTAAAGAGGTTATGAGTTCTTATTAGATTATATACATCCTGCCAGCTGTCCAAAGAACATTCGCCGTTAGAACTTTATGTAACTGATCGTGTCAGTAACCATGGCCAGGCTCACGCCCTCCCTAACCAGTCCCACATGGCAAATGTACACACTAAGCTAATGTGAGCTGACGCCTATGGAGCCTCCCTCTGGGCCAGGCACCAGTCGCAGACCAAGGCCGGTGCTCACTCATTTCGTCCCTGCAGAACCTGAAGGGAGGCATTGCTGGGGATCCCTGTTCTATTGAGATAAAGAATGAGACACAAAGACGCAGTCATTCTGTGAGTGCACGCACGTGTGCACACATACACACACATGCACACACTGCACAGTCTCATTATCAGCGTGAGCTGATAATGGATAATCAAAAATCACAGGGTTGTCATTGCAGAGAAATTTGTATAGGAATTGCAAATCGGATTATTTGTTTCCAGAGAAGGACTTCAGGAAAAACATGCACAAAGTTATCAGAGCATGTACGTGTGCAAAGCTCCTACAGATAATGGCCCTCCCCTGCCCTCCCTTGATTATTCCCAGGACAGCCGAGGTCCTGTCTGGCCCTGACCCTATTCTACACCACCTCTAATCTCTTCTTAGTCATAATAGCTCAGCTAAAATGTCACCTACTGTATTCATTATTTTCTTGTTGCAGGACAAAACATTTGTCAAATGCCACTTAGAGAAGGAAGGTTCATTTCAGTTCACATTTTGAGGGTACAGACTGAGGGAGTGGGAGGCAGTGGGTTGCCTTGTAGGGTCCACAGCAGGAAGCAGAGCCAAGGATGCTGGTGCCGAGCTCTCTTTCTCCTCTTCATTTAATTCAGAAGCCCTGTTCATGGGGTGGCACTGCCCACACTTAGAGAACAAAGATGATGTCTCCCACCTCGATGAATCCAATCCGGGAAATTTCCTAATTCCTTACAGACATGCCCAGAGATTTGTCTCCATGGTGATTCTAAATCCTGTCAACTTGGCAATAAAGATTAAACATCACAATTCCTCAAAGAGAAGTGTCTTGTCTATGATCAGTTAACACTTTAAGGCAGTCCCCGAGCCATCCGGTTCCCATCCTTCCTCCCGCCTTTATCCTCATGCCAGCGTCCATCTGTGTCTCAGATGGTCCTGGCTTATTGACTCTGACATATCACTAGATGATAACCTCCCAGGACACAGCCTGACATGTCACTGCCACGGTCCCAGCAAAACCCTGCATGGTGATGGCGTGGGATAGGCTAGTAATGGGATTAGTGAGGCAAAGAGATTGTGGATGGGGCCTGACCTGAAGCTGGGCTCACAAGCACCAGCCTTGAAGCTTTATCCCCAAGCTTCCTGGAGTCCAAAGAGAAAAAAAAAAAAAAGAACCATCTGCTGAGTGAAAGTCCAGCGGGCTATGTCGGACAGCCAGTCAGGAATCGCGGCTGCTTTTGTTGCAGAGGCTAATGGTCCTGTCTCCTGAAAGTTGTCTTTAAGAGAGGCCCTCATGTGTTCCCAGCCCTATGCACCCCACTTCCTTATGACAAACACGTTGCATAATGTGGGGTGACTGATTTCCAATGCACAGAGAGGGCTCAGTTCACAGGATGTTGAAGCTAAGAAGCTGCTGACTGGGATGCCTCTGCCTGCATAGAAGCGTCTGGGTCCCCAAGGAGAGAAGTGGGGCATGTACCCTGGGCTGAGCATTGGACCAAGGGTTTTGAGCGCATGCTATGCTGCAACCCGTGGGCAGGGTACGTTCTAGCTGTCCCTGAGGCACCAATGCTCCCAATGTCAAGTTTGTGAGGGGACTACGTAGGTGTCAGCCTTGCTGTGCCATGAGGGCCACACCACTGAGATGGCCGCTAACTTTTCCTCTGAGACCGTGGCAGAGACAGTGGGTCAATACGAGTCACAAGAAATGAGAATTTTTTTTAACAGGTTTTTCCTTCAGGTGGTGAAAGCAGCTAATGGGGTCTGCAGTGTCTCGGCCCCATCAATCAAACCCAGCTGCTGCAAGCAAGACACCTCAAGCGTGTACAGAGGTTGTTCCCACGCAACTCTTGCCTTCTGCTTTTCATATGTTTTTAAAATTATTTTATCTTAGCACTGTTCTCTCTCTCTCTCTCTCTCTCTCTCTCTCTCTCTCTGTGTGTGTGTGTGTGTGTGTGTGTGTGTGTGTTACATGTTCATGTGTGTCGGGGCATACATATGTGCGTGCATGTGGAGGTCAGAGGTCAACATACACTACCTTCCTTTATTGATCTCCACCTTACTGATTTTACAGGGTTTTTATTTTATGTGTATGAGTACTTTGCCTGCACGTATGTCTGTGTTCCATGTGTGTGCCTGGTGCCTTTGGAGGTCAGAAGATAGTGTTGGATCCCCTGGAATTGGAGCTGCAGATGCTTGAGAGCTACCATATGGGTGCTGGGACCCAAACCCAGGTCCTCTGTAATAGGCAAGTTCTTACCCCTGAGCCATCTTGCCAGGTGTCTTTTATCTTACATTTTTAGAGAGAGTCTCTCACTCAACCTACTGGCCTGGTCTGTCTGGCAACAAGCTCTGGGACTCTGAATCTGATTGCTTGCACCTCCGCTGTCTCTGTTGGCCCAGCTTGTACATGGGTGCTGGCTTGGGTCTTTATGCTTTCACGGGAAGCACTGAACTCATTCAGCTGTCTTCCCAATCCCATCATGGCTCCTTAAACAAAGCCAAAATGCATGGGGAGCAGCAACCAAAGAAGGGCTTTAGCTCCACTGTGGACAAGGATGGCTGTAGAATCAGGTTCTGGAAAGTCCCAGTCAATGTAAATAAGACGGCCTTGGGGTGCTGCCCTTTCTCCAGGAGGGGACACCATGCCGGAGAGCTAGTCCACCTGCAGAAGTCTCCTCCCGTCTAAATAACACTCGGAACAGGAGGCAGGTGTTAATTTACACCCTTACCTCACAAGATTGAAGTCAGGCAAGTGAATAAAAATGGAGAATAATTAATTAGAAGGGAATATAAAAAGTTCAGAAATGTTCTTGCCTCGGTGAAAGGCTCCAGGGGGAGAATTGGCATCTACGAGATAATGAAACCTCATCTCGTTTCTAATCCGAGCAGTGGCCACTGAGCGCATCAAATGGAATAAAAAATAGAAATTGACAATGGCTCTAAAATTGCTTATTGATGAAATCACAGAATTATGTGATAGAAAAATCAATTAAGTAACAAGAGGTGAGGCCCCTGTAGGAGGCAGAAGCTCGGAAATTAACAAAGGAAATTGACTTGGTTGGTGAGAAAAGGGCTAGAAATTATCTTGCCACAGGAAAAGTAAAAATAGAAGGCTACTTCGAAAAGCTATATTATTAAACAAGAAGTATGATGGAAGAGGGGCTTGAAAATTGTGCTCACCAGCAGAAGAAGGCTTCTCAAAATAGAACTGGACACAATGTACGGAGAGCGCTCAAGAGCCAAACACTGAACTCATGGAAAAGAACAACATGAGGGGGAACATTGAGTCCATGCTGGTACCTTTCAGCTGGGGAAACTGAGGCTCGTGGGGGCAGGCCCTGTGAAGAATATCAATCTTTATCTTTCTTCCTTCCTTCTACTGAGAGGGAGAGGCAGGAAAGAGACAAAGACAGAGAGATATCATCCACAGAGAGAAAAGGATAGAAAGAGAAAGAGATGGTGAGATATACAGAGACAGAGAGACACAAAGAGGAAGAGACAGAGAGATACTCAGAGACAGAGATAGAGAGACACAGAGTCAGGGAGAAACAGAGACAGAGAGACACACAAAGAGGAAGAAACAGAGAGACACAGAATGGGAAAGGCAGAGAGGGAAGACAATGACACACACAGAGAAGCTAAATGCCCGCCCTGTTTATCCCTCAAGGGACAGGACAGACTGGATGGTAGCCTGATGGGCCAACTTGACTGTGCTAAAGATGCCTAGGAAGTCAGCGTAGGCTGTCTCTGGGTGTCGCATGAGAGTTTTCCCGAGTGGGTCAGCTTCTGAGAGCTCTGACCTACTGAATATTTGAATTCATTGATGGATTCTAATTTGAATCAGTCACTGGGGCATGGAGGTGGTGGGCCTGTGGAGGGTGGGGTCTGGGGTGAGTGAGCAGGTCCCTAGGGGCATGCCCCATTACTGCTCTGCCTCCTGCTGCCTTGAGCCGGGGGGTGGGGGTGGGAGGGAGCCACCTTCCACATGCACCTTCTGCCATAATGCTCTGCCTTCTAAGTCCAGGGTCAAAAGATCCGAGGACTCTGGGCTCCTCTGAAACCCTGAGCTGGAGTCAGTCCCTCTTAAGAGAGTCTCTGGTACCTTGGTCACATCTCTGCAGACATCATTCATACACTAGATAAATTGTCACCTGTTGTGGGAACTCCTTCAGCCAATAGCCTTTAAGATACTAGCGCACTTTGGGCGTGGTCTCATGTACTATGAATGCAGACATAAAGAGTGTGCAGGCCTCTTGGCTGCTGGATTCGGTTCCAGTTCCCAGTGCACATAGACTGTGGATGGCCACCCTTTCTGTGAGTCCGCCCCCTATTAAATAGACCTTTATTATACTCCATCCTGGACTAGTGTGAGGCTATTTTATTATAAATTGCAACAGTCACCCACTCCAGGGACCCCATTCTTTAGAAACAGGAAACCGTAAACATTCAAATGGAAGATGGCACCCCCTTCTCAAGGTGGAGGGAGACCAAGCTCCCAAATCCCATGACCCAAACAACAGAGGGTAAAACCAAAGAGCTCTCCTGTCCCAGACTCTGAGCACCCATTGCTCTTACTTTTCATGGCAGCAGACAGCCCCGCCCATGCTACCTGGCACAGACCTGCAGACAGGCAGCATTCCTGTGCATTCCCTATGCTCACACCAAGCCCCATGACTCGGACTCCACAGCTCAGCCTAGGGCTTGAGTGGCCATTTGGGAATTTCCAGCTGTCATTTCCTCTTTAAAAAAACGACGTCACATTTATAAGGGATGTGAGTATCTGTGGAATTGGGGTCTGGGAATGACCTTCCATGGATTGTGAGCTAAGCTCATCATCACTCTTGGATAAACAAGGGACAGCCTACATCAAGGGCCAGATGCCCTTTCCCAGAGCCCCAGTGACTGCCTGAACTCTGCTACCTCCCCAGGCTCTGGGGGCCCCTTGTCGTGGAGATGTCTAGGTAGACTTGACCCCTCAAAATCAGCCTCCTGTCCAAGACCCTGCACCAGCCCACTGCTTAACACAGAGGCAGCATCTCAGTTAGGCAGAACAGATGTATATAGTCTAATCAGGGAGAGAGGACAGCGCCTGCAGAGTCATGCAAACCCTTGGTTTTCAAACATGAAAACAGCTGCGTAGGAAGTGCAATGTGTACACCCCAGCATAGAAAAGGGAAAATGAGCTGACCCGAGCTAGGCCCACAGGCCCTGACAGCATTGCTCTGATTGCCAGGGCTGGGAGGTGGCAGCCTCTGCCTCCGGGACACAGCTAAGCCTGAAGTTGTACTTGGCACATCAGAGACAAGATCTCCCTCCACCCTCCCCTCTCCCAGGTGAAAATTGGATCTTCCCACCAGGTGGTGCAAGCAATTTGTTGCCCCTGCAGGGGCTGTGCCTTTAATGACATTCAGCAGAGAACCGGTCCTAAAGCTCACTGCTGCCTCCAGAGCACGGAGGCAGAGACAGAGGCAGCTCCTCAGGTCAGCAGATTGTGACCAGACTCCCTGAGGAGCCACAGCAGGCATGCTGGGGTGGGAAGTGAGTAGGCTCCCTGAGATCAGCCAGCTTCTGTTGAATCAGGCCACCATAGCAACTCCTCTGTCTGGCTCTGCCACCTGGGAATTGGCCCACACGCATCCAGCAATTACTGATACCTCTCTGGACCCAGTTATCGAATGTTTATAACGATCAAATTCACTTTACAAAGATCATTGTAGCCAGGCTATCAAAGGTTGATTAAAAGGCCATGTCGAAGGGTAACTTAATAGCCCTAATTTTATATATATATATATATATGTGTGTGTGTGTGTGTGTGTGTGTGTATTTATTTATTTTTACATTGTGTGTGTGTTTGTGTATACACCTGTGGCAGTCAGAAAACAACCTTTTATAGTTGATTTTGTTTTCTTCCATTGTTTGAATCCCAAAGATCAAATTCAGGCCATCAGACTTGGTGCTTTTTAGCCTCTGAGCCAACTCACTGGCCCCCAAATGCATTTTAAATTATGCTTATTCCTTAATTGAGCCATGACACTTTTAAGAATGCTGTTGAGATTTTAATAAAAAGTGTCCCTATAGGCTCACACATTGGAATACTTGGTGCCCAGCTGGTCCTATTCAGAGAGGTTATGGGACTTTCAAGAGATGAATAGAGCCTTACCAGAAGTCTGTCCATGGAGGGGTCTCTCTGCTTGGCCTCTCTCTCTCTCTCTCTCTCTCTGTCTCTCTCTGTCTCTCTCTCTCTCTCTCTCTCTCTCTCTCTCTGTGTCTCTCTCTGTCTCTCTCTGTCTCTGTCTCTCTCCTTCCTCAGTGGGGAAGGAATGTGATCTGCCCATTCTCTGGGTGTGGGGTCAGCCCCATGCTCCTTCTGTCATGCCTTTCTGCCATGACAGGCTATGTCCCCTCTGGAACTGCGGGCCAAAATGAACAAACAAAAAACCCCAAAACAAGAAAGAAAACAAACAAACAACCCCCCCACCATGCTTTCTGTCGGGATATTCCGGCGACAGAGAAGTAAGGAATGCGATGCTTTCCACGGAAAGAATCACAGGGGAATGCGCACATTTGGCTAGGACTGCTCACCACAGCATGTTTTGGCAAAGCATAAAATAAAATCTTCAAAATTTCAATAGAAGAGCCAATGCACAAAACAAAGTGTCCACACAGTAGAATAGTATGCAGCCAGTAACAATGTAGCTCATCTTCCCACCCGGAAGTAAAAAATGTCCTTAAGTGAGAGACAAATCATTGCAGGGTAACCAGAATGATCTCTTTGGGAGAGTATAAGTACGTTCGTATATGCAAAGAAAAATGACTATCGAATAATCTGTTGATTCTGGATTCTCAAACAGAGGTTTAGTAACAACAGAGGAAATGGAAACCAGAGCAGTGAGTTTTCCTCAAATGGTCGCCGTACCTCATTCCATGGTAGCCAGGTGCTAGGGTGCTGGACTGGGGCCCTGAAGTGTGCATATGGGGACCCATTGCTTCTGTACTGTTACTACAGTAATTGGGATGGGATATCACGGTAGCCAGGCTGCCCTTGAACTCCTGGGCTTTGGTGATCACCTCACCTCTGCCTCCAAAGGCTATGACTCCTGGTTAATGCCATCCTAGCCCTGTGGGAGACTGAAGCAGGCAGGAGACACTCTTGCCATCCCGGGAATCCTTTTTCTGGAAAAGGGAAGAGGAGCACAGGGATCCAAGGACACCTTACAACCCCACAATCAGCTGCAGCATAGCCTGTTGGGACATCCCAGTCACGATGAAGCAAGATGCCAGCTGGCAGCAGGCACCCGTGCGAGTATGTGCTAAGGTCTTACTGAGACTTCTGAGGATGGGAGGCTGATCAGAAGGGGATCTGGGAGCTCTCAAGAAGGAGACAAGCCTGCTTTGCCTTCACAGTTGTTGACTTTTTCAAAGATGAGTTCATGCGGGCGTTTGCTGGAAAAACTGCTCCTAGGAAGGAACTCAGGGAAGGAGCTTGCAGGGTGGATGTTTAGACAGTACCTTTAATTTGGGATGCCAAGCATCTGTCAATGGGGCTGCACACAGGAGGCAAAACAGAACCCAGAAGGATGGGAGGACCAACAGGCTAGTCTGGATGAAGCAGATTAGCAGAAGGAAAGGGATGGCTATGCTGGAGCACAGGTTAGAACATGGGAATAGCAAGGGGGTCACAGAGACCAAGCTTGGTGGGGTTAAGTGAACTAGGAGGGGAGGCAGGACGGATTGCACAGAGCAGACTGGACCAAGCAGAAAGCCCTGATCAGTTCAGAACTAAAGACCCAAAGGAAAAGGCTGTGGGGTGGGGGTGGGGGGGAGGGAAGAAGCGTGGGTGTTCAGTGGTGAAGAAAAGGAAATTGGGGACAGAGTGGATTGGCCTCCCTGTCTATTGTATTAGTGACTTTTCTGTTGCCATGAGAAAAACACCATGACCAAGGCAACTTATAGAAGGAAGAGTTTATTTAGGCTTATGGCTCGGGAGGGTTAAGAGTCCATATGGCAGGGAGAAAAAGTAGTAGCAGCAGCAAAAAACTGACAGATCTCCTTCTCAAGCAGACACAAGCAGAGAGCAAACTGGGAAGAAGGCGAGATTGTAATGTTCTCCTCCATCATGATGGCACCTCCTAAACCTCCCCAAACAGTGCCAGCAACTGACGACTAAGTGTTTATGTGCCTAAGCCTGTGGAGGACATTCCTCATTCAAGTCACAATTGTCATCACCAGGAATGTTTGTAGGGTCTGTAAGCAAGGCCTCACGGGACTGTATGCATGCAGTGTGCCCAGGGAGGCCTATTGGCAGAGGAAGATCAATGGGCAGAGAGCGCTGGGAAAGTTCCCTCCAGCCCTGCTCTGCTTCCAGCAGGTCTCACACTGCCTGTGCTTTCTCCACTGTTCAGTAAGGTCTGCCAGGCTGTGAAAAGGTCACATGGGTTCAAAAGCTCCCTTTTTTCTCAGTTCTAGAACACGACTACAAGTCAGGCACCCGCCTTGGGATGTGGGCACAAAAAAATGAATGGGTAGAGCAGAAGCACAGACCTGAGATTCACCCCAGGCCAGAGGACCGAGCAGCATCCTGGCATACAAGGCCCAAAAAGTAAAAGAAATGTACTTCCCTATGGCTCAGGAAGCTTCTGGGAACTACGAAATTTGTAAGGCTATTCTCAAGGCCATGTGAGAGAACAGGAACTGTGGAGTCAGCGTGGAGACAGCATCGAACCCCGGTTACAGTCTAGAGGTGTTCAACTAGTTCAACTAGTTCTGTCAAGTCATTGATGTGGCAGGGAAAGCTGTAGCCCCAGGGCAGACACAGGACTTGATCCAGAGTAATGACCACAGCTGCACATGCTGCAGACCAAGGGAGGCGGCTAAGTACCCACAGAGGAAGGCCCACAGGTGCAGGGGGTTCCGCAAGTCTTGGTTGAAGTTGCAAACCCAAGGAGGAGGGTCAAGATGACCAAGAGTAAGGCCATAGATGCAAGAAGTTCCATGGATATAGGGAAGAAACATGGCTATAGGGAGGAAACATTTTAGCTCTATCTTGAACATTGTAAATGCCCTCACTGAATGAAGAAAGGAGACGTGAATTTAAAAATAGCATTTAAGTGAAAGAAAGAAAAACACAACTAGCAAACTAACTTTAAGTATACAAGTTCCAGCACAGAGAAAAAAAACACAAAAATCAAGATAGCATGTCTTCTCCAAAAAGCGTTCATTCCGTTTGTAATGGCTCCCAATGAGAATGACTTGGAAGAACTTCCAGACAAAGGAGTTGCAAAGAATATTTATAACTATGCTCAAACAACTCAAGGAAAACATGAATGCACTCCAAAGAACAAACACACAGATCTGAATGAAATAACGAAGTCAACCCAAAATATGAGAATAGAATTCAATAAGGAGATAAAATTGCTGAAGAAAAAAAAAAACCAAAACGATGCTTGAAATTAAAAATTCAGTAAAGGCAAACTGGAAGCTCAGTGGTGATCCTCGTCAGCAGGATACAGTGTGAAGCAGAGTGCCGGAGCCTGTAGACAGGTAGAGGAACTGAAGCATGCGGTAAAGGTTAACTGTGAACTTTCAGAGCTATGAGCAGAACTTTGGGACAACATGAAAGACCAAATCTTGAAATTATGGACAAGAAGAAGCAGAATACCACACCAAAGGCATAGAAAATATTTTCGATAAAACCTTAGGAACAGGTTCTCAAATATAGAGAACAATATGCTCTCTGTATGCACCAGAAGCCTACAGAACACTAAAAGAACAGGACAAAAAGAGGAATCCCCTACAAGGAGAAATTCATGAATGCTGCTCTCAGCTCTACAGAGGGTAAAGAAGGAACACAACATCAAAAGAAGTGTAAATACAGCAAATAGGCCACAATCCCAGGACGACTGATCAAAACAGGTCTAAGAAAAGATCAAAGAAATTAAAAACTGGCAGAAATTAATAGACATCTTTCACTAATAATTCCAGATATTAATGATCTCAATAAAAAGACACACTGATGGTGGCATGGTGGAAGGTAGCCAGGTACCGCTATAGTGAACAAACAGGTAATGAATAGGCAGGGGAGACAGAGAAACAGAGTGGTACACTTGGAGAAAGGTGGGACTGGAGACACAGCAGCAGTGAGAGATGGGACGGTGCTGCGGCCAACAACGGAACATGTTGTCGCCCAGTAGGGTCTGCAGGGTGGTGTGCAGCAGCCTAGAGACTACACAGATGGATGCAGACTCAGCCCATAAACAAACTGCCGTGCTGTGGATCACGCTGGTTCTGGGAAACAGTGGCGGCACAGGATGAGGAACAGTTCACTTTCTGGATTGGACCTCTTCAAAGGACCACCGTGGTCTGTGATGCAACTGGAGGCCATGTTGGTGAATGTGGTCCATGCAGCTGCCTCGGGCAGGGATGAAGCATGAGGTCCAAGTAGATCTACTTCATCTGTAGAAGTAGAAACCTTGGTGATGTCCTCGGGTTTTGCTGCCTTGGGGAGTCATGTTTACATAAGTGGCCTGTGTAGCCACATGAGATCTTTGCTTGATACTGTGACCTGTGCTGCCACCAAGGGCCATGTCTGGGTCTGCGAGCCTACCGCAGCCAAGGTCTGTTTTGATGTCTGAGTTCCACCAAAGGCCATGTTGATGCCTTGATACCTGCTGACCATACTGTAGCAGGGGCTGTATTGATGTGGCCTGCTATGCTACCTAAGGACATGGTGATGTCCAAGTCTGTGTTGCTGTTGAGGCCATGTCTGGATCTGTGGTTCTGCTGCAACTGGGGTCTATGGTGATGTCCTTGGCTCGTTTTGCCACCAAGGCCATGTGGGTATCTGTAGCCTGTGCTTCAGTCTGAGGCCATGTTGGTTTCTGTGGTCTGGGCTTCTCTGAGAACTTTGTCTGGGTCTACTGTAACCAGGGGCCATGTTCATGGTCTGTACTGTCTCCAGAAACCATGTGGGAGCCTATGGTCCATGCTCCTGCTGACTGTGAAGAGCAAGGAAGCCACTTTTGCTGTGACATAGATGACCACAGATGCACCATTGAGAGGGAGGGACATGGAAGGCTTGTGTGACAATCTCTACCCCCAAACATCCCACAAACAATACCAGTAACAGCCTAGACAGGAAGCCATCAAAGAGAACTCTTAGAAAGTGTGATGGACATGCTGAAGTGTAGCTCTTCATAACTGATGCAAGGGGGTGGTGAGGAGAGGAAGGACTCAGTTCTATTTAAGGAGCAGACCACTGAGAGTTTGACCATGCTCCAGTGAGCATAACATAACACAAATTAAACTTTTATTTTGTTTTCCTTATTTTTATTCTCATTTTTATTTAATGTTTTTTGTTTGTTCGCAGGGGCAGTCACAAGGGTTGAGGAGCAGACATGGAAGGACTGGGAAGTGAGGGCGATCAGGTGCATGATGTGAAATTTCAAGAGAACTAATAAAAATGTTATTTTGAGGGGGAAAAACTAGAAAGAAAAAAAGAAAGAAAGAAAGAAAGAAAGAGAGAGAGAGAGAGGAGGAGGAGGAGAGGAGAGGAGAAGAGAAGAGAAGAGACGAGAAGAGAAGAGAAGAGAAAAGAAAAGAAACACAAAAACTTAAAAGACACACTGGCCGATTTGATGGGGAAACACTTTATCATGAACTAAAGATGCCGTCTTAGAGTGGCCAGATGGAAAAGTGTTTGAGAGAACTCAGATTCGAGCAGGTGTAGCTATCCTAGTCTCTGCTGAGTGGAGTGCAAACCAAAATGTCCAGAGGAGTAGAGAAGATGTCTCATTCTCCAGCTAATCCATCAGGAGGATCGTATGAATCTGAACACATGCAATGGGTAAGGATCTTCTAAACAGGGTCCGCTTCTTCAGGAAAATAAATCAACAAATGGGACTGAAACCATCCAAGTAAGGAGGCATCACACAGGGAAGGGAGAATTTGGGGGCAGCTATATATCTGATAGGAGATTAGAATATAAAAATGACTGAAAAAAACATCAATATAAAACCAACAACCTAAAGTGGGCTATGGAAATGAACGGAGAGCACTCAAAAGCAGAAACACGAATGATAGCTACATGTTTTTAAAGTGTTCTACAACCTTAGTCAAGAGGGAAAATGCAAATTAAAACTGTTTGGAGATTCCATCTCTCCCACCAGTGTGGCTACCAGGAAGAAAACATGAAATAACTACAGTTCCAGTGAGGGCGTGGGGAAAGGGGGAGGCTAACTCACTCTTGAAGTGGCCGTCAGCTCCTGTAGCCATTCTGGATGTCAGTGTGGAGGCTTTTCAAAACACAGAACAATGAGCTCCAGCTCATTGGTCCAGCTGTGCCTCTCCCATAGAGATGCTCAAAGGAGCCCCTAACAACCCAGACATGTGTAGTGCACCCATGTTCCCTGCCGCTCTAATCACAACAGCCATGGAGCGGGATGGGTTGAGTCTTTGAAAAGGTAAGCAAAATTAACAAATTCTTAGCTGGATCAACCAAAAGAAAAAGAGAAAATACAAATGAATAAAATTAGAGATAATGAGAGAGAAACATTAGAAAAGATACCAATGAAATCGAGAACCACTAAATTGGAAAACTTAAAGCAATCTGACAGATTTCTGCGTATTCACAGCATACAAAAATTTAAAGCGATGGGATAAACAATCCAATAGTTCTATAACGAGCAATGACATTGAAATGATAATACAGAATCTGCTAACTAAAAACTCTGGGTTCAGTGGGATTCCCTTCAGAATACTGCTAGAACTTCAAAGAGGAACCAGCAAGTGTACCGGTTGGTTTTGAGTGTCAACTTGACACAAGCTAGTATCATTCTATTGAATAGAAGTGGAGGAAGTGGAGATAGCAGACAGCTTATCTTTTCCTTGCTCTTGTGAGAAATGCTTTACTACGCGGTTGGGCATGAGTTTGGGATGGCCTTTTCTACATGGCCATCTCATACTTTCATACCTCGTATCGACAGTGCTTCTCTCGTGCAAGGATGTTGGTTTTCTCAAAGGCCTTCTCTGCATCAGCGGAGTTGATCATGTGACTTCTGGGCTCTGGTCCATTTATGGGATGGTTTATACTTATTGATTTCCTATGTTGACACATCCCTGTAAGCTTGGAATGAAACCAACTTGACCGTGCTGAGTGATCTTCATGCTTTTAAGTTCAGATGTCCAGGGGTTTATTGAAACTTTTTGTGTCTATATTCACCATGAAGATGGGTCTATGATATTCTTTTGCGTTGTTATGTCTTTTTCTAGTTTTGGTATTAGGATAATACTACCACTTATAAAAAGCATTTGGAAGTGGTACTTCCTTCTCTACTTAGTGGAATAATTTGAGAAATATTGGACTGGTTCCTCCTTGAAGGTCTGGGAGAATTTTGCAGCGAAGCCATCGAGGCCTGGAGTTTGGCTAAGTAGGATAAAAGCTTTCAGGGGAAGTTTTTAATTTCTGTTTCAATACCATTGCTTACCACAAATCTGTTAAAATGATTTTATATTGTGTTAACTTTGATTGATCATGTGCATCTAGAAATTTATTTAGTTTAAAATTTCCAATTAAGTAGAATGTATCTTTTTAAGGTATGCCATGATTTTCAGGATTCCCTTGGTGTCTGCTGTAATGTCTTCTTCTTGCCTTTGTTTTGGTAATTTTGGTCTTCTCTTTCTTTTTGTTAATCTGGATAAGAGTTCTTCAATATTATTTATTTTTCCAAAGAACTAATTCTTCATTTCACTTATTCTCTTTATAATTTTTTGTGTCTATTTCATTAACCTCTGCCTTGATTTCAGGGTTTTTTTCTTGTCTACTGCTTTCGAGTTTGGTTTACTCTTAGTTTTCCAAGGCCCTAACATACATCATTAAATTATTTATTTGGGGTTCTAAATGTTTAAATGTAGGCACTTAGAGCTATGAACTTGTCTCTCAAGAGTGAATGGTTTATTTTTAGCTTATAAACTTTGGTATGTTGTGTTTTTATCTTCAGTAATGTCTTTAAATTTTATTTCTTGTTTATTTTTTCAGTGATACAGTCACCATTCAATGGTTTACTCTACATTGGAGAGAGTAACATAAAGTTCAGGAAGTAAAGGCATTTGCCTCTAAGCCTGCAGACTATCTTCTGACCACCATACACATGCCATAACATGGACGCACACACTCAGACATGCGGCGTGTTTTCTGTTATCCCCCTTACTGTTGACTTCAGCCTTTACTCCACCACACTGAGGCTTGCGCATAGAATGCAAGAAGTTGTTCCCACCTTCCTAAAATTAGTGAGGCTTGTTTCTTTCCCGGTATGTGTTCCATGTTAGAGAAATTCCACAGATTGCTGAGAAGCATGTGTGTTCTGTATTGGTGGATGGGATGCTCTATCAATGTCTGGTAGGTCCCTCTGATCTATGACGCTATCTAACTGTATGTTTCTCTCTTTCTCTTTTTCTTTAGGATATGTCTGATGGTGAGAGTGGGATTTTGAAGTCACCACGATTATTGTATGGATTTCACCTGTGACTAAAGCTAATAGCCTTTGTTTTGTGAAATCTATTTTACCTGTGAGCATGTGTGTTTAACATTATAACATCTTGCTGTGTTGTTCTGTAGTAAGCAGGAAGTGACCATATTCATCCCTTCTCAGTAGTTTGAGTTTGAAGCCAATTGTGTATTACATTAGAGCAATGATGCCTGCTTATTTCCTGCTTCTGTTTGCTCAGAATACTATTTTCCATCCTTTCACTGTAACAGTATCCATCCTTGATGATGAGGTATATATCTCAGAGGCAGTGGAAAGAAAGATGCTATTTTCTGGTCCAGTCTGCCGGCCTATGTCCTTTGACTGAGCAATTAAGACCATTACTATTCAGGGTTTTTAGTTTTGTACTAACTCCAACCACTTGGTTGACTCTTTAGCCTTTAGTGACTTGCTAATACACCAGCTATTATTTCTCCTTGCCCTGTAGCCTCTTAGATGTGTTATCCTCTTATTCAGTCCCAAGTATCCCTTCCAGTATCCTCTTCAGAGCTGGCTTGGTGATCATAAATTCCTTTAACCTGCTCTTATCATGAAAAGCTTTTCTTTCTTCTTCAATTACAACAGATACTTTTGCCAGATGCATTAGCCCGGGTCGGCAGCTAGAAATTCTCTGGCTTTTAAGTTTCCATTAAAATGTCAACTGTCTCTCTGCGAGGCCCGCCCTCTATGTAACTTGAGCCATCTCTTACAGTGTTCAGTATTTCTCCCCTTGCACAGCTGCGGTTTTAAGTCTAATATGATGTGTGGGCTTCTTTCCCAGCCCTATTGAGTGGTTTGTATGTCTCTTTGATTGGTGTGGGCCACTCTCTTTCCCTAGATTTTGGAATTTTTCTTCTATAATTTTATTGAAAATATTTTCTATGTCTTTGGCATGGGATTTTTATCCATCTGTTCCCCTAACTTAGAGTTTTGGTTTTTTCATGGTGTCCCAAAGACTTTGCTTCTTCCATTGCTATGTTGTTTAAAATTTGTCTTTGACCTTGACTGGATGAATTCCCTCCCCTATCTCCAGCCCTGATGTTTAAGCCTCCACATGCTCGGGTCTGTGACGAATGCTTCTGCTGAGCTTTTTATTCCATAGACCAAAATCTTCATTTCCTGCATCCTTCCAGCTTGGGTTTTCATCAGTATTTCTCTTTATTGAATCCTATTTTCATATCCTGAAATTATTTTCTTGTTTCACTCAGCTGTTTGTTTGTGTTCCCTTGGAATTTATTCAAGGGTTTGTTACTCTTTCAAGTCTCTGAATATATGTGTGATTGTTCATTTGAGTTCTTTGTTTATAATTTCATCTAATTTGCTCCCATTTGGGAGCCATCACTATGAGACTGGAAACCCTTGGAGGAGGCATGGCATTCTGACTTTTCCTGTGCCTTCTGTTTTTGCCTTGGGATTCGTGCAGCTGAAGCTGGTTCATTGGTTGAGTCCTGTCTTATTTGCAGTGAGTGAGCATTTGCATTGGTGTTTGATATTCCTTCCCCTTAGCTGCCTTTGCTTCTGCCAAATGTTACTTGAAACTCAGCCATGGAGATACTTGGTGCTGACTCATAGATGGGGTAGTCCTAGGGGTTCTGACTTGGCTTGGTGGTGTGCAGCTTCTGACACCATGGGTCTGTTTGGAGAAGCAGGAGGGACAGAGACAGGCACTGGGGTCACATGACCTCTGATTTCACAGACAGGGCCCACACGGTATATCAGGTCAGGGGGATATGAGAAGCAAGCATGACCTCTGACATTATAGGTGGAGCATAGTTGGTACATGGAGGCAGGGAACTGGGGAGTGGGTGTCTGGGGGGCATGGCTTCTGACTTTCAGTTTTAAACCTTTAAGAATTTTTGATGTCTGATTCTTTCTCATATGGGTTCAAATTTTTTGTTGATGCTCTCCAGTGGTATTTTGAACTACAGAATCGCTACTTTCCCCTCCATTTTGCCTGTCTCATTATGGTCATGTCTAGTTGGTTTTTTTATGGTGTTGGGTGTTGAGCCCAGAGTGTCCCACATGCTGAGGAGGCTAGCTACCACTGAACTACTCCCAGAATTCATTTAGCTCTTTAAGAATAGTTTATTGAGATTTTATTAATATCTAATAACTGATTTAAATTCTTTGTCTCCCAAACTCAACATCTGATTTTAGGAACATCTTCTGTGGGTGTCTGTTTTCCTATATGGAAACTACATTTCCTTGTCTTACTGGGGGCCTTGAGTACCAGCCTCAGTACCCCCTCAGGGCTTAGAATAGGATGTCTATGGCAAGAGAAGATCAGAGGGTAAAAAAATTAACTCAAGTATGTTACCACTACATGTTCTTTATTCCTTTGCATGAAGAAGCAGCTAGGAGGAAAAGAAAGAAGAGGAGGAGGAGGAGGAAGAAGAGGAGGAGGAGGAGGACAAGGAGAAGAAGAAGGAGGAGGAGGAGGAGGAAGAAGAAGAAGGGGTGATTGCCACAAGGCTTCTAGTTTTTACAGGCATAGTTGGAAAATTTCATAGGCAAAGACAACAATAATATGCATATCAAAATCACAAAAAGAGCAGCTAGAACCTGACAAAGCAGCACTCTGGAACAGGTGGCATCCAAGGGGAAATACCTGATTCAAACCATTAGATAAAGTTACTAAACAATGCTGAATTTGGTCAACGTGGAAATAGGCTCACATTTTTTGGCCTCCACAGGTCTAGTTTTTATCAAAATATAACAACACACACAATGAGACAGTGTTGGAGCCCACAAGACTATACAGTAAATGTTGAGCTGATAGACCAATGGGCAGATCCACGGGAAGTGTATACACACATGTCTACATGGAATAACCTGTTTTGTAGAGATACAGGAACACTTGTGTTTTGGAAAAGTCACTGTCATATCTGTAAAAACCTTGTGAAGCCATGATTCTCACTTCAAAATGGGACTCATTCCCCCAAACACCTCAGCAGCTTCTCCTTCAGGGTGGTTGAATAACCTTTCTATTCCCCCATGCCAGGAGGCCTTAGAGCGATAACATTCACTCTTGGTTCTAACAGTCAAATTTATAGAGAGACAATCCCATGAAATTACCTGCTAACAGACCACATAGAAATGTCTAAAGAAGAAAGACACTGAGTAGGAAGGTAGTGTGCCCCATAAATGCTAACAAACCAATCTGGGTGGCCCCAAAGCTGGTTATCACAAAAGAGCTAGAGAGTGGAATTCTGCTCTCTCAAGGGTATTGTCAACAGGTGTGGCTAATAGCCAGACTTTGTATTTCAGGAATAGAGAAGTAGATATGTTTCTATCCCAAAACCAAAGTCTAAGGATCCAACTAAGCTCCAGTTCCCTTAAGGAAATAACTTCAGATCCCACCCAGGGAGTGGTTTGCCTATAGAATATTTTGGTCTAGGGTGTGTGACTTGTTTTGTTCTGTTCTAGCAACAGAATGTTTAACTGTGGATGTAGCCCTCGACCTTCAGCTGGTCTGTTCGTTTCCTTGTAGCGTGTTGATGCAGTCTTTTGTCTTTCTCCTACCTCTTGTGATCGGGGGTATTTTAAGGAATTGGAAATTAAACACGGAAAAATTCCAGTACTCCCTGGAGCTCCCTCCTGATACTATTCTATATTTCTGTTTTATTATTTTTATTTGTTTCTTCATATTCTTTACTAATATTTCTAAATCCCCATGCAAGAGGTATTTTTGTCGAGGCTGGTCCTCAACATAGACCTTAGAAAACAAATATTTACTTGGTCACTCACCCTTACCTTCAAGGCTGTGGCTGTTAGGTTTTGTGTTTGCTTGCTTTTGTTTTCATTTCGGACTTGTTTTGAAAGGTTGTGCTTGGTTGCAGTGGCTTTTGCGAGCTAACTCTTTTCTTGTAGTGTGCAGCCAGCATGCTCTGTTCACTTTAAAAACAACAACAACAATCACAATACACTTTGTTTGTGGTTTTAGCCTGGCTTCCTAAGGTTCAGTCCTGTGTCAATATAATTTTGTGCTCAGCTTTTGCTCAGTCAAAAGATTTCCTTAATTACCTATAGCGCAAGTTTGTATGTGTCTGTCTGTCTGTGTGTCTCTGTGTTTGTGAGTGTGTGTGTCTGTGTATATATCTGTATGTGTGTATGTCTATGTCTGTGTGTGTATGCCTGCATTTTGTGTATGTTTGTGTGTGCATGTGTCTGTATATCTGTATGCGTATATAATGTATGTGTGTGTATGTATGCCTGTGTTTTGGGTATGTTTGTGTGTATGTGTGTCTGTGTGTATATCTGCATGTGTGCATGTCTGTGTCTGTATGTATGACTGCATTTTGCGTATGTTTGTGTGCGTGTGTCTCTGTGTGTAGATGTTTGTTTGTCTGTGTGTATGTATGCCTGTGTTTTGTGTATGTTTGTGTGTGTCTGTGTGTATATCTGTATGTGTGTATATATGCCTGCGCTTTGTGTATGTGTGTGTGTCTCTGTTTGTGTATGTATGCCTGCCTTTTGTGTATGTGTGTGCGCGTGTGTATGTCTGTATGCCTGCATTTTGTGTATATGTGTATGTCAATGTATGTATGCCTGCATTTGTGTATGTTTGTATGTGTGTGTGTATGTATGCCTGCCTTTTGTATATGTGTGTGCGCGTGTGTATGTATGCGTGTTCTGTGTATGTATGCCTGCCTTTGTGTATGTGTGTGTATGTATGCCTGCATTTGTGTGTGTGTCTGTGTATGTATGCCTGCATTTGTGTATGTGTGTGTGTCTGTGTATGTATGCCTGCATTTGTGTATTGTGTGTGTCTATGTATGTATGCCTGCATTTGTGTATGTGTGTGTCTGTGTATGTATGCCTGCATTTTGTGTATGTGTATGCATGCCTGTGTTGTGTGTGTGTGTGTGTGTGTGTGTGTGCAGAATCTTCAAACTTAAGGAAATTAAAAAACCTTCCTAGCTCTCCCTTCCCTTGTGCAGAGTTTCACGATCAACAGTGACAGCCCTCTGCTGTCCTAGGTCCTTCCTGGGCTACACAGAGCTCAGCAGGTGCACAGTTTCCTGGGTCCTGGCAGACAGGTCAGCACTCCTCAACATTATCGGCGATTGTCCCACCCTCACAGTCTTGCTTTTCAGTTTTCAGCTAAGGTCTTGAAAGTACCAAGTAAAATCCCAACCTTCAGCAAGCAAACCCACCAGCAGAATCACGTTGTTTATAGTCTGGGCAAGAGACAGTGTTCTGAGTTTGCAGCTAAATCCAACATTAGCAATACCAGAGGAATGGATTGGCCAGGAACTTCTAGGGAGGTCAAGCTGCCGATTGTTTTCTGAGCCTTTAAGATTTTTTTAATTGGCAAAATTGTCTGTGCAATTGTATGTCTGATGTGACCTTTGGGTGGACATCTAGTCTGTGGAGCTCTGAAAAACACATCTTCTGCTGGCTGGGAGGCTTCTCATGCCAGCTGGACCTGTCTGAACTGGACAGAATGGCCCCAGGTGAGAATCCACGGACTCCCTGGGATCATCAAAGTTCAATTATTTTTTTCTTAGTAGTTGCTGTTCGTCTTGTTCTATGCCTGTGAATTATTTCCAGAGTTCTAAAAATGCTTGAATCTTACTCTTTGTGACTGAGTGTTTTTTAGTATATTCGTTGTGTTGGGTTTCCGTGTAGAACATTCCCACCATGCCAGTCCTCTCCATTGGTTCCTCTGTCTCATGTCTTCCTGCTGACTTCCTCCGTCTCACCTCTATTCCCATGTCATAGAATAAATTCACTTTATATATCTATAAAGAATTCTAGGGCCCAAAAAGAAGAGAAAATATATGACATTTATGTGTCTGACTATTGTCTTCTATCAAATGACATAATTTCATTTTCTTTATGATTGAATATAACTCTATTTTACATACATATACATCATTTTATCCTTGGATCTGCTGATGGACACCTAGAATGGTTCACAGCCTGAATACTGTAAACAGTAAGGCCATCACCACGAATGTGCAGGTGCTTCGGCGACATGTCATCTTAAAGCCTGTTGGATATATACCCAGATGTGATATGACTATGCCGTATGCTAGCTCTAATTTAAGTTGTTGTTTTGTTTCTGCTGTTTTGGTTTTGAGGACCCTCCATACAGATTTACCCAGAGGCCAGATCAGTTTACAGCTCTCTCAACAGGATGGAAAGATTCCTTCTCCCCACACCCTCTCCAGCCTTTGTTGCTGTTTCTTTTCTCAAGGACACTCTTTCTTCAGGGGGGAACTCTTACTGTAACTGTAATTCACATTTCCCTGAAGCTAAGGATGATGGACACTTTCTCATATACTTACTGGTTCTGTGTCCCTGGTGTTTGAGAATGCTCTGCTATTTTCCTGTCTGTTGGTTAGATCGCTCAGGATTTTGATGCTCGGGTTTTATTCCATGGAAATGCCCCATCAGATGGATGTCACATGACTTCTCTTCAGCTGTCCCTTCCCTCAACCATCCTCTCTTCTACACAGAGCTTTGTGAATCTGTGCAATCACATCCGGGCAACAACATTCGTGAGAGTCCTCGAGCAGGCTTGTTTCCAGAAGTGTTTTCCCTAACAATTTCCAGTCTTGCATTAGGGTCTCTGTTCTACTCTCAGCTGACCTACTCACAGGGAGAAAGATGGGGATCCAAATCCAGGCCAGCCTCAGCAACACTTGTTAGAGATGCTGCCTTTTCTCCAATGTATGCTTTTGACATCTTTGTCAAAGGCCAGGTAGCTATCACTGTGTGAGTTTACCCCTGGGTGCTTTATCACAGTCTGGGAGGCTGTTTCTATTTTTATGCAAATAAAAGTCTTGCTTGTTTTGTCACTATGGCTCTGTAGTGTGATTTGAAATCTATATTGTGAGACCTCTGGCAATATTTTTTTTTTGGTCCAGGATCACTCTTATTATTCTCAGTTCTTTATGTTTCCATATTATTTGGGGATTTTTTTCCACTTCTGTGTAGCATGCCATTGGAATTTTTCTCCAGTTTTACTGTTTGTGAGTTCCATACATATATACAATATATTTTGCTCAAATACATTGCAGTGATATTTCACTTGTATTTTAATAAATAAAACTTGCCTGAAGATCAGAGAGTAAAGGAGGCCCACTGGTCAGCCTTACAGACCAGGCAGTGGCTGCACACATTTTAATCCCAGCGGCTGCACTAGTTTGCCATAGAAACCAAACGGTAGTGATACACACCTTTAATTCCAGCACTAGAGAGGAATATAAAATGCGAGGAGACAGCTCTCAGGCAGTCTCATTCTGAGATTCCCAGAGGCAGATCACCATTTCAGACTGAGGTAGAGGTAAGAGGCAGTGGCTGGCTGTTTTGCTTTTCTGACCTTCAGGTTAAACCCCGATATTTGTCTCTGGGTTTTTAATAATCGTACTACAATGTACTCTCCATTCTCTGCTCATAATTCCTTCCTTATACCCCCACGACTTGTTCTTCCCAGCTTCTTGTGACCTTTAAAAGACAAAACAAACACATGCAATTGCAGCTACTATGAGTTTATATGTGCAATAGGCTTGTCATGTCTGGCAAGCATTGTTTCAGTGTAGACAGCCACTACCACGGGCTTTCAGAATCTTTCTGCCCACTGCTTCCTTGATGATACTGAGCCTTGAGGGGGTGGGGTGTGATGTCAATCTGAGTCTCCAGAGTCTCTTATACTGAGTACATGGATCAGTTGTATTAATTATCATTTATTGTAAAAACAAAATATAAACTTCTCTGATGAAGGTTAAAAGATGCACCAATTATAGGCATAAAGATAAAAACTTAGGCAATAGTTTACCACTATGCCCATATAGCAGAGTACTATTTTTAGGTTCTTGCCTAGGGTCATGAACTCACCAACCATGATTTTTGGCCCAGGTAGCAGTACCAGGCTTGAGTTCCATCTTGTGGCATAGGCTTTAAACCCAATCAGGAAGAGATTGGTTGTTCCTATGACATTACAACACTATGACTTATGAAGCTCCCAGGACTCACAGCTGGGTAAGACTATTGGTGTAACCCCCATTAGATGCAGAGAACCTTCCAGCACCATGAAAGCTGGCCAGCAAGAATGAGACTTCCATGAAGGTACCAGATTCACTTCTGCATGTCCTCAAGTACATGATCTCATCAGCCTGAGGGTATTATAAACTTCTTGAGGGTAACTAGCCTGGAATGCTTTTGGAGCAATGGATCTATGGTATCTCACTAGCCAGCAACTCAAGGGGTGGTAACCCATATCTAACACCAGGATTTTCTATTTTATAGCTCATGCTCTGTATTGCCCCTGTTATATGATAACTGTATTTAAACACACCATTTAAACCTTTCCCTTTCATTCTTTCTTTTATTTTATTGATTTGCACATGCTGAACTCCCCCTGCAAGGCCCAGTAAATGGTATATTTTTGTTATGGGGAATAATCTTTTTAATTTGCAGTTAAATTCACTTTGCAAATATTTTATTTAGATTTTTAGCATGCATTTTCATCAGCCTATAATTTTATTTCTATATTTTGTTCCTGTCCGGTTTTGGGAATAAGTGTTAGCTTTGTAAAATGAATTTGGCAGTGCTCGTCTTTCTATTACATGGGATACGTTGGGAAGCATTGGTGGTGGGGTCTTGAAAGACCTGCTAAGATTCTACTGTGAATCCATCTAGGTCTGGGCTCTTTGATTTGGGAGACATTTCATTGCTGCTTTAATCTTGTTTCTTTTAAGTCTGTTTGTTTACATTCTCTTGATAGATCATACATGTCTAGAAATTGACCCATTTCTTCTATATTTTTTACCCTATTAGAATCTAGGCTAGCCAATATGTCCTGATTGTCCTCTGAATTGCACTGGTGCCTGCTGCAGCGGCTCCCTTTCCACCTCTGTGTGCTCTGATGCGCTCTTCTTGCTCTGACTTATAGTTAGTTTGGACAAGGATTTATTAATTGTGCTTGTCGTTCTAAAGAACCAACTTTTTGGGTCGCCAATTCTGTGTTTTTCACCTCCTTAATCACTGACCTGATCTTGATTTGTAATTTGATGTGTTCTTGTTTTTATAAGACCGTGAGGTGAGTCATTAAATTATTTATTTCAAATTTCTCTATTTCTTAAGTCAGTATTTATAGCTATGAACTTCCCTTTTAGAACTGTTTTCATTGTATTCCACAGCTCTGGTATGCTGTGGTTTAATTTTCACTCAATTCCAGGAATTCTTTAGTTTCCCTCCTGGTTTCTTCAATGACCCATTCATGGTTCAGCTGCAGGCTGCATGTCGTTCAATCCCCCTGAGTTTGTGGAGATCCTGTAGTTTCTCTTGTTGGTTACTAATTTTATTCCACTGTGATCAAACAGAATACAGGAAATCATTTCAATTTGTAAATAGTTGGTTTCTGTTCTATAATGTAGCGGTTTTTAGAGAGAATTCCAGGGACTGCTGAGAGCAACGTGATTCTGCAACGTTTGTGTGGATGTTTTGTTGACTACAATAAAACCACCTATTAAGAACGTTTGATCTATGGTATTGTTTGGCTCTGATGTTTCTATCTTTGTCTGTTTGTTTGGTCTGTGTGGACTGTATATTCATCCGAGTGGGCTACGGCCGTCGTTTATCATGCATTCTGCTGAGCTCGGTCTTTGCTTTTTATCCAGGAGCGTTAGGTTTATGAAATTGGGTGTGCTAGCGTTTGATGCATAAATGTTTAGAGATATGGTATCTTCTCGGGAAACTGTTTCGTTACTCACTATGTAGTGGTTTTATTTCTTTCTGCTGTTTATAATTTAAAGTCCATTTTGACAGAAATTGGCATTTCCACACCTTTTTTTTTTTTATTTCCCTTAGCCTGAAGGATCTTTCTCCATTTTTTTTTTATCCCAAGACTTTGTGTTTCCTAGTGTGGTGGTTTTATTGTAGTCAACAAATATATAGTTCCTATATTTTAATCCAATCTTTTAGTCCATGTATTTTTTTTTATTGCGAAAAGAAGAAAAAAAAACATAAACAAAAAACAAGTTTCCACCTCCTCCCAGCCTCCCATTTCCCTTCCCCTCCTCCCACCCTTCTCCCCCTCCTCCCACCCTTCTCCCCCTCCTCCTACCCTTCTCCCCTTCCCCCCACTCCTCTCCCCCTCCCTCTCCAGTCCACAGAGCAGTCCGGGTTCCCTGCCCTGTGGTAAGTCCTAGGTCCTCTCCGTCCATATCTAGGAAGGTGAACATCCAAACTGGCTAGGCTCCCACAAAGCCAGCACATTAAGTAGGATCAAAACCCCCTGCCATTATCCTTGGTGTCTCATCAGCCCTCATTGTTCGCCATGTTCAGAGAGTCCGGTTTTATCCCATGCTTTTTCGGTCACAGACCAGCTGGCCTTGGTGAGCTCCCCGTAGATCAGCTCCTCTGTCTCAGTGGGTGGATGCACGCCTCGTGGTCCCGAATTCTTTGCTCATGTTCTCCCTCCTTCTGCTCCTCCTTGGGACCTTGGGAGCTCAGTCCAGTGCTCCTGTGTGGGTCACTGTCTCGATCTCTATCCATCACCAGATGAAGATTCTATGATGATATGCAAGATATTCATCAGTATTGCTCTAGGATAGGGTCATTTCAGGTTCCCAATCCTCAGCTGCCCAAGGAACTAACTGGGAACCTCATCTTGGGCACTGGGGAGCCCCTCTAGGGTCAAGTCGCTTGCCCACCCTAAAGTGGCTCCCTTAACTAAGAATTGTGGTTCCGTGCTCCCCTATCCACCTTTCCTTTATCCCAATTCTCCCGTTTCCCAGGTCCCCCCTCCTTCCCTTCTACCTTTTCTCTCCCCATCTCCCCTTACCCCCATCCCACCCCCCCCCAAGATCCCATTTTCTCCCCGGAAATTTGGTCTACTTCCCTTAGCGAAGAGGACAACTATATGTTTTTCCTTCGGTTCACCTTCTTCCTTAGCTTCTTTAGGTTCACCTATTGTAGACTCCGTGGTCCTTATTTATGGCTAGAAACCAATTATGAGTGAGTACATCCCATATTCATCTTTTTGGGTCTGGGACACCTCACTCAGGATAGTGTTTTCTATTTCCATCCATTTGCATGCAAAATTCGAGAAGTCATTGTTTTTTACCTCAGCGTAGTACTCTAGCGTGTATATATTCCATACTTTCTTCATCCATTCTTCCATTGAAGGGCATCTAGGTTGTTTCCAGGTTCTGGCTATTACAAATAATACTGCTATGAACATAGTTGAACAAATGCTTTTGTCATTTGATAGAGCATCTCTTGGGTATATTCCCAAGAGTGGTATTGCTGGGTCCAGGGGTAAGTTGATCCCGAATTTCCTGAGAAACCGAAACACTGACTTCCACAGTGGTTGCACAAGATTGCATTCCCACCAGCAATGGATGAGAGTACCCGTTCCTCCACAGCCTCTCCAGCAAAGGTTATCCTTGGTGTTTTTGACTTTAGCCATTCTGACAGGTGTAAGATGATATCTCAAAGTTGTTTTGATTTGCATTTCCCTGATTGCTAAGGCAGTTGAGCACGACCTTAAGTGTCTTTTGGCCATTTGAACTTCTTCTGTTGAGAATTCTTTGTTCAGTTCAGTGCCCCATTTTTTAATTGGGTTAATTAGCATTTTAAAGTCTAGTTTCTTGAGTTCTCTATATATTTTGGAGATCAGACCTTTGTCTGTTGCGGGGTTGGTGAAGATCTTCTCCCAGTCAGTAGGTTGCCTTTGTGTCTTAGTGACCATGTCCTTTGCTTTACAGAAGCTTCTCAGTTCAAGTAGGTCCCATTTATTCAATGTTGCCCTTAATGTCTGTGCTTCTGGGGTTATACATAGGAAGCGATCTCCTGTGCCCATCTGTTGTAGGGTATTTCCCTCTTTCTCTTCTATCAGGTTCAGTGTGCTCGGGCTGATATTGAGGTCTTTAATCCATTTGGACTTGAGTTTTGTGCACGGTGAGAGATATGGGTCTATTTTCATTCTTCTACAGGTTGACATACAGTTGTGCCAGCACCATTTGTTGAAGATGCTTTCTTTCTTCCATTGTATACTTTTAGCTCTTTTATCGAAAATGAGGTGTTCATAGGTTTGTGGGATAAAATCCGGGTCTTCTATACGATTCCATTGGTCGACTTCTCTGTTTTTATGCCAGTACCACACTGTTTTCATTACTGTAGCTCTGTAATAGAGTTTGAAGTCTGGGATGGTAATGCCTCCAGAAGATCCTTTATTGTATAGGATTGTATGGCTATCCTGGGTTTTTTGTTTTTCCATATAAAGTTGATTATTGTCTTCTCCAGATCTGTGAAGAATTTTGATGGGATCTTGATGGGGATTGCATTGAATCTATAAATTGCCTTTGGTAGAATTGCCATTTTTACTATGTTGATCCTCCCAATCCAAGAGCAAGGGAGGTCCATCCATTTTTTGGTATCCTCTTCAATTTCTTTCTTCAATGCCTTAAAGTTCTTGTCAAATAGATCTTTCACTTCCTTGGTTAGATTTACCCCAAGATATTTTATGCTGTTTGTGGCTATCGTGAATGGTGAAGCTTCTCTGATTTCCCTCTCTGTTTCCATATCCTTTGTGTATAAGAGGGCGACTGATTTTTTGGAGTTGATCTTGTATCCTGCCACATTACTAAAGCTGTTTATCAGCTGTAAGAGTTCTTTGGTGGAGTTTTGGGGGTCGGTTATGTACACTATCATATCATCTGCAAATAACGAAAGTTTAACTTCTTCCTTTCCAATTCGAATCCCCTTGATCCCATTATGTTGTCTTATTGCTATTGCTAGAACTTCAAGCACTATATTGAAGAGATATGGCGAGAGTGGACAGCCTTGCCGTGTTCCTGAGTTAAGTGGGATGGCTTTGAGTTTCTCTCCGTTTAATTTGATGTTAGCTGTCGGCTTGCTGTATATAGCTTTTATTATATTTAGGTATGACCCTTGTATCCCTAATCTCTCCAAGACTTTTAACATAAGTGGATGTTGAATTTTGTCAAATGCTTTTTCAGCATCTAATGAAATGATCATATGGTTTTTTTCTTTCAGTTTATTTATATGCTGGATTACATTGATAGATTTTCGTATGTTGAACCAGTCCTGCATCTGAGGAATGAAGCCTACTTGATCATAATGGATAATTTTTCGGATGTGTTCTTGGATTCGATTTGCCAGTATTTTGTTGAGGATTTTTGCGTCGATATTCATGAGTGAGATTGGCCTGTAGTTCTCTTTCCTGGTTGAGTCTTTGAGTGGTTTTGGTATCAGAGTAATTGTGGCTTCATAAAAGGAATTTGGTAATGACCCTTCTGTTTCTATATTGTGGAATACATTAAGGAGTATAGGTATTAGGTCTTCTTGGAAGTTCTGGTAGAATTCTGCATTGAAACCATCTGGTCCTGGGCTTTTTTTGGTAGGGAGGTTTTTGATAACAGCTTCTAATTCTTCGCGACTTACAGGTCTGTTTAGATTGTTCACCTGGTCCTGGTTTAGTTTTGGTAAATGGTATTTATCTAAAAAAGCGTCCATTTCTTTTACATTTTCCAGTTTTGTGGCATACAGGCTTTTGTAGTAAGATCTAATGACTCTCTGAATTTCCTCTGTGTCTGTGGTTATGTCCCCCTTTTCATTTCTGATCTTATTAATTTGCGTGTTCTCTCTCTGTCGTTTGATTAGTTTGGATAGGGGTTTATCAATCTTGTTGATTTGCTCCAGGAACCAGCTTTTTGTTTCATTGATTCTTTGGATTGTTTTCTGTGTTTCTATTTTGTTGATTTCAGCCCTCAATTTGATTATTTCCAGTCTTCTACTCCTCCTAGGTGAGTCTGCTTCTTTTTTTTCTAGAGCTTTCAAGTGGGCTGTTAAGTCTCCAATATGTGCTTTCTCTGTTTTCTTTAGGTGGGCACTTAGTGCTATGAACTTTCCTCTCAGGACTGCTTTCATAGTGTCCCATAAGTTCGAGTATGTTGTTTCTTTATTTTCATTGAATTCAAGGAAGACTTTAATTTCTTTCTTTATTTCTTCCTTAATCCAGGTATGGTTCAGTAGTTGACTGTTCAGTTTCCATGAGTTTGTAGGCTTTCTGGGGGTAGCATTGTTGTTGAATTCTAACTTTAATCCATGGTGATCTGATAAGACACAGGTGGTTACTAATATTTTTTTGTAACTGTGTAAGTTAGCTTTGTTACCAAGTATGTGGTCAATTTTCGAGAAGGTTCCATGAGCTGCAGAGAAGAAGGTATATTCTTTTCTCTTTGGGTGGAATAATCTATAGATGTCTGTTAAGTCCATTTGCTTCATTACCTCCATTAATTCTCTAATTTCTCTGTTAGGTTTCCGTCTGATTGACCTGTCCATTGGTGAGAGAGGAGTGTTGAAGTCTCCTACTATTAGTGTGTGCGGTTTGATGGCTGCCTTGAGTTTTAGTAATGTTTCTTTTACGTACGTGGGTGCTTTTATATTAGGGGCATAGATATTCAGGATTGAGACTTCTTCCTGATGAATTGTTCCTGTTATGAGTATAAAATGTCCCTCTCCATCTCTTCTGATTGATTTAAGTTTGAAGTCAACTTTGTTAGAAATTAGTATGGCCACACCTGCTTGTTTCTTAGGTCCATTTGCTTGATAAGCCTTTTCCCAGCCCTTTACTCTGAGTAGGTGCCTGTCTTTGTGGTTGAGGTGTGTTTCTTGTAGACAGCAGAATGTTGGATCCTGTTTTCTTATCCAATCTCTTAGCCTGTGCCTTTTTATAGGTGAGTTGAGCCCATTGATATTAAGTGATATTAATGACCAGTGGTTGTTAACTCCGGTCACTTTTTAAGTAGTAGGGTTTGTGTGTTTTCCTTCTTTGATTTGCGCTGGTGAAGAGTCTCTAGATGTCTGAGTTATTGTGGTCATTGTTGGACTCCTTGGTTAGTGATTTTCCTTCTATTATTTTCTGTAAGGCTGGATTTGTGGCTACATATTGTTTAAATTTGTTTTTATCCTGGAAAATTTTGTTTTCTCCATTTATAGTGAATGAAAGTTTGGCTGGATATAGTAGTCTGGGCTTGCATCCGTGGTCTCTTAGTTTTTGGAGAACATCTATCCAGGACCTTCTGGCTTTCATGGTTTCCATAGAGAAGTCAGGTGTAAGTCTGATAGGTTTACCTTTATAAGTAACTTGGCCTTTTTCCTTTGCGGCTCTTAATATTCTTTCTTTATTCTGTATATTTTGTGTTTTGATTATTATATGGCGAGGGGATGTTTTCTTTTGATCCAGCCTATTTGGTGTTCTGTATGCTTCTTGAACCTTCATAGGTACATCTGTCTTCAGGTTGGGAAAGTTTTCTTCTATAATTTTATTAAGTATATTTTCTGTACCGTTGAGCTGCACTTCTTCTCCTTCTTCTACTCCAATTATTCTTAGGTTTGGTCTTTTTATTATGTCCCATATTTCCTGAATGTTTTGTGATGAGAGTTTGTTGGACTTGCTGTTTTCTTTGATCAGAGTGTTTATTTTCTCTACGTTATCCTCAGAATCTGAGATTCTTTCTTCTATCTCTTGTATTCTGCTGGTTATACTTGATTCTGTAGTCTCTATTCGTTTACCTAGATTTTCCATGTCCAGTCGGCCCTCTGTTTGTGTTTTCTTCTTTGCCTCCATTTCAGTTTTCAAGTCATGAACTGTTTCCTTTATCTGCTTGATTGTTTTTCCTTGGTTTCCTAGGGTATCATTCACTGATTTACTCAATTCCTCGAACTTTCTATTATACTTCTCATCCATTTCTATAAGGGCGTTTTTTATATGCTGTTTAAGGGTGTCAATCACTTTCATGAAGTCAGTTTTTTCTACTTCTTCTTGATTAAGGTGTTCATGTCCTCCTGTTGTGGGGTCACTGGCTTCTGGTGGTTTCGTGTTGTTTTTCAGATTGTTGGGAGAATTCCTGCATTGGCGTCTGCCCATCTCTTCCTCCCAATACTCCCCTTTGGATCTTCTTTTATAGGATCAGGTCTTCTTGCCCACTGATGTACCTTCCCAGTGATGTCACTCCCCAGAGATGTTTCTCCACAATGATGTTTCACTCGGTGCCCAGAACGAAACTTCGCGCTGCTTGGTTAGCTCGCGAACAAAGGGCCCACCCTGCTCGCTGAGGGCAGGCTATGGGAACAAAGGAGCTACCGGTCACCCCTTTGTCCTCCCGGTTCAGATTTGCTCCCAGCGCCCTAGCAGGCTGGGCAGGGCGGCACTATGCCCCAAAGGAGGGAGGGAGACAGGGGGTGTGGGGATCTGGATGTAAGCTGAGTCTAGTCCATGTATTTTGATTGGGAAATTGAAAATATTAATATTCGTAATAATTATTGAAAAGTGTGTATTGATTCATGTTATTTTGTTGACTTTATAGTGTTTGATACTCTCCTAATCTCCACTTTCTTTACTGTTCTAGTGCGGCTTATTCTTTCTTGTAGCCTCATGGATGTGTCTCTCTTTCTTTTCTGTGTGAAGTCCTTCAAATATATGCCGCAGTTCTGGCTTAGTGGCCATGAATTCCTTTCGTTTGTACTTATCAGCTTTTCTGAATAATCTGGGTTGGCTTTGTTCCATGCCCCTGTAGCTTTTAGTTTTTGTTGAGAACTATCTGATTATTCTGATGGATTTTTCTTTACATGTAAGTTGGTATTTTCTCTTTTGTAGACTTCTTTGTTCTGTATATCTACCATTTTAGTTCTATGATACAAGAAGTTTCTTTTCTGATCCTGTCTGTCTAAAAGCCTCCTCTACCTGAATGGCCATCTATTTCCCTAGATTCTGGGTGTTTTCTACAGTGGTTTTGCTGAAGGCACAAAATTGTTAGATTCCCATGATTCGTACTTTGGGTTTTCTAATGGTGTCTTATAGATTGCACGCATCCTGTTAAAACTCAGTTAGTTTGTATTTGTCAAGAGTGTTTTATGCTTTGTGGAATTGCCGTTCACTCACTGGATGCCTGCCTCTCCCATGTGTAGCACATATAGTTTTAGTTGGTTTGGGAGACTGCTCCTTGTATCAGAGGATGGTTTGAGGAGTCCATTTTCAGATAGCCCTGAGTTTGTGCATCTGGTGGTGAAATGGTAGCGCTGTTTTCAGCTGGTGATGATTACAAATAAAGCCCTTTCCATTCATGGGTTTGCATATGAATATGAAGTTTCAGTTCTCTCAGATAAATCTCTGGAAGGTACATTGCTATGGTGTAGACTGTTTACTTAAGGTTTTTAAACCGCGAACCTGTTTTCAGAGTGAGTATAAAATTTACATTGCATGCTTGTAATCATGGCATTCAGGAGGCTGAAACAGAAGGATTACCTTGAGTTTAAGGTTAACTTGGGCAGTATCGTGAACATTTATCTCAACAACAACAACAACAGCAATTTTTTTTGCATTCCAAGTAGGATCAAACAAGGACTCTATACATCTTACACTCTGTTCATCACTTTATCATCAGTTTTTTTTTCATTGTGTCCATTCTATGCTAGGAAAATCTGATACACATATGTAAAAAAAATGAAGCTGTTGGGATTCTTGTGCGCCTTCGTTGGATGTCTTGTCTGTGCTGATGGCCATCCAGACAGCTTCTCCTGATGAAGTGCCTCTGTTCACATCTCTCTACATATTTTCACATATTTCTTGAGCTTTAAGACTTCTTTACACATTTTAAGATACAGGAATTTCTTAAAAATTGTATGTGTGGTTATCAAATATTTTCTTCCAAAAAGCACTTTAAAAATTGTAATATTTCATGTGTGTGTGTGCGTGTATGTGGGTGTGTGTATGTGCCTACATTTATGTGTGCTCGCATGTGTGCATGTGTGTGAACATGCTTGCACATGTAGAGGCCAGAGGGTAATGTCAAAAGTCTTCCTTGATCACCTCCACCTGATTTGTTGAGGTGAACCCAGAGTTCGCTGATCCAATTATTCTAACCTTTTCCGTCTCTGCCTCTCGTGTGCTAGGATTATGAGCAAGTCATAAGACTACTTGGCATTTTTGTGGGTGTTGGGGATCTGAACTCAGTTCCCATGCTTGCATGGCTTGTGTCTTGCTCCTGAGGCATCTCTCCAGCTCCCTACATGCACTTTTCTGAATTATTACTGTCTCTTCCTAGAGAAGAATTAACGCTGGTGCAGTGGGTGTTACTTTTTGTCATTGTGGGTGAGCAGCAGCTTCTTGGGAGATGCGCTTAACTGGCTTCTAGTTTTAGGGTGCAATTCATCATGGTGGGTAAGGCATGGCAGCAGGGCTGTGTGGAGCTTGCTCAGTTCTGAGCAGATCATGGAACAGAGAAAAAGGAATTTCAGTGCTCATTCACCCCCACCTTTCCCTTTTTACCCAGGCCAGGACCCTAACTATGAGAATGGTAGTACCAATATCCAAGATGCGTCTTCTGCCCTTAGCTAATTCTTCTGGAAACACTTTCATGGACACCCCTAAGGTACACCTTATGACTCAGCTAATCAAGCTGACAAACTAAAGTGTCACACAATCCAATCTATTTATCCTCTTATTAACTATATTTTGGGTGTCATATGTGAGATTCCCCAATACATTTTCTTCTTGTAGTTTTATAGATTTAGGCTTCGGGCTTAGGTCACACTTTGCACTTGAAGGCACTGTGTATCCCACTGTTCCATTGCTACTTGTTGGAGGACAATTCTTTCTTCTTTGAACGACCTCTACATTTGAATTAAAATTGGCCATTCCTGTGAGATTATTTCTAAATCTCTAATTTTTTCCAAATCTCCACGTGTCTGTCCCTTGAATAATTCCACAGTTTTGTATTCTGTAGTAATAATTTTTTTACAAAGACTTTTTTTTAAAAACTTAGTCTAGATGCATGTATCTGTGTGTGGGTTTGTGCACATAGGGGCATGTGCTGAAAGAAGCCAAAAGAGGGTGTTAGATCCCCTTGGGCTAGCGTTACAGGTGATTATGAGTTACCCAACATAGAAGCTTGAAAATCAACTCAGGTCCTCTGCAAGAGCAGTATGTGCTCTCAATTTCTAAGCTATCTCTCCAGCCCCAGTAGTAATATCTCAAGAGCTTGACTTTCTATGGTCACATGCAGTTTAAAGTCATTGGAGAAGGCCCTGGTTTCATTTGAGCCTCAGTTTTCCCAGGAGTGCTATGGAATAATCCTAGAACCCAAGACGGAGCCTACTAGTCTCTCCCCCTACCCCTTCTCCTCTTATAATAGCCAGGCTGACATAAAGACTCTATGACATCCGGACAGTGGACACTGCCCACACCTGTCCCACTTTCCAGCAGTCCAGTCCTAACCCATGTGTGCTTATGGGAAGAATCATGCCATTACATCTGTGACTCATGGGCTCTGAGACAGCCTGGGATGAGAGCTGTACATACGGAGGGGTGTTCAGCTAGGTGAGAGGGAGGAACTGGCCTGACTCCCGAATCTGGATCTTGAGAGTTTTCAGTGTCCTGAAAAACATAGTCACCCTGCCCTGTCAGGGAGAGCTGGCTGTATGCAGTGAGCAGTTGGGGACCAGGAAGGGCTTCATCCTAAATGCAGCGCACACGTAGTGCTCCCTGTTTGCCATCTCAGAGGGAGGCTCTGCATCAGCCAAGCTGCTGCCTCTGAGTCCATGGCAAGGACCCTGATGAAAGGAAGGCCAGCTGGGGCTGGCAGGGGACAGGGTGAGTCACAAGACGGAGACCTCCACCTCCTTGAGTGTGGCCAGGTCAGCTCAGATATCTCACACTTGGCCTGAACACACCTGGGCTTGCTGCCCCGCGTGCAGGCTGCGGGATGTGAGAGCCAAGGACTGTCGGCACTCCCCACCCTTCCTCCCATGGCCTCCTTCTATGGCTCCTCAAGGCTCCCTGCCATCTCTTTGCTTGACTGCTCCATTACCTGCGGGGTAAGCTTCCAGGAACAAGGAACAAGGAGCAAAAGTTGAGATCCTCATGCTCACCTGAGAGCTGCCCATGCTTTCCAACTCAAGTACAGCCATGGGGTTAAGGCTCTTTGGCCTGCCTGCCAGAGAGGTGGACTTTCAAAGAAACAGCAAATAAATCATGGCTGAAGAGTGGCCCAGCCTAGCAGCAGTTGCCACCAGCCAGCCAACCGTGGCTGACAACTGTGCCAGTTTTAAAGGAAAATAGCCGGTTTATTTATTATTTATCTTTTTCAGAGGCCAGTTGGAAGATGGGGATCTCCCTTGAAAGCCATCTCGGCACAACTCCTGGGCACAAGTTTGTGCATTTTAGAACTTAGGCGTGGCAATTTTCTACAGCTCGGTGCCAGTGACAGTGCAGGGCCAAATCTTCTCAGCCTTAAGTGACCCGGGTTGTCAAGACTCCCTGGCAAGAGCTGTCAGGAAGAGAGGAGCAGGGATCAGGATGGACCTGGTGTGGGCAATCCTGTGGGCAGCTTTGAAGGTTCTGGAACTCAGGTTCAGACAGTGGGACAGAGTGCCTCAGTGGAGGACAATTCTCCTGCTGGTCATGGAACCTAGAACTGCATCTGTAGCTGTCTCGATGGAAAGTCAGGTCTGTCTAGGGCAGTGGTTCTCAACCTTCCTAATGCTCTGACCCCTTAACACAGCTCCTCATGTTGTGCTGACCCTCAACCATAAAATTTTATTTGTTGCTACTTTCATAACTGTAATTTTGCTACTGTTATTGAATCATAATGTAAATACCTGATATTTCTGATAGTCTTAGGTGATGCCTACAACAGGGTCACTCAACCCAATGGGGTTCATGACCCACAGGTTGAGAATAGGTTGGTCTAGGACCCTGGGAGCTTCATGTGAGGATGATTGATGTCCCCCCCCCCCCCCCGAGTTCAGGTTTGGCACTTTTTCTGCCCCAGACCTCATCTGAAGCACTAGGGAGATGTTTGGCCCTTTCCAGTCATGTCTGGAGCCACTGAGGTATCTAGATTCATCTTCTGCACTTCAAATATGGAGAACCTGGGGTCCTGAGAAGAGCAGGGACTGGACTGCGAGCATCGAGAGGAGCGTCAGTTCTGAGCCCTCGTCTCTGCTTTCTCTGTCCCTTTCCATCCCTACTGGATCCTACCCTTAGGTCTGTCCTCTATAGTGACTTGGTCCCACCCTTAAGCATTACCATGCCACTGAGCCCCTCAACTCTGCCCTGAGTCCCTTCAACTCCTCGAGAGGTCTCACTCACATTGGTGGAAAAATCTAGAAGTCTGTGCACAGTCAAATTAAACCCATGCAAGATCTCCAGGCCGTCCCTTCATCCTTGTTACCACAACCACAGAGTTGGGCTTCCCTTGTTTGGCCTGATAGATGCTTCTTGACACCAGGGTATTTCTGAAGACTCCTTCCTGCTCCCTGTGCTAATAATAGGGAAAGAAGAAGGAGAAGAAGTCCAGCTCAAAGGTACAGAAAATATATTCAACAAAATTATGGAAAAAAAACTTTCCCAACCTAAAGAAGGACATGCCTATGAAAGTGCAAGAAGCTTACAGGATACCAAATAGACTGGACCAAAAAAAAGTCCCTTTGCCACATAATAATCAAAACAATTAAATATACAGAATAAAAAAAGAATATTAAGAACTGCAAAGGCAAAAGGCTAAGTAACATATAAATGCAGACCTATCAAAATTATATTTGACTTCTCAGTGGAAACTCAGAAATCTAGAAGGTCCTAAATAGACATTCTGCAGACACTAAGAGAACACAGATGCCATTCCATACTACTTTACCCAGCGAAGTTTTCAATCAACATAGATGGAGCAAACAAGAAATTCCATGGCAAAACCAGATTTAAATAATACCTATCCACAAATCCAGTGCCTCAGGGAGTACTAGAATGAAAACTCCAACCCAAGGAACTAAGCTATACCTACAAAAACACAGACAATAGATAATTCCACATAAGCAAAACCCAAAGAAGGGAAACACATATACAATACCACCACCACCACCAAAACCAAAAATAACAGGAACTAGCAATCACTGGTCATTAATATCTCAATATCAATGATTTCAATTCACCTATAAAAAAGTCACAGGCTAACAGAATGGATAAAAAAAAAACAGGATCCAGCATTCTGCTGCATACAAGAAACAGGCCTCAACTTCAAAGACAGACATTACCTCAGAGTAAAAAGTTGGGAAAAGATTTTCCAATCAAATGGGCCTAAGAAACAAGTTGGTGTGGCCATCCTAATATCTAACAAAATAGACTTCAAACTACAATTAATCAAAACAGATGAAGAAAGACATTTCATATTCATCATAGGAAAAAAATTCTATCAAGATGAAGTCTCAGTTCTGAACATCTATGCCCCAAATGCAAGGGCAACCACATTTGTAAAAGAAACATTACTAAGGCTTAAATTACACCTCAAACTCCACATGCAAATAGTGGGAGATTTCAACACCCCACTTTCACCACTGGACAGGTCTGCCAGACAGAAACTTAACATATGTTATGATTCAAACGGCTTTAAAAGACATCTATACACTTTACCCAAACACACACACACACACACACACAAGTACCTTCTTCTCAGCACCGCATGGAACCTTCCCTAAAATTGAGCACATACTTGGTAACAAAGCAAATCTAAAAAGGTATAAAAAATTGGAATAGCCCCATGTATCTTATTGAATCACTATGGCTTATAGTTAGAATTCAGCAACAACACTAATTGCAGGAAGCCCACAAATTCATGGAAATGGAACAATGCTCAACTGAATCACTCCTGGGTCAAGAAAGAAATTTAAAAACATAAATTAAAGGCTTCCTAGAAGTCAGTGAAAATGAGATGGTGCACGCCTTTAATCCCAGCACACAGAGGCAGGTGGATCTCTGTGAGTTCGAAGCCAGCCTGGTCTACAAGAGCTAGTTCCAGGACAGGATCCAAAACTACAGAGAAACCTTGTCTCAAAAGACAAAACAAAAACAAAAACAAAAAAAACCCCATAAGTTTATGGGACATTTTGAAAACAGGGCTAAGAGAAAAGCTCATAGTACTAAGTGACTACATTAAAGATTCTGAAGAAATCTCACACTAGTGATTTTACAGCACACCTGAAAGCTCTAGAACAAAAAGAAGCGAACTCATCCAGAAGGAGTATGATCCAGATGGTAGGAAATAATCAAAGTGAGGACTGGAATCAATAAAATAGAAACAAAGAAAACAATACAAAAAATCAATGAGACAAAGAGTTGGTTTTTTGAGAAAATCAGCAAGATAGACAACCCTTTATCCAAACTAACCAAAACGCAGAGAGAACATGCAAATTAACAAAATCAGAAATAAAAAGGGAGACAAAACAGAAATCCAGAGAATCATTAGGTTATACTTCAAAAACTTGTACTCCACAAAAATGGAAAATTTAAAGGAATTGAACAATTTTCTGGATAGATACCACATATAAAAATTAAATCAAGAACAGGTAAACAATTTAAATAGACCAATAACACCTAAGGGAAAAAAATAAAACATTTATCAAAAGTCTTCCAACCAAAAAACATTCAGACAGTTTCAGCACAGAATTCTACCAGAATTTCAAAGAAGAGCTAATATCAGTACTTCTCCAATTGTTCCACACAAAAAAAAAAAACAGAAAGAATTTGCCAAACTCTTTTTATGAGGCTACAGTTACCCTGATACCCAAGCCACACAAAGATGCAACTAAGAAGAAGGATTAGAAACAAATCTCCCTCATGAATGCTGATGCAAAAGTACAGCATAAAATGTTGGCAAACCAAATCCAAGCATACATCAGAAAAATCATCCATCCATTATGATCAATTGGGCTTCATCCCAGAGATGCAGAGATGGCTCAACATTCAAATATCTGTCAATGTAATCTACCATATGAACAAACTGAAAGAACAAAACCACATGATCATCTCATTAAATGCTTGAAAAGCCTTTAACAAAATCCAACATCCCTTCATCATGAAGGTTTTGGAGAGATTAGGGTTACAAGGAACGTATCTAAACAAAGTAAAGGCAATATTCAACAAGCTAGTAGCCAACATCAAATTAATGGAGCAAAACTCAAATTGATTCCACTAAAATCAGGAACAAGACAAGGCTGTCCACTCTCTCCATATCTAATCAATATAAGTTCCCGAAGTCCTATCTAGAGCAATAAGACAACAAAAGAGATCAAGGGGATACAAATTAGAAAGGAAGAAGTCAAACTTTCACTGTTTGTAGATGATATGATAATATACATAAATGACCCCAAAAATTCTACCAGGGAACTTCTACAGATGATAAACACCATCGGTAATGTGGCAGGATACAAGGTTAATTAAACAATCAGTATTCTTCCTATATGCAGATGATAAATGGGCTGAGAAAGAAATCAGAGAAACATCACCCTTCACAATAGCCACAAATAATATAAAATATCTTGGGGTAACACTAACCCAAGAAGTGAAAGACCTATTTGACAAAAACTTTAAATCTTTGAAGAAAGAAATTGAATCAGAGCATGGAAAGATCTAACATGCTTTTCAGGAGTAGGATCAACATAGTAAAAATGGCAATTCTACCAAAAGCAATCTATAGATTCAGTGCAATCCCCATCAAAATCATAATTCTTCACAGACCTCAAAAGAACATTATTCAATTTTATATGGAAGAACAAAGAACACAGGATAGCCAAAACAATCCTGTACAATAAAGAAACTTCTAGAGGCATCACTATTCCTGACTGCAAACTCTACTATAGAGCTACAGTACTGAAAACAGCCTGGTACTGCCACAAAAACAGACAGGTGAACCAATGAAATCAAATTGAAAATCCTGATATTAATCCACACACCTATGAACACCTGATTTTTGACAAAGAAGCTAAAGTTATACAATGGGGAAAAAAGGAAGTATCTTCAATAAATGGTGTTGGCATAACTGGATGTCAACATGTATAAAAATGCAAATAGACCCATTATCTATCCCCATATACAAAATTCAAGTCCAAATGAATCAAAAACCTCAATATAAATCCAGCCACACACATAGAACAAAAAGTAGCAAGTAGCCTTGAATGTATTGGCACAAAAGACCACTTCCTAAATATAACACCAGTAGCACAAACACTCAAATTGACAATTAATAAATGGAACCTCCTAAAACTGAAAAGCTTCTGCAAGGCAAAGGACACGGTCAATAAGGCAAAACAGCAACCTACAGAATGGAGACACATCTTCACCAACCCCATATCTGACACAGGGTTTATCTCCAAAATATATAAAGAACTCGAGAAACTAGACATCAAAATACCAAATAATCCAATTGAAAAACTGGGTACAGATTTAACAGAGAATTCTCAATAGAGAAATCTCAATTGGTAAAAGATACTTAAGGAATTTCTCAACATCCTTAGCCATCAGAGAAATGCAAATTTAAACAACTCTGAGATACCATCTTACACCTGACAGAATGGCTAAGATCAAAAACACCTGTGACAGCCTATGTTGGGAAGAATGTGAAGCAAGGGCAACCCTCTCCATTGTTGGTAGAAGTGCAAACTTGTACAACCACTTTGGAAATCAGTATGGTGGTTTCTCAGGAAGCTGGGAATCAACCTACCTCAAGACCCAGCAATACTATTTTTGGGCATATACTCAAAGGATGCACAATCACACCACAAGGACATGTTCAACTATATCTATAGCAGCATTATTCCTAATAGTCAGAACCTAGAAACAACTTAGATGCCCCTAAGCCGAAGAATGGGATAAAGAAAATGTGGTACATTTATACAATGGAGTACTACTCAACAGTAAAAACAATGACATTTTGAAATTTGCAGGAAAGTGGATGGAACTAGAAAAAGTCATCCTGAGCGAGGTAAACCAGATTCAGAAAGCCAAGCATGGTACATGTTCACTCATAAGTGAATATTAGATGTAAAGCCAAGGATAACTAGCCTACAGTCTACAATCCTGGAGATGGGGAAACCCAGAAACAGCTGACCTGAGTGAGTAGGACCTCACTGACTCTGAACTGACAGCTGGGGAACCAGCATAGGACTGAACTAGGCCCTCTAAATGTGGGTGACAATTCTGTGACTTGGGCAGTTTGGGGAGCCACTGGGCATGGAACCTTTACGTATCCCTAGTGTATGAACTGGCTTTCTGGAGCTCATTCCCTCTGGAGGGATACCTTGCTCAGCTTAGATACAGGGAGGAGGGCCTTGGTCCTACCTCAAGTGATGTAACAGGTTTTGTTGACACCCCATGGGAGACCTCACCCTCTCTGAGGAATGGATTGGGAGTGTGGTGGCTGGAAGGTGAGGGAAACAAGGACACGGGAAGGAGAGGGATGTGGGATTGATATGTAAAATAAAAAAAGATTGTTTTAAAAAAATAATAAAATTTTTTAAAAAAAGCAAAAAGAGTGTTTGATTATGACCAATAACAATTTATATCTAGCCTCCCTTAAATGAAAACAAACATTAATAAACAATATTTTGGTAATTTGGGCATAGTTCTGTAAACTACAGCCTGCTGTTTGGAGGGTTCTGGTAATCTTATGGGGACCCTGAAAAAATTTATAATTATGGTCCAGTCCTGACTGGGGTATTTTGTGCAGCTACTCCATCTCAGCCAGCATCCTTGAAGCTGTTGTGGATATGGGATCACCTGGGCCATCATTCCCTGGGCTTTTTGGGGAGGGTCTTTTTCAATCAAAACATATTAACCTGGAAAAAATCCACAGCTCCTCATCTTCTGTGGAAACAAAAGCAGGACCTGTAAAATATTTAGGTTGGTTTAACTTAGCACCTCCCACAATCAAATGTCTCTCAGCAGTTAGCCTGTTAATAGTCAGAAAGTCCAAAGAAAGCACAATATACATAGCCCAGAGTCTCTGTGTATTTTCCATCTTCATGTGGCTTGTTATAATTTTATTATTCTATTCCTTTTTCAAGGACCTCACTTTGTATTCTTGAAATTATTCTTTCAATCTATGACTGTCTCCATCCTTTTTCTTCTCTCTCCCAAGCCTACATACATTTTTAAAACACATTGTGACCCATTTGGAGGTTTCTATTTTGCCTGAATCTGTCATATCTGTAATCCTGTTCTGGCCAAGAGAGTCTTTAAACTACTAGGACCAAAGAGGAGGCTTTTGCTGCTGACACCGCCCTGCTCAGCTTCCAAACATGGCGGAGGTACGAGTGAGCGTCACACTTACCTCCCCAACTCTGGGAAGCTGTGAGGTCCATGTTACTATCAAGTAGCACGAAACCCATAGCCCACAAACCCCAATCAAGTGCTCCACAGCTGGACCTCCCAAAAGAGCCATTCTTGCTGCTAGTACCAATGGAGGATGCTGTCTCTTAAAGGAGCCATGCATCTACTCGCTACCAGCAAACAGAGCCTATCTAAAATAATTACAGCTACCAAGAAGCCATGTCTGACTCTGTTTTTGTGTGTCTAGAATTCTTTTGTCAAGCTTTCTCAAGCTTTATGTGAATATACTTGTCCCATGTCGGGCACCATATGTAAATGGAGGTTTCTCTGTCCTGCCCTGTCCCACAGCTATTTCTAAATAATCATTCAGAGGCTTATATTATTAATGCTTAATTAATAGCTCAAGCTTATTACTAGCTTAATTCTTACATTTAAATTAACCCATATTTCTATCTTTGTTTTGCCATGTGGCTCAAGGCTTATTACCTCCTTTTCTGCACATCATTCTTGTTCTACCACTGGCTGGCATCTTTCAACTCCATCCCTCCTCATCTGAGTTCTCAGTTTGATTGTTCCACCTAACCTTATCCTTCCTGACTATTGGTCAAGTGACTTTTTATTATTAGCCAATAAGAGGAATACATATTCACAGACTACTGAAAGATGACCCCACAGTAGCAGGTCACAATGGAATGCCCTGTTCTACTTTGGGAAAAAGGTCCCTTGTCCCTGCTATGCTGGAGACTAGTACCACCCCAATGGGATAGAGAGCCTGAGAACTTTTCTGAAATTGGGGACTTTTCCTCATACTCTACAGGAAGGTAGATGAGAACTTGCCCTTGAGCCAACTCCATTTTCAGGGCCCTGGGAATCTTCCAGAGAGGGTCTAAGCAATGAGTTATACTTATTTTTTTAACTTAAGACAGTATTTGAAGGTGGAAGTCCACAGCCTTTCAGGCTTCTGTAACTAAGACACAAATTCAAACATGGGGTTCTGCCATCTCCCTGAGTGTCCATAGCCATTCACCACGAGCACATCCTGGGATAGTTACTTTTGTTGCTGTGACAAAATACCGTTACCAACAGAAACTTGGAGATTAAAATTTATTGGGCTTAAGTTTCCAAAAGGATCAGACTCCATTATGCTGGGAGGGAACAGCAGCAGGAACAAGAGCTAAGAGCTCACATCTTAAATTGCAAGCACAAAACAGAGAGAGCAAACTGAAAGTGGTAGAAGTCTTTTAATCTCACCACCTCCACCACCACCATCACCACCATCACCTCCACCACCACCACCACCTCCACCACCACCACCACCTCCACCACCTCCACCTCCACCACCACCACCACCTCCACCACCACCACCTCCACCATCACCACCTCCACCACCACCACCATCACCTCCACCACCACCACCTCCACCACCACCACCACCTCCACCACCATCACCTCCACCACCACCACCATCACCACCACCACCACCTCCACCACCACCACCTCCACCACCACCACCACCTCCACCACCACCACCATCACCACCACCACCTCCACCACCACTACCACCACCTCCACCACCTCCACCACCACCACCACCACCACCACCACCACCATCACCTCCACCACCACCACCACCTCCCTCCACCACCACCTCCGCCACCACCACCTCCGCCACCACCACCACCACCACCACCACCACCACCACCACCACCAGTGACATACTTCATCCAGTGAGACAAAACCAAGCTTTCAAATGTCAGAGTCTACAGGGACATTTCTCATTCAAAACCCCACATCCAGACCCCTCACCAGCAACTGAGGCTACTCTGGTTCCCACCACCCATAGTTAGTTCCTCTGCTGTGTGTGGGACTACGTAGAAACCAAAAACACCATTAAATGGCACTTAACGTCTCTCACTAGACACAGTGTTTGGAGCCACCATTTTCCCTTTTTTTATGTTTAATGGCATTTTGTTGCAATGATTGTTAGTTTACTGTTCTGTTAAAGGCTACGTGGGCTGCTTCCAGCTTAGGGCTGTTAGAAAGAAAGCTCTTATGAATATTTGCATAAAAATGTTTTGTGGATATCTGTTTTTATTTCCCTTGGATGAATACCTGCAGCTGAATTGCTAGGTCACAGCGGGGTTATGTGTGGTGTTTGGCTTTAGTAGAAGCCGACAAACAACTTTTCAAAGTGGGGTTGCTACTTGCACGCCCACCCTGTACACCTCTGACACTTTGGGGCTGCTACTTGCACGCCCACAGGAGCCCGTCTCCTTGTATACCTCTGACACTGTTAGTCTTGGTCTTGTTAATTTCCCAGGTTGTGATAATCTTCATCATGGCTTCATTCTGTCTCTCTACTCAGCTTTTTGTGAGATGCTTGGCTTTTTTTTTTTTTGCTTTGTTTCTTATTTTTTAAAACTCCATTTGTGTATACAATCTATCTTGATCTTAACCACCTCCCTCCCATCAACACCCTTCTGAAACTCCCTTCACATCTGCCTCCCAATTCCACATGTCTTTCTCTTTTAAAATGTACATCCCACTGAATCCAATTAGAGCTCTCCATATGTGCATGGCTGTTAGGTCATCCGCTGGGGCATGGACAACCTACCAGTGGTCACCCCCACCCAAAGAAAAGCAAATCTCCCTCCTTCATCATCGGTCAAGTGCCAATAGCTCCTCAGCTAGGGGTGGAGGTCTCAGGAGCCCCTTCCTCCTCCATACTGAAATAGTTTGTTGGCTTAATCTTGTGTAGGTAATTGTAGCTGATGCTCACTTGTGTGTGCCACAAGCATTTTACGTCCAAAGGACAGTATCATACAACTCTCCTCCCCAGTCTCTTGTTTAGATCTTCTCTGAGCCTTGCTCTGTGTGTATGGGGGGGGGGGGGGTTGATAAAGCCGTATCGTCTCTGGCTCATTACACAGTCACTTCTCAGCAGTTTGAACAGTGACGCATCTCTACTTTAACCACTACCCACCGCGATAAGATGCTTTTCTGAGCAAGACTGAAAGCAGCACCCAAATCTATAGATATTGGCAAAAATCTTGAGAAGGCTGGTCAGCAATATGATCATTTAGCAAAACAACATCAATAGGTTTTTTTCCTATGGTCTATGACCTCCAGAGCAATGAGTTTTGGCCATGTTTATAGTACCAGGCATGAGTTCCCATCTGTGGAACAGTCTTCATAGTCCATCAGAAAGCAGTTGGTTACTCCGCAGTCTTGACCCCATTGTGCTTGTGGGCACACCTTTCCTGGCAGATCTGTATTGCAGCATGGAGGTCTAGAGCCGAGCAAGACCACTGCTGTCTTTTCTCATGATGTAGCCTGCATAGCGCCTTCTAACACCATGAAAGCCAGCTAGCAGGGAGACAGTTTTTTGCTCAGTTCAGGATTGATTTCCCATCCTGCAACCAAAGTGTTTGGTGTCTTCAACAATAGCGTCTTACCATCTAGTTATGGTGCGCAACTAAGAGCAATGGCAGTAGTATATATTGTTCTGGGTACCGCTGGGGCCTCTCTGACCAATTGTTCACAAGGAGATATCCTGCACCTAGCCGTAGACCTTCGTTTAATTTAATAATTCATGTCTTTTAGGAGCAGTGTTGGTCACTCGTGTGGGTACCTCTGTTCAAATTCCATTTTAATTATATTTTTAATTTTCTTGCAATCTAATGAGTTTTTATAAGGTTGCTTCATCTATATTAGTTTTGGTTAACCTATCCTGTACCCTTTCCCTCTCACCCTGCCCTCCATCCCTGCTTACACCTTGAGGTCCCACTATTCCTCCCCTGTTCCTTCACATCACTTGTCTTCTACTGTCCCCTCTCAGAATTTTCAATCAGGTCACAAATCATAGGTTCCCATGTGTCTTCTTCATGCTTAACCTTTCCTAAGACCTCACTTTCCATCCCCATCACTCCACTACCTACCTGAACCCTTCTGCCACCAATAGTTCACCTCTATACTTTCATTTCACCCATATTCTAAAATTTTCATTCCAACAAGAGGCTCCTCTTAATAGACTATTTCTAGTTTTCTCTAAGTCAAACTAATGAGAGAGAGAGACAGACAGACACACACAGAGAGAGAGAGAGAGAGAGAGAGAGAGAGAGAGAGAGAAGAAGAAGAAGAAGAAGAAGAAGAAGAAGAGATCAGAAAGGGGACATTTTGGAGGAGGAAGAAACTAGAAAGAATGAGAAGAAAGGACACAACTATGAACAGGGCATAATGCTATATCTCTGTGAAAGTCTCATAAGAAAACTCAATGTTATTTCATACACTAACTATAGCAGCAGGCTGCTTGTTGATTCCTGGCCACTTAACACTAAAATAGTCACACAGAAACTGTATCAGTTAAATCACTGCTTGGCCCATTAGCTCTAGTTTCTTATTGGCTAACTCTTACATATTAATTTAACCCATTTCTATTAATCTGTGTATTGCCACGTGGCTGTGGCTTACTGGCAATTCCAAATGGCGTCTGTCTCTGGCAGCTCCATGGTTTCTCTCTGACTCCACCCTTCTTCCTCCCAGCATTCAGCTTAGTCCCCCCCCCCCCCCGCCTAGCTAAGGTCAGCCCTGCTATAGGTCCAAAGCAGTTTCTTTACTCATTTATGGTAATCACAGCACACAGAGGGAAATCCCACAACTAACTGTGGTGGTTTGAATGAAAATGGTTACCAAAGGGAGTGGCACTATTAGGAGGTGTGGCCCTGTTGGAGTAGGTGTGGTCTTGTTGGAAGAAGTATGTCACTGTGGAGGTGGGCTTTAAGGTCTCATATATGCTCAAGCCGTGTCCAGTGATACAAACCACTTCCTGTTGTCTGCAAGTCAAGATATAGGACTCTCAACTCTTTCTCCAGCACCGTGTCTGCCTGCACGCCACCATGTCACACCATGATAATAATGGACTAAACCTCTGAAAATGGAAGCCACCCCAATTAAATGTTTTTCCCCTTTTTTTCTTTTTTTTTTCTTTTCTTTTTTTTTTTTTTTGATTTTCGAGACAGGGTTTCTCCGTAGCTTTTGGTTCCTGTCCTGGAACTAGCGCTTGTAGACCAGGCTGGCCTCGAACTCACAGAGATACGCCTGCCTCTGCCTCCCCGAGTGCTGGGATTAAAGGCATGTGCCACCCCCGCCCGGCTCCTGTTTTTTTTCCTTTTTAAGAGTTGCTGTGGTCATGGTGTCTTTTTACAGCAATAGAAACCCCAACTAAGACACTAACTAGAAAGACTAAGGAAGCAATTACAGTGGACTCCTTCATACCCCTCACTCAGATTTACAGTCATTGTTTTATTATGCAACTCTGTATTTGAGTGCCTGTATGCACATCTGTATATATATATATATATATATATATATATATATATATATATATATCACATGTAACTGCAAGCACAGACATATACAAATACATTGATACACTTTTCCCAATGAACCCTTTAAGTTAGGGATCACGCCTTACTAAAAAGCACGTCGTAAATCTTGGAGACAAAGGGTTATTTTCATATCCAAAAGCATATGAAAATTATCGATCTTGCAGAGAATAAGTGATGGTGGAGTACTCAGCCCAAAACGCATCCTCTTCATTACCCTCCCTCCCCAGAAGGGGGAGGATACACGATTGGCATTAAAACCTCCACCCCACTCCCAGTTTGCAGTCTCTGCTACACGCTTGCATTTGAAGATGTGAGCTCTCAGCTTCTGTTCCTGCTGCCCGCCCTTCCTTCTAAAACTGACTTTGTTCATGGCACCTTGTCACAGCAACAGGAACCCGACTAATGCAGCACCATTGATTGCCATCAGACAATTAACTGCTTTTTAAGGGAAAAGTGGGGCTTCCAGTGTCCTCCTGTGTCAGAGCAAACCATCCTCCCCTTCACACACAAGAATTTCTTTTCTCATTTCCTGTGGCATGGATAGCATGGTAAAAAACTTCTCTTATATTTCATTTCCCCAAGATCTTCATTATTTCTTGGTTGTTATTTTTATTATATTTTCCAGAGTAGCTTCAGTTAGAAGCGAGCAGAAGGTACGGGATTTCTAAGACTCCCCGGCCTCCCAGAAGCCGAGCGGCCCTAATTATCAGCACTCCTCATTATAGTGGTGCGTATGGCATGATTAATGGCCGTGTGTCTCCAGATAGGCACCGAGCAAACCCTGTGGAGTTTACATTATGGCTCACTCTTATTGTCCATGCCATGCATGCGAGCAGATTGGTAATAACACGTATATACCATTCTGTCACACTCTGATTATCTCTCCACCCTGAGAAGACTCTGCCTACTCATTCCCCTTTCCCTGCCAATCTCTGCAAACCACTGATAATTTTACTGTCTCCACAGTGTACCTGAGAATGCCTAGAGTTCCTGCAAACTTGGAAAGTATAGAGAGCTCCTGGAGGCCCCTTGCAATACACACCACCGCCCCCACAGTCCCATCCTACACTGTGTGCAAAGGATTTCGAGCACATCCCCAGAACCTTAGCACAGCATGCTGCCTTTCAGGTGGGCCTTCTTGCTTGTACTAGGTACCTGAGGTCCTGCCTGTCTGGGGCTTGATGATGCATTTCCTTTTAGAGCTGAGTAATATTCCACTGTATGAGTAATATTCTATATGCATAGACGTCTATGCATATAGAATAAAGCATCAGTAAACATCTATGTTCAGGTTTATGTGGGGTTTTTGTTTGTTTGTTTGTTGTTCTTTGTTTAGCTATATTAGGTAAGAACCAAATAGCACGACTGCTGGATCGTATGGTCAAAAATATGTTTAGTTTGGTAAGAAATGGCCAGTCCATCTTCCTGGGTAGTAGGCATTTCTGCATTTCTATCAGCCTGTGCGAGTTCTCAGGGCCCCACAGCTTCCCCAGCATCTGGTGCCATCAGTGTTCTGGGCTCTGGTGGCATATGTTGGATCTCACTGATTTTAATTTGCCTCTCCCCGGCTATCAGGGATGTCAAACGTCCCTCCTTATGCGTGTGCTGTATCCATATGTCTTTGATGAGTGTCCATTTTTAATCAGAGTCTTCATTTTCCTCCTTGTTGAGTCTGAACAGTTCTTGTTTGCGTTGGATAACCTGTCTGAGCAGGTAGGTCTTTTGCAGATATTTTGCTCTCGGCTTGTAGCTTGTCTTTTCCTTCTTTTGATAAGGTCACTCGGCAGATTAAAATAATTTTAATGAACTCCAATTGCTGAGGTATTTCTTTACAGATCATGTATGTGGTGTCATATCTGAAAAGTCATTGCTACATTGCTACATCAAGGTTGTGGAGCCTCCGTCCAGTGGCTACTCTGGAGTTTCTGTAAGTTCTTTATTTTACACTGATGTCTTGGATCCTGGCTTATTTTTTCTCCAGTCTTGGGAACTGAACTCAGGGTCTCACACAAGCTACACCATGCAGCATTCCTGAGTGACAGCCCGAGGCACTATGGTCCATTCTGAGTTCATTTTTATGACAGGCATAGGTACTGAATTATTTAGCTTTAGGTTTCCATTTTATTGTTTGGTGCATGGGGGGAGGGGTGCTTTTATTTCTATCCTGATTCTTTTGTTTGGAGGGAGCATATACATAGGCATCCATGATTCAGTGATCCAGCTTGAGACCCTCCAGCCTTGCAGCTGAGTCTTTTCTGGTTTTGATTTCAGAATCCTTTGCCATGTGACATTCTCAGGAGGTCAGGCAGGGAAGGGAATTCACTCTACACTGGAGCATCTACGTGCTGGTGGCCAGCTCCGGTGGCAGGTTAAATGTACATTGCATTTTGATCTTGTGGTATTTTCAACTTGGATTGTTAAAAGAAAAACTTAAAGTTTGTATCAAGTTCTGGTTGTTGTTTTTCTTATTTTGATTTATTTTCATTATAAGTCATGTTTTGTGTAGACATGTATGTATGTATGTATGTATGTATGCGAGGGACATAGGTGTGCAAATGAAACCAGAAGACCACCTCAGGTGTCCTTCTCAGATGCTGCCTTCCTTTGATATTTTTCAAAAATAAGGTCTCTCAGAGGGCTGGAGCTCACCAAGTAGGCCAGGTTGGCTGGCCAGAGAGCTCCTCACAACCACTGCCTCTCCCACCCCTGCCAGGGGTGACAGGTCCATGCCATCATACCTTTTGTCCTTGTTTTCATATATAAGTTCTGAGGATTGAACTTGGGCCCTGGTGCTTACAAGGTAGCCAGCACCTTCCCACGGGAGCCATCTCCCCAGCCTCAGGCTTGTATTTTTCTGTTCCTTCCATCCCTAGCGATTTCAGCTTACATAACGGTAATTGTGGGTGATGTGCGGCAAAGGCCCTGGATTTGATTGTTTTGCTCTGGTGAGGGTTTGTTCGCCTATTTTTCCCTCAGGAGGTAGTAAATTAGTGGCAATCGGCCTTGGTCCTGTGGAGCTTTGGTTTGTGGTTTTGAAAGGGCAAATTCACTGCACTTTCCTTTAGCTTTGAGACGTGGTTTTGAAGCCTAAAACAAGGCCCTTTTCTTGGTGCCAGGGCAGCAGCTTCCCAAAGGAGCCACCTGAACAGAACAAACCTCTAGATGAGGAACTTCCGCCTATGGCCCAGAGGGTTCTTCTCCTGCACCAGGGAAATGGCAGTTTTGCCGAAATTAAAGTCCGAATTCTCAAATTGCAAAATTTAGTCTTCAAATCCCATATCCCCCTTGCTGAGCAACATGTTCCGGTTCTGGCCTGACTGACAGTCCAGGCTCCTGGTCTGAGGACCCTTCCTTAACTGCCCCATAGAAGCTTAGATGCTAGCCAACACCGAGGCATTTGGTGTAGATCTGGAGTCACTCCCTTCCACCCCATGGTTCTCGCTGTTGTTCTGGGCTCAGCATCCAGCCATCCTCGTGGGAAGAATACCAGGTGAAACCATTTAGACCTTTGTCTCAAACCAGCTTCTTCCTGCTCTGAAGTGCCTTGTTCTCTCCAATTTTAGTCAGACTCTGTTTCCTCTCAAATGTCAACTCAAACAATTGTTCCTACATTTTGTCCACAGTGGAAGCACATTGTAGGAAGCAGTTTGTGATAAGCTATTCCACTTTTTTAGACTACTGAGACTTTTTTCCTCTGATGAGGATTGAAACCAAGGCTTTGTGTGCTCGGCTAGCTCTCTCCTCCTGCTGTATCTCTGTCCCGGGAAACGGACTTTAAAAGGACTGTGACTTAAAAGAAAATAATTAGACTCACAGAAAGCTGGAAAAAAAATAGAACCTAGAATCCAACACCTCTTTGCTCTGGTTCCCCTAGTGGGTTCCCCCCTACTACTACATGAACACGGGAAGACTGGGTTGGTGCCAGGCTGTTAAACTCTCTAATCTTCAAACTCTACTTAGCTGTCACTGGTACTGTTTTAGAGTGTTTGGGGGATTTGGGGGCAATCTGAGTCCGTGTAATCACCTTTCTCAATGGGTCCACACACCTATCTCCCTCTCAGCAAGCAGTCTCACCTCCCACGTGCTGTGGTCTATCTCCCAAGGATTCACATGTTGAAGCCTTGGTTTTTTGATAGGGTGGGTGGCCTTGACAGGTGCTGTGGAACCTTTAAAAGGCAAGGCCTTCTGGGAAGTAATTAAGTGGTGGAGGGCAAGGCCCCAGAAGGAAATTATGATAGTTTCTGAGAAGCAAACCCCTGGGTGGCTCTGTATCTTTACTGTGTGCCTGTGGTGGAAGGAAGCTCTCGTCAGAGCTGCTCTGAGGTAATGTCATCTCTTAGGTAGGTCTTCACAGAAGTCTCCATTGCTTGTTTGTTTGTTTTGAGACAGGGTCTCTCTGTACGGCTCTAACTGTCCTGGCACTCACTGTGTAGACCACGTTGGTGGCCTTGAACTCCCAGAGACCAGCGCACCTCTGCCTCCCAAGTGCTGTCCTCAAAAGCAGGTGCCACCACAACCATTGAGAATCTCATTTTACAGCTAATGCAGCCCCAGGCATTTCTTAAATGGCAATTGCAAGCTGACACCGACAGAATTTCACCCGTGGTTCCTGGAAAACACTAGTTTGTCTCTATTTCTACAATTTTCACCATTTCAAAGGTGATCACCATTCTCCAAGGGTTGGGGATTTGACTTTGCGGCACCTGCTCACAGTTCTGGGTCCCACCTCTAGCAAGGGCAAATGTCATCTGACGAGAATTAAGTGTGCAGGGCTCTGAGAGAGATTTTCTCAGAGAGCACACCTCTCTGGAGATTCACCCAGGCCGCTACATTTATCAACAGCTACTTCCCAAAGAATCTCTTAGTCTACTCTAAACAGTTTTAAGAAAAAGATTAAAGTTGAAATTTTTAATTAAATTTTAAATAATTGCTAATGTGTATGCCACACGCCAAGGTTGGAGGGCAACTCTGTGAGGTCATTTTTCTCCTCCTGCTTTTACTTGGGTTCTGGGGCTGGAACTCAGGTTGCCAGGCTTGCACAAGCACCTTTACCCACTCAGCCATCTCACTGACCTAAGCTGATGTTTTAAATGTGAAATCTTCAATTCTAGTAGCCTTCCCCATTCACATACGGGTCCAAAAGACGGTCTTTTTACAGCACTCGGTGTCCTCCTCAGTTTCTATGTCCCACAGCTCCCCCCACCCCCCCACCCCACCCCCATCAGCTCAGGTCCATCCCTCCTGTTTTCTCTCCTTTAAAGTTGGCCTTCACACTTCCCCCATCGTCCTTTCCCTTTTACGAATTCCCTTTGCACTCCTGTCCTAGTCCTGAGACTGTGTTAATTGCCAATTGACACAATCTAGAATCATCTAGGGAGAGTAAGGAATTATCTACATCAGGTCAGCCTACGGGCATGCCTTGGGGGAATTGTCATGATTCCTTTCACTGAAGTGGGAAGTCCCAGCCCCCAGTGTGTGGCCCAGTTCCCTGGCTTTGGGTCTAAATTATATAGTGTAGAAGGGGAGTTGAGCATGAGGGTGTATGCGTTCATTCTCTGCTCTTGCTGGTGGTTATGACTCTCTGCATACACCCTCTGCCTTTGGTTTCCCTGCTGTGATGAGCTGTAACCTACAACTATCAGCTGGGATAACTCCTCTCTCCTGTATGTCGCATTTTTTTTTTTCAGTCACAGTATTTTGCCACAGAAAATGGAAAAGAAACTAGTATACTCAGGTTCTCCTTTTGTTCTTAAAATAATTTTTTAATTAAAATATAGTTTTATTCCTCCCCTTCCCTTTCCTCTCTCCAACCCCTCGGAAGTATACCCCTCCATTCTCCTTTTCAAATTCATAGCCTTTCTCTTTAAGTGTTCTTACCATTTACATACAAATACAACCTGGGTTGGTTTAGTGTTGCTTGTAAGTATATGATTTTGGGACTGCCTACTTAGTATAGAATAAATAATTAGGGGGCTCCTCCCTGGGGAGACCATTTTGGCTCTCAGCATTCTTTGTTGCCTGCAGTTCTTTATGTAGGGTTGTGGCTCCATGAGATTCCCTCACTTCCACGTTAGCATACTTACTGATGTTGTCCTTGTTCAAGACTTAGGCAGCCATACTGTTGAGGTATCATAGGCAAGATATCTCCCTGCCATTTCGAGGAGCCATAATCTCAGCAGATTCCCTGATCCTCTGGCTCTTACAATCTTTCCACCCCAGCTTCCAAGATGTTTCCCGAGCCTTGGGTACAGGAGTTGTGTTGACGGTGTATCGGCTGGGCACCCTGGCACCGGTTCTGCTCTATGTTCTGCCTTGCAGTTCTCTGGAGCAGTCTCCATCTGTTGCAAAGAGAAGCCTCTTAGAGAAGGGGGAGTGCTGCTTACACTTCCAGACTTGTTAATGTGTTTGGGTAACCTTGAGTATCCTGAAGTAAGTATTGCTCAGAATATCCCTCGTTTGGAATCGATATGGTATTCACTCCTGATGGGAATGTAACCATATGATGTGAAAAGAGAGGCCAGGAGAAGGGAGTTCTCAGGCCACTGTGTCCCTGGAGGACGCGCTGCTGCATGGCTCAGTGTGGCTGGAGTTGGTGCGGGTGCTGCTGGGCTGGTAAAACTGTCAGTTTCTATCAGACTGGGACAGCTGCCCGGTGCCTGCGCTCTACACTGTAACCCTCCAGTTACGGAGGTGATGGAGTCCCGTTCCACCTCTTGTTCAGAAGTTTCCCATACAGGAAAAGCTCTGTTAACTCATTTCTCATCATTGTATTGATCCATACGGATGCCTAGTTTGGAGGCTTTGGGTTATAGGCCTTGTGACAGGCTTTGCTGTGTTTCTGCTCAGACCACTACAGTCTCTTTGGGGAGTTCCCATTCTCCTGCTTCACTTTATTGTGAATGTTTTTGCTCAGTTAAGTTCGGGTTTTTAAGCCTCTTCTCACTTCCCACCACTTTTTGCTCTAGGCTCATCACATGCCTTCTCGGCAGGGTCATCTTTCCAAAGAGCCCATCTTGGTTACTTTTCTATTGACATGACAAAACACTGTGACCAAGGAAACCTATAAAAGGCATTAGATACGGAGGCTCACAGTTCCAGAGTGGTAAAGTCCACAACCACCATGACGGGGAGTACGGCAACAGGCAAGTGGGCATGGCACTGGAGCGGGAGCTTACAGCCTACATCTGATCCACAGGCCTGAGGTGGAAAACACTCATTGGGAATAGTGTTTTGCTATGACAATAGGACCAACTAAGACAGAAGTTGGTACCAGGCAGTGGGCTATTGCCATAACAGGCCTGACCATACTGTGGAGTTGGTTGGTGAGGGGGAGGGGGAAGAACGTTGGTTGGTTGGTTGGTTGGTTGGTTGGTTGGTTGGTTGGTTAGTTCGTTCATTCGTTCGTTGGTTTACTTGCTTTGAGGAATGTGGGAGACTTTGGGGTGTTGGACTAGAAAAGCAGTTAAATGCTGCAAGTGGAGCTTAATGGGCTACCCTAGTAGGAGTGTGGAAGACAGCGATGCTGAGAAGAGTGTGGACTAGACAGGCCCAGCTCCAAAGCTTTCAGAGGAGAACGGTATTAACACCTGGGCCTGAGACCATTCTTGTGATATTTCGGCAAACACTGCAGCTGCTTTGTGCCCTTGTTTCAAGAATCTGCCAGATATTTGAACTGATATTGTTGGCAGGGGAGGTTTCACGGCAGCCTAGGATGGACTGTGTCGAGTGCTATTAGTTACCGCTCTTACACAGGACGACAATGAGAAAGAGGAAGTGAAGGGAAAGAAATACGCAATGTGCACTTTTTGGAGGAAAAGGATACCAGGGAATTTAATGCTGGCACCTTGGTTTAGGGTGAAAGAGCTAAGGGGAATGAGAGAAAGGGGTGGTGCTCCCAGGGGCAAATCCCCACCCAGCTCATCATGCAAAGAGAAGAGGCCTAAGGACTCACCTGTTCCGAATGAGTAACCACAAATTAAAGCTTATGCAAATGTAATTCAAAGAGGGGGCCAGGTTCCATACCAAGCAGGCAACAGAACATGGCAACATCAGCCACATGTCTCTGCCTTTAGAGTGGCCAAGAATTCAGAAGTAAAGTGTTATGGAATCTTTCTCTGCGATTATGGGGGGCTCCTGTTGCCAGGCATGTGGCAGGGGAGTCCCTGCATGGAGATCCATAGAGACCATTGTGTGATGCTACCAAGGGAAAGTCTGCATTGTGTTTGGGGACCCAAAAATGTTGAAGGTGCTAGAACCATGGGATACCTGCCAAGGAGGGTAATACACAGGGATTGGTATGGGCCCAAGGGGAAGAAGTATGTGGCAGACAGCAGAGCGGGAAGGTTGGGACCACGGAAGCTGTTTGACATCAGAAGTAGAGTTTCAGGATCTGGAGTCTGCCCAGCTTGGGTCCAGTCTTACTTTGGTCCAGTATTGCTCGGTTTACTCCCTGTCCTCCCTTTTAGAATGGTAAAGTCTGTTCTGTGCCAGTATTTGTTAGAAGTATGTAATTTGCTTTTTGCTTTTAATTTTTCAGGGGGAGATTGCCTTGAGCTTCAGATGAGACTTTGAACTTTTAAGCAATGCTGAGACAGTGAAAGACTATGGGGACTTTTGAAGTCAGACTGAATGTTCTTGCATTATATGGCCGCAAGGCCATGGGAGCAAGAAGTGGGATGTGGTGGTTTGAATGAAAATGGCCCCCATGGGCTGACGTTTGAATGCTTGGTCTCCAGTTGGTGAAGAATTAGGAGGCATGGCCTTGTTGGAAGAGGTGTGTCACTGTGGGGTAGGTTTGAGGTTCCAAAAGCCTAGCCTTTCCAATTTAACTCTCTCTTCCTCATGCCTGTGGATCAGGATGTGAGCTCTCAGCTACTGCTCCAGCACCATGCCTGCCTGCCCACTAACATGCTCCAAACCATGATCACCATGAGCTGACTCTCTAGAACCAAATGCAATGCTTTATTTTATAAGTTGCCTCCAGAGTAATGTTTTCTCAAGACAATAGAAAATGTAACTAAGAGGATTTCCAACTCTTGCACTCAGTGTTAGAAGCCAAAACCCGAGTGTGAGGCATGCTCATTGCTTCTAGAATGTCCATACTTGTAGGACCCCTTCTGCTTATGTCAGACCTTGGGTTCCAGTGCAAACACATAATGCCCCCCCCCAAAAAAGCGTATGTATTCAGAGCTTGGTTTCCAAAGGAAGGTGCTGTTGAGAGGTGATTGTATCCTGAGGGCTTTCACTTCAACATGTTCGTGGCTGAACTGCATATGGGAAACGGGGTCTTGCTGGAGGGAGAAGGTCACTAGGGGAGTGTCTTGGAAGATAGCTTGCCCCTGGGCTCTTTACTTCCTGATCACAATACAACAGCCTTGCTAATCACTCACTCCCAGTACCTGTAGGTCCTACCCTACTACTCAGAGGCTGTCAGGACAGGAAGGCCAGCAGAGCAGGAGATGAGGCAATGGCTCTGAAGGAAGGAGTGGTCCTTGCAGGTTTGCACCCCATGGCATGGCTTGCTCAACCTACTCTCCTGTAGCACCCAGGATGACCTGCCCAGAGGTGGTACCACCCACAGTGGTCTGGGCCCCTCTACATCAATTAAGAAAATGTCCTACAGATTTGCCGACAGGCCAGTTTGATGGGGATATTCTCTCAACTGAGGTTTACTCAGGGGACTCTGGGTTGTACAAACTTGACCAAAAGATAACCAACCCAGTTTATCTCAGGTATTTTGACAGAATAACAAAAATCTAAGTATCACGATATATGTGTGTACCTATAAATATTCATCCATAAATATTTATATGTAGCCATGTATCTTTATATTATGTTAAGCGTGCAGTCATGTTGAAGGTTCAAATCTAACCCACTGCAACTTGGATTGGGACGTTTTTATTATTTATCTTTTTAATTTTTAAAGGTACTTTTATTTTATTTTACGTGTGTGGGTGTATAGCAGTTGTGTGTCTTGTGATCACAGAGGTCAGAAGAAAATGTTTGATCCCTGAAATTGAAGTTACAGATGCTCTGCGCTACATATGGGTGCTGGGAATTGAACCCAGGTCCTCTGGAGGAGCAGTCAGTGCTCTTAGTCACTGAGCCACCTCTGCAGCCCCACTTTTTAGATGCACTCCTTGCAATGCCAAAGAAGAACTTGATTCTCACAGCAGGCTATCATTTACATGACTGTTCACTCCCATCTGCTTGTAGAAGGTGGGGATGTAGTCACATGTATGAGTGACTCACCTGCCACCTGCTTGAGAAAGGCTCTGCCACCATTCACCACTGGGCACATCAGGGGGACAGTAACCTTCCAGGAATTGTTCTGTGTCCACTCCCCATCCCTCCAGAAGAACACTGGAATTAGAGACATATACTGCTGTGCCCAGATGTGGGTGGATTCCACAGATTCAAACCCAGGTCCTCATACATGCATGACAAGCGCCTTACTTACTGAGCCATCTCCTCCACCCATGGAGGGGCTTCACAATTGCCAACCACACCACCCTGGGAAACAACTTCATCACCTACAATATCGTGCTCGTGTGCAGCTCTGGCTTCTAGTCTGCACTTTGCTTGGGGGTTTATTTAATCAACTTTCTGCCCCATCAAAGAGGTCGCCTCCTACGTTTGTGATGTGTTTAAGTCACATTGTCATTCCTTTCATCTTCGGTAATGAATATTACATTGAGGCTATGAAGTCTTATGGTTTAACCACATGTGTTTATGCGTTTGTACCATGTACCTAGCATTAGAATATGCTTTCTGGACCTAAACCTCCTCTGTGCTTCATCTATACAAATGTCTCCCAGCTCCCTAATGATATCAAGTTGTTTAATCTATCCCAGAATTCCATCGAGTTGGAACCTTACAGCACGCGGCCTTTTCCAAGTGGCTTCTTTCACTTAGCACTGTACTTGCAGGATTTCTTCTTCCACTTAGCCATGGGTGTCCGCTGCTCACCCTTGTCTTTTCTGTGTCTCGGCGAGCCACTTCTTTTGATTGCTGAATACTATTCCACGAAATGGATGAAGTGCAGCTCATTTCCCCGTTTCCTAGGAGGGCATCTTGCTTGCCCCCAGTTTTATACAATTACGAGCAAAGCTGCTATAAACATTCATATGCAGGTTTTCTGGGTGGCCATAAGTTTTCAACTCAGTTGGGTAAACACTGAGGAGCATGACTGATGGATCATATGCTAAGATTATATTTAGCTTTGTAAGAAACTGCCAGACTGTCTTCCGCAGAGGCTCCGCCAGTTTGCATTATGACCAGCCACGAACGAGAGTTCCTGTTGGCCCATCCCTGCCAGCACCTGGTGCTGGCCTCCAGCCAGCCTGGTCGGTACACATCTCTATCTCAGTGGTGTTATGATTACAAGTCCCTGTTGACACAAATGGCTCCGCTCACCTTCTGCTCACTTTCTGCTATGCTGATGAGGGATTTGTTTAGATCTTCGCCTAAGTTTTTTAATCAGGTGGCTCGGGTTCCTTTTGTTGAGTTTTAAGGATTCTTTGTTTATTTTGGATCCAAGCCGATTAGCACACGTGTGTCACATGGGTGCTCTCTGATTAGCACACACATGTCACATGGAAACAAGCTGATTAGCACATATGTGTCACATGAAAACAAGTTGCTAAGCACACATATGTCACATATGCACAAGCCCATTAAGCACACGCACGTCACATAGATATTTATTCCCTTTTCTTTCTTCTAAAAAAGTCTTTGGAAGAACAGATTTCAATTTTTTTTTCTGTGTTTACATGGGCACATGCAGGTACACATATGTGTGTGTGTGCATGCACTTATGGGTGACAGAGTCAGTCTTGAGATTTGTCCCTCGGGAGTCATCCATGAGGTCTTTCCTTGACCCCAGACGTCACTAAGTAGGCTTAGCTAGGTGCCAGTGAGTCTCAGAGACCCTCCTGTCTCTACCAGCCCAGCATTGGGATTGCACATGAGCACCAACACTCCTGACTTTTTCATGGATGCAGTGAGGATCAAACTCTGGTCCTTGTGCTTGTACAGCAAGCATTTTACCTGCTAAGCCAGCTCCTCAGTTCCAGAAGATTTTAATTCTAGTGTCATGCAATTATCCTATTTTCCTGGATCATTCTGTGTAGATTATGGATGAAAACTCAATAGTAAATCTAAAATCAGCAGACTTCTCTCCTGGTTTTAATTCTGTTTCAGGGAGTCATACATTTCCCTGTAGGATTTTGTCCATTTTGAGTTCATCTTTGTGGACGATGTAAAGATTGTGTCTAGAACCATACATTTGTGCTTGCATATGGATATTCAATCCTTTTAGCACTAGCTCTGAGAAACTGCTTTTCCACCATTTGGTTGCCTTGCTTGCTGTGCCATAAGAGGCCGTTGGGCTCATCTGCTGGACCCAGCTCTGTTCTTCCTCCATTTCTTGGACCTGTGTGTCTCCTCCCTGCCAAGACCACACTGTGTAGACTGGACTCTGTCTCTGAGCATCTAGAAAGTGGATAGCGTGGGTTCCTCCTCTGCTTACATCCTCAGTGTTGTGTTTCCCATTGTACATCTTTGACTTTTCCTTTTCAACTCTAAAAAGTCTGTAGACATCAACAAGTTTTGTGGTAATTTGATTACAACCGTGCTTACTATCCAGAGGATTGATATTAACCTTCCTCCCACCCACGAACACAAGCAGCTTCTCCATTTAATGAGGTTTTAAGATTTTAACTAATCAAATGTGTGCTTGTAAGAACAGCTTGAGGAAGGTCATTTCTCTCCTTCCACCATGTCCTAAGTGCTGAGACCATGGACGCCCCCTCTGCATCCATCCAGCTTTCTGTAAGGATTCCAGGTTAAGAGGCACGGGCTGTGAGTACTTGTACTTACTGAGGATTCTCCCTGGCCCCTTATCGAGATTATTTTTTAACTAAAATGTGTTTCCCCTTTACTCCTGAAGAGTGTGTTTCTCTGGATTCAAACTTGAGGGTTAACACTTAATTCTTTTTTCTTTATTTCAGAGTATGACCTGACCCGTGCTTGCCACATCTCCCTAGTACTCTGACTTCAGGCAAAAGAGCCTGTTATCTCTCGGTTGGTATACCCAAAAATGTTCGATGCCTTTACCTCACTGCCACTCGCTTCTTTCGGGAATATTCCTTTGAACCAGATGTGGTGACTCTCGTCTGTAAGCACAACATCTGCCAGGCTATAGTAGGTGGATCGTCATGAATTTGAGGCCAGCCTGGACTGCAGAATGAGACCCTCTCTCAACCTTGCTCTTCCCCCAAGGACGAGGTGTCCTCAAATTCAGATCTCAGGCATTTGATGATTGTCTAGCATATGGGTTTTTTTTTGTTGTTTTTTTTTGTTTTTTTTTTTTTTTTACTTTATTTTGTTGGGTTTCTGTCAGCTACTTTCTGACAGAATCTGTAGGGTTATGGTTTATGTTTTTCACGGATTTAGGGGGATTTTCTGTTATTATTCCTTCCAATTTTACTTTAGTCCTTTCTTTTCCTCTCCTATGACTCTGAGAACATCCACGTTTGACCCTGTGCCATCGTTGCACTGATTCCTGGGCTGCCGTGCATCTTCCTTCTGCGTTCTCTTTGCAGATCGGTTTGACTCTGAACTCCATTGACCTGTTTGGAGTTTATTATTCTCTCCTCGGTTGTCTTCACTCTTGCACTGAGCCCACAGAGCAAGGTTTCTGAATTTCAGTTGTTGTATTATTTTAGTTCTAAGATGTTCCTTTGGCGTTTTCTTAAATGCCTGCTATTTCTTTGCTGAGGTTTTCTGGTTGGGTTTCTTTCTTCTTTTCTTTTTTTCTCAACTGCTGTTGAGCCTGTTCATAATTGCCTTGGAAGCTTTTTATGATGGCTGTTTTCTAATCCCTGTCAGATTATCCCAGCATCTGATTTACCCCCAGTGCTGGCATCTGCTGACTGCTGTTTCTCAGCCTCCCTGTGATTGCCTGGCTCTTGGTCTGATGAGTGAGTTTTTATTGTATCTGGGATATTTGGGGGATGTGGCAATGGAGATCTGGATTCTATTTAATCTTACCATTTAACAGCAGCCACTCTGCCTAAGGTGCATTGTGCAGGCTGGAGTTGGGGTGGACTTGTAGCTCCCCATTTCCTCTTTCAGTACTAGCTACAACCACTCCCTGATTCACAGCCAAGGGATAAAGTGGAGAGGTTGTCCCCACTCAAAGGCAGAGTTCTAACTTGCAAGACCTGTTTCCTGTTGGGTAAATTGTCAGTGACTCCATGTTAGGCCCCACAAGTCCCCAGTGGGATGAGACAGAACTCCAGCTAGCACTTCCCAGATTACCCCCCCCCCACACACACACACACATCTCTGGTCCTGGGTATGTGATGTTCAGAGAGCAGCTGGTTCATACTGGGCCAGCACCATCACAGGAGGCCCAGGCACAGCATGGGAGTCTGCCTTGCTGTGCCTGCTGCTGGGGGAAGGTTTAGCTTTCATGTGTACCTTTCAGGACATAGGGAGAGAGCCTCTTGGCCCCCAGAACTATATGTTCAGAAGGAAGCTCTGGCCTCTGCTATAGGGCTCTGCCCTCAGGGTCCCTGGGAGTCCTGGCTTTCAGGGCATTCCCAGGTAAGGACTTTTCTATTGTTAAACAGGCTGGAGAGAAGGGGACCACTTCTTTCTGGCTGGAATCAGAAGTTTCTACTTTGGCTGTTTTTTCCCCAACACTTTTGTAAAAAGCAAACTTCTCAAAGACTCCCCAAAATAGATCTATGTCTTCAGAGCGACCATAATCCTCTGTGTGGAAGGGGCTTGAGGAACCACAGCAAAGCAGCCTTTCCTTTGGAACTGGCGAAATATTTTTAGGCAGTTATTAAAAGGAAAACACATTAAAAATACCCTTAGACTTTCCAGACATCCTCAGTGCCATGCTTGGCTCCGAGGACCGCAGTTCAGGTTAAGGAGCAAGTTGTGCATGCTGGCTCCTGTCCCTTGCCAGCTCCAGGCAGCTGTCCTCATCCCAGCCCCTTCTGCTTCTGATTCCCAGTCCCTAGCTCTTCTCACTGTGGCAAAGGAGCAGCAAAGACCTGGGTTCAAATCCCGGTTCTGCCACTCACCATCTGAGCTACCCTGGGGCAGTTTTCTGACCTATCTGGGTCTATGCTTGCTCATTGGTAAACATGGGGGAGCTCTCACACTATCATGTTGGGGTGCGGTGGTTTGGTTAAATATAGCATGTAGCTGAGGCGTCTCAAAATAACAAGACAGATGGTACCTGGGGAAAAAAGATACCTGAAGTTGACTTCTGACATATGCAGATGGGCACTGAAATTTGGCACCTGTCAATTCAGCCTGCTATTTATCAAATGCCATAGACCATGATTTGTTCATCACAGTGGCAGTGTGGTCAAGCACAAGATCAGGGCAATAGGCAAGTCCGTTTATTTTGAGGGTTTGTTTCCTGGTTCATGGCCATCTTCTCGTGTGACAGAAGAAGCCAGCAAACCCTGGAGTCTCTTTTATAAAAACAGCGGCACAATTGAACTCGCCACCTTGTGACCTAGTCGCTCACCCCTGCCCCAATCCCTCGCTCACACCATCATTGCAGGGGCTTGGGTCTTGGTGCCGACCATCTACTGAAACATGGACATTTGGTCCAGGGTCCTAAACCGAAATGCATCACTATGAACCGACAGCCGGTGTGGCGTGGCAATTTGAATTTACCTCACTGTTTTAGAAGTCAGGCTCTAAAATGGTTAACCTGGGGCCAGAGCAAAGTTGCCCATGGAAATTCTCCCCATGGAGGCTCCACAGAAAGAAGTTCACCCTTGTCCTTACTACTTCTGGCTGTGTGAACACTCTGCCTTCTTTGAAACCATCTTGGCTCTTTCCCTTATAAGAAACTTCCTTCACATTGGGACCAGGACATACCCAGTCACCATCCTTCCCCGCTTTCCCACCAATAAACTCTTCTGAATAGACTATCTGCAGAGGACCTTTGCTTTGGGGGCTGATGATCAAAGACTCTGGGCACTTGGGCTGCTGACACTGTGGAGGTCTGGCTCAGTGTGGAAGATATGCCTTTTCCTGGTTCTGGGAAGCCAGGAATGGTTTGGGAGACAGAGAAAGACCAACCCGGGCTCTGTGGGGGGGGGGGGGGGGTCCTGGCACCACACTGCCATCTGATGGGCTCTCAAGGCACCCAAGGCATCGTCATCCTGGAGCCTGAGTATTGCCTGCATGCTGGAAGAGGCGTCTGGACTAGCCTCTAAGCAGATTCCCACGGGCCACTGGGCTTTATGGGGTGTGTTCACCCCAGGCCCTTGTAACTTCTAAGCGAAGGTTACAAGTTCCCTGCTGCTGTAAAATTTAACAAGTTGGAACTCTCTCATAAAAAAGGAAATACTTCCCAAGCAGATGTGCAAGTTCTGAGCTGTGAGCCTGTGGCCAGGATTGAGTAGCTCCCATGGCCTGTATCCCGCATGGACATGGACTCCCAAGGGTTCCAAGAACTTTGGGTGGAGCTGTGCCATGGTACTGAGGGCAGCCTTGGGCCTTCCTGAACTCCTACCCTGTGGACAGACTATACCTTCATCCAGGTCCCTGCACCCTGCCACACCCTGGCCTCTCACACAGAGTGGGCAGGAACACCTCCTGCCCCGCCCCCACCACCACCGCTACCATTTCCACCACTCCAGACTCCAGATAGCCATCCCAGGCAGAGAGCCAATGCCATCCAAGGCTATGGAGCAGCAGGCTTTGAAAGAAGAAAATCGAAAGTATGTGTCATGTCACTGGCCCTGCTAGCCAGTGAGCGGAGGTCATGGAGGGTCTGGTTGCTGTAGCCAAATGGGTACTACCAGGCTCGTGAGTGGCAGAGAAGCCAGCACAGTCTTGACCCTGGCTCAAAGCAGGTTTGCATCAGGTAGGACAGGGCAGATCCTGGCTGCAAGAACCAGCCCAAACTGGTTCTTCGCATGTGTGAAGCACTGAGCCCAGAGGATAAGCCATACCAAGAGGTGTCCACGGGTCCCCAGGAATCCCATCATCTTTCCCTGATCTGCCACAGAATGTCTACGCAGGTGACAGCACTGAGGTTACATCTGCTCGTGACACTGGGTCACAGGGGCATTTTAAACAGGAACAACTCAGTGAGCAGCTCAGAAGAACATGTCGGTGTCAACAGCAGTCCAGGCACTGGGAAGGAAACAAGGTAACAAGAGTAGGCAGAGGCCCTGAATGTCACAGGCTCTGGCACATGCCAACAGCCTCCATATGCAGTGACCACACCTCTTGACTTGAAGACAAAGAAAACTTTCTTTGAAGCTTTCAATGGCTACGCTCACTATACCAGGATGGCATGCCAACGGCTGGCACCCCACTCCCACACTCCGTTTGTGTAAAGTAGTGCCACGGCTCTCACATCACTGTGACTTCTACAGCACCACCAAGACTGAGCCCTAGGTGGCCCAGGTGGCCCAGATGACTTGTTTGGAAATTCCTCCTTCCCCTCTGTGATTACTGGAGTCATCTTTCAAACAACTGGTTCATTCAAATGTGGTCTCCAGCCATGATTCTGGGGAGCCTAGAACAGGCTGTGGCTTTGGAGAGTCACAGGTCACTCAACAGGCCCAGTTAGGAGTAAGTACTGAGCCCCTGAACTTCCTAAGAAGCCCAGTCCACCGCTGTGCTGTGTGCACCTCTGTGCTGTGTGCACCATTGTGCTGTGTGCACCTCTGTGCTGTGTGCACCTCTGTGCTGTGCTTTCCAGCCTGGAGCCTTGAGTCTCAGCCTCAGAAGATGCCTTGCTGCCTTGAGCCTTTGCAGAGATGGGGACGAGGGGCCTTTCCTGGAAAACAGACCGGCCTGCCAGAGCACTAATCACAGAAGGAATGACAGCTATCCTGGCCAACCTTCGATCGCTGATTGGAGTAAACACAGTGGGATTAGAAGTAACCACCAGAATTCCAGCTCATTAGAGCTGAAACATTACAAAGCTTGGAACGTCTTCTCTCTGGGTCCCTGCAGACTCAGCCAGCCGGTGGAAAATACTCCTAATTCACAGATGAGTGTGGGAGTCCTCTCCCTCCCAGGCCCGAGGGTCACGGATCTGGCTGGAAGGGGTGGGTCTGCTCAGCCTGGGGACAATGATTTCATCCTACCTTCTTGGGAGAGGGGCTGGGGTCACACTGCAGCATCCACAAGCTGGAGTGCTGTAGCTCTTTCCCATCCTCAGGACAGCTGGAGCCCCCTGCTCTGTGTGACAAGAGCCCGATGGAGCATCTTCCCTATGTACAACTTGTCCCTGGCAGAAATGGCCCTGCTAGACTCTCAGCAAAGGCTCTGGCCGTAGACTCTTCTTTACTTTTTTTAAAGTATAAGCCTTCAAACCTGTCGAGTTATTTTCAGTCCCCAGGATATATAAAACAGGTCTCAGGTAGAATTTTGACACTGGGCTGTGATTTGCCTACTTCTGTGTCCATAGGGATGAGTGCGTTCACACAAGCACCAAATTCTCCATTTACACATTCCGATTCATCCTCCATGACCCAGCTCATGTCCCATTCTGCATGAACTTTCCCCACTAACCACTTACAACTCTAAAGCTATCTCCTAGCCCAGCAGAATCTCATCGCTCTGACTTAGTCTGTCCCCCAGTATGAACATGGAGGGACCAGGTACCAGAGCCATAAGGGCAGTGGCAGCAGTACCATGGTTCAAGCTGGAGGTAATGTCCAAAGTGACCTGGTTTGTGGCAATTGATGCAGTATCGCCTGTGGACCCAACCCCCTTAGGTGTAACATGAGGGACAATGAACGTCCCTCTGAGGTATGGGCTCTTGCCAGAACACTGAGGCTAGAGCTGGGGGAGAGATCTTCATGGGGTAGAGAACAAAGTCTCCAGGGTGAGAAATGGGATGAACAGTTTAGAGCGAGGGTTAGACTGAGGTGTTGGCTGGGAAAACAGCTCTGAAAGTGGAGGTGCAGGAGGCAGGGATGGCCAGCGTTCTGGGGACCATGTTGAAACTTCAGCGAATTCTCCACAGACAGAAGGAACCAGGCTGCCCTCCAGGACCAACCAAGTCTCAGTGTGTGGAGGCCCATGTGGGGGCAGTCAACCCTGAAGACAGGCAAGGGCCAGAAACTTCTCAAGTCACAGGACCAGGCCAAGCAGACTGAAGCCTGAGACCTCTGCCCATCCCACTACTGCTGGTGACCTTGATTTGAGGACACTGTCAGAACCCCGAAGGTGGAACTCTATGCTCCTCATGGCCCAGCTCCCTGGAAAGCAGACCTGGTCTCCCTGATCTCACTATCACCCCAGACCTCCTTCCTTCTCGTCAGTTTCAGGGCCTCTCTCTAGAGCTCACACAGCCTTGGCATTCTGCCACTGTGTCAGCCAGCCGGCCAGGACCCCGCACAGCCGGCATCCCCCTGTGCCAGACTGCATGGAAAACGTACTCTGCAGCCTTAATGTAAAGCATGTGTGTCCAGCCAGCCCCACAGCGGCTGCCTGGAGGAGGCCAGAGAGCCCCTAGCTGGGCCTCAGCTACAGTTCATAGACTCCGTCCCAGCTCACAAGACACTGGCCAGCACCAGGACTATAGGGTCCAGGTTGCCCAGGGTCCGAGGCTGACCTTATACACAGCACATTAGACCGGGGAACCTGAGAGGTACCTTCACCTCTGCTTAGAACCCCAGCATTCATAGAAAGTTCTGAGCTACCTGGCCATCTTCAATGGGTCTTTTTAAGTCCTTTTGTGGGAAATCAGAGGACAATGACTCCAGAAAATGTAGTAGCCATGTACAGGGACTTACAGTTGTCCACAAGGACCTCAAGATGGGGACACAGTCATGAATGGTCCTGAACTGTACAGTGCCCTTCTGGGGTGTTTAGAAGGAAGAAGGAGGTAGGTGAGAGAAAGAGGTAATGATGAGAGAGGGCATCAGTGTGCAGCCACAAGCCAAGAAACATGATGTCTCCTTGAAACCAGAAAGGCAGCAGGCAGAGCTCCCTGGACTCCCCAGAGAGGTCCTGGCACTGTTGGTGCCTTGACTCCAGCTCCGTTGACCCCATCTCCGGCATCAAACCTTAAGAACTGAGACAAGCCATTGCGATTTGAAGTCTTTAGAGCTGGCACCGGAGCTTCATGCAGATTATCTGTCTCTTATCACTGTTGCCCTGGCCTGGGCACTGCCTACCCCAGACTCCTTCTCTGCTTATACATCTCTAGATTATGGCCAACTGCTCAGTTCCTTGGGCTCTGCTCCAGCTGTCCCTAGAGACTCTTATTGGTCCTGTGGGTATGCTGGGGGTTCATCCCTTTCTCTCCCCACTCTGTAGGTTCTTTGCCACAGCCAACACTTGCTGAATGCAGGCCTGGCATATCTCCCATGACAGGGAGCTCATTGCCAGACATCCCAGGCCACCTCCGTTTAGAGGACCATACAGCACTGACCCTAAGTGCAGAAACTCAGGTTCAGGTGATCACTGATCAAGAAGAACTGTTTAGTATTTAGGTGCCAGTGTTTGCAGGCTAGGTCCTGACTCTCAAACCCAAGAAAGGAAACAACTGGCAAACACCGAAGGCCATTGTCATCTCTGTGTGCAGTCCATCTGCCCTTACCACAACACTAAAAGTTTGGCCAGATAAGAAAAGGGATTCCCTCTCTAACTGGAAGTCTCAGATCAGCCTTTAATGCAACTTTATCCCTAATACTGTTGAGGTGCATTTTTACTAGGAAAAGAAGAAGAGGTGGAGAGAGAGAGAGGGAGGAGAAGGAGAGGGAGAGGGAGGAGAAGGAGAAAAGAAGAAGAAGAACAACAACAAGAAGAAGAAGAAGAAGAAGAACAAGAACAAGAAGAACAAGAAGAAAAAGAACAAGAAAGAAAGAAAGAAAGAAAGAAAGAAAGAAAGAAGCCACCTAATTTTCTGTTATTTGGAGTTAGTCAGGTGTCCTGTCTCCTATCTGGGAAACTCATTTTATACAGCCCAGAACTGGAGCCTAAAGGGCTGAATGAACCCCAAACCTAAGGGACAGACCTTCCCCCATTCCCTCACTCTTCTTCAGTAGGGAGGGCAGGGATCCTCAGGGCAGCCCTGGCCTCTGTGTCTAAGGAGGGGCTGTGGAGGGAAGCAGCGGCTGGGCTGCTTTGGAAAGAGGCCCTGATGGCCGCTCCACAGACTGTCTGCCATGGCCTTGAACCACTTTCTTTGCCTCTGAACCCCAACCCTTTCTGACTTGCCTGTTTCCTTTAAAGGTGATAATGAAGTCAATAACTGGGGGAGAAGGAACATGAGAGGAACAGAGGCTATCCCATTCTTATCTGCTTTGGCCTATCTCTTGCCCAATCGAAGGACCACCTCCCGTGAAGCTCTTCTAGTCAGCAACAAGTCTTCCTTAGAGACCCAAAGGTCAGGCTCCTCATAAAAAGGACTTCAGCCTCTGAACAAAGCAGTAGCTGCCTTAGACAGGCCCAACTTGTCTCAAACTCAGTTTCCCTGTCAGTAACTCGTGGGTTCGAACAGGTCAGACAGTGGCCAGACAGGGCTCAACCTTCCTTGGAGGTAGATCCCTTTACTTTTCTAGACTAGCCACCAGTCACTGTAAAACAAAACTACCCCAAATCTAGCACCTGGAGTCAACAAGCAGGCTTGGCTCCATAGATTTTGGGTAAGGAATTTGGAGTGGCCAAATCCTCAGTTCCAGGGTCACCTTCACCACTGCTACAGTCTCGTTTGAAAGTTCTACTGGTGTACAAAGGCCCTGGGGCCAGGTCCATTCCTGTACCCTTGCTAGTCTATGGTCACAGGTCACTGGAGTCTCCCCCATAGGTTGCTAAGATGGGCTTGGGATGCATGCCCTTGTGCCAGGGACAGTATACATGGAAGGAAGACTTGAGTTGTAAAGGTACTGGCTGGGGATGGAGGTGGAGGCCCCCAGAGGGAAAGAAATTGGTTCAAGGCCATGGCAGACAGTCTTCGGAGTAGTCACCAGGGCAGCCCAGCCGCTGCTTCCCTCCACAGCCCCTCCTTAGACACAGAGGCCAGGGCTGCCCTGAGGATCCCTGCCCTTCCCACTGAAGAAGAGCAAAGAAATGGGGAAGGTCTGCCCCTTGGGTCTGGGTTCGTTCAGCCCAGTTCTTCAAGGAAGACACTGCTATTGGGAGTCCCCTTGCCCTTGCCTCTTCCCACTATGAAGGGGGTGTCATTTTGCAGGAAATTAGGTGAGAGCCACAAAGGTGGCCTGAGAGTCCAAGACATTTCCTGGTGGGAACAAGACTTCCGCTATAATGCCAGCCCACAGGGACACACATTGCCAGTCTTCCTAAAGCTGTGCACACAGGTCCCTACTGCTCACACACTACATCATCCTGGATGCTGTCAAGGGGGAACTTGTGGGCCCCTGTAACTGGCCAAAAGAACTCTGTGTCTCACGGGCTTTGTCCTGTTCCAAAGCCCCTGCCCCAAAAGCTCTTCAGATGTTTACCGCTATTTCTGCTCCTCCAGGAATTGCCTGTTCAGAACTGTGTCTATTTTTCCACGGAGAGCTATTTCTGTTCATTTTTAAGAGGTTTGGTTGGTGAGGGTCTCGTTTCCTTGCCAATCAGCAGCACTTGAAGTGTCTCCTCCCTCCTCTCAGTCACCTTTTCATTCTGGTCTCTGGGTGTGTCTATCTCCTCTCACTCAGAGTACCTCTCTGTCTGCTGATTCCCAAGCTCTGTGCCCCCCACATCTTTCATCCAAGTAGGATGACGCTAGTCTGAAGGATCAAAGTTACAGGGTGTTTTTGCCATTATGGACTAGGGAACTTGGGGTATCTTGGTGGTGGGCCCTTCAATGACAGTGGCATGCAAAAGACCACCTACCTAGCTCCCACTGTATCTGAGTGGCAGCCAGACCCTCTGTGGGTACAAAGATGGGTTTTAGAACTCCTAGCAACTTTGGAGCAATTCAGATGTGTCCCCCTACACATGACACTGAGTTCTGGGCACACACAGAGGCACTGTGGCTCTGTCTCCTATCTGGACAGGACACCCTCTGGTACAAAGTGGAAAGACTATGAGCATTGCGTGCACAGTGGCGGGAGCTCCTGGATTGTCCAGCAGTCACATCTCTGTGGAGGAGGAAGAGAATTTGTGATTCCCTCAGGAAAAGTGCAGCCCCCACAGGGAACTTGCTAGCTGGGAGCTTCTGAGGGTCTGAAGAACTTTCTGGCACTTTCTTCTTTTGCAGGGAGCTTCACAGAGGCTAGGAAGACTCAGTCTGCAAAGTGTTTGCCACACAGGTGTGACAGCCTGCGTTTGATCCCCGGAACCCACATAAAAGGCTGCATGGTAGTGCGTGCCCTGCCCGTAATCCCAGCCCCTCAGAGGTGGAGACAGAAGGCTCTCTGACCAACCAGCTTAGCCTATTCAGAGAGTCTCAGGTCCCAGGGAGAAACCGTGTCTTAGAGATTAACCCTTGAGGACATCCATGCCCATGGCTGACTCTGACTTCCACATCACACAAGTTCACACACACAAACACGCCTTCACATACAAGTACACACCCGTACACCCAATCTGCATGCACAGTAAAAAAAATTTTAAATGCAAAAACTCCTTTTAAAAAGTGTAAAACCAGGCGTGGTGGTGCACTCCTGTGATCCGGCACTCAAGAGGTAACAAGCAGGAGGACGTTCAGGTAGAGGCAAGCCTAGGCACTGTGTGAGATCCTGACTGCAGCAAAATAGTGATGGGCAGCCCCGGTGGGGCTGCTGGCCTGAAGCAAGGGCTAGGGAGGGCTGTTACCCTAGCCAGGTGCTGTTTCTTATTCTAAGATGTGGCTGGAAGAGGAGGCAATGCCTGCGGTGAAGAATTAGTGTGACCATTATCCAGGTCTTCCCCACCTGAGTACTGGGGATTGGTGTCCTGGAGGCTGTAGCCCAGGGGACAGGAGCATTTGACATGATTCTGGAGGCATTGTGATCTCCTACAGGTCTCCCAGCTACAGTAACTATGACCAGAGCTGGTTGACAAGATGAAACAAATGATGGATGCATGCATGCATGGATGATGGATGGATGGATGGATGGATGGATGGATGGAGATGGTGGCCACAAACTGTTGAGAGCCCAAGCTAAGCAGGTGAGGGGTGATTCAGTACACCATGAAAGCCTTGCTATGGAGCCTTCATTAAACAACAAAGAGGGAAATAAAACAACTTCGCATCCCTAGCCCATGACTTCTCTGAGGATGAGAAGTCAAAGGCTACTGGACAGAAAGCCAGTAGCAATCTGATTAATTCCCCAGGACAAAGCCTTTAATCTAACACAACAGCAAATTCTTGTTTTTTCCATTAAAAACAATACCTCGACCCCACACCGGCTGCCAGGGCCTTAATGAGATCCCTTGCCCCCCCGGGAGGCTGAATTGGACCTTTGTTCTTCGCAGCACGGGGTTCAGAACATTCCCAGTTTGGCAAGAAGAGCCAGTTGGGGGCCTGTGCTGCGATGAGGACTGTGAGCCTGGATGTGACATAAAGTCCCATGGAGTTCTCAGTGACCTCAGCTGAACTGAAAAGTGGTCCAGCTTCTTGGGAGAAGGTTGTGGGATTTGCCCAGGCTGCACCTGGGCACAGTGCCCTGTGGTAAAAGCCCTGGGCTGGGAGACAAGAGGCCTGGGGTCTATAGAGCTAGCCACCATGATGTCACCTCTCACAGGGAAATCTCAGGGAGTTTTGCCCTCATTTGTGACTTCCCAGGTCTGCTGTGAGGATTGGCTTCCTGGGAAGGCCACTTACTTAGGCAATCAAGCCCTGGGTACGACTTGCAGTGATCAGTGTGAGCAGGGTATATGACACAGGGGTCTGGGAGAGAAAGTAGGGACAGCATTTCCTGATACACAGAAGCAACTGAGGGGGGGGACATTAATGATGTTACACAGGAAATGCTCTGGTACCACCTAGCCTTGAGCCACAGCATGTACCACCCCCAACAGAACACAACTTTTAGTCACAAAGACATGGGCTGAGCCAACCTCCCTGTTTACCAGAAACTTCCCTAGTATTTTAGCTGTGAGAGTCTCATATTCCAGAGAAGCCTTCAATCCTAAGTAGGCTGGGACCATTGTTCCTCCTCTCTCGGGTTCCATAGACACAGTGCTCTCAAAGTGAAGTTGGAACTGGGTAGAAGATTGGGGATGCAAACCCACAGGACAGCAGCTCCCAGAGGCTGAAGTACCTCAGAGCTCTTCAAAGGCATGATCACAGCTTCCCTTTCTAGCCTGCCTGGGAGAAGACTCTGGGAGTTTTCCTCAGAATCCAGTCAGGATGGAGAGATGAACATGGCAAGAGGGACCCAAGGCAGGAGAGTGGGGCCTGGAAAGTCATCAAGAATACCATGAGAGAAACCAGTTAACTGGAAGACTGGAAACCACTGATACCAGGGGACATGTAGGGGACAGGAAAGTCTGAAAAAAGCATGTCAGACTCAAACGTGGGACGAGGCAGGGACTACGGGAATGGCCTGTGAAGGGTCATGATGCCTCAGACCTTTCCTGGGTCTCTAGTCCATTTCCGTGGTTGGGAGTACCCTTCCTCTCTGTTTCTATCACTACCCATGTGTCCCTAGTTCCATTTTTTGTTCCTGCATACAAGTACCTTATATTTTCAGTGGGCTCTCTCTGAACTCACATCGGTGCCTGTAAAACTCCCATGGTCTCTGATTGTCCCTGGCTGGCCAAAGTTTGCTTTGATGGCTCAGCTGGGCTACTGCCCTTTGGCTTGTGGGTACCCTCATCCACACCAAATTCCCTTCTGGTCACCAGAGGTCTCCAGGGTAATATGATGTACTTCAGTAAGAGCCAAAAAAGAGACTGCTTGACCACATGACCCCACCTGACTTCTGCAGTCACAGAGGCCAACCCAGGTAGGTGCCCCCGCTCCTGGCTGTACTGACTGGCTTCATGCCTACTGGACATACGCCAGTCATGAGCTCGCCAGCTGGGGCTCCAGGGCTTATTCCACCTCATAGGGATCCTAAGCTCTTCCAACATTTCTCTATTTTCTACATGGCATAGGGCCATAGGACAGTCACCAGGAGAGGTCGCAGGCCTGGGACCGGAGAAATCACTTTCAAGGTGCGTGTTACAATAGCTGTGATTCCCCCGGGGGAAGTCATGCCTTTGGTGATGAGGTGTCATGCAGGGGCATCCAGGACAGACCTGCATGGCCGATGGGCAGATAGAGCTCCAGGACAGCTTCTCCACTGTCTGGCCCCGACACCTCCCACTTGGCACCAGGAGACCCAGGAGACCGCTCGTGGGAAACAGCCACAGGCAGTGACCTGTGAAATCGGGAGCCACAGGAAGAAAACATCTTGTCACTGAGAAAATATGCTTGTGCTTATTGGAACAGCATTTTTAGGCTCATGTAAAATAAACATATTGGGCCGAGTGTTGCTACAAGCCCTACGCTTACAAAGAGGCAAGGATGGAGGTATGAAATTGCGGCCTGGAATTGCCAAGTATGAAGAATTACAGCGGGATTAGCTTCTTGAACTGCAAATTGGGAAATTCAGAGATGTGTGGCACCACCTCAGAGGCCCGGGCTTCTAAACGAAATTTATTATTTCTGTAAAATCTGGAAATAACATCTTCAGGGATAACAAATATACAGCGAAAACATGATTTTGGTCTGAATATTTGGTCTCCATGCAGACGGTTTTCATTAAAAAGGGCTTTATAAAAATGATAAAAATGTTACAGTTTGTTAAATTAAGTCTGAATCAGTTCTATTTAATAATCTGATACATTTTAATCTTTTTTTTTTTTAAAAAAAAAGCCTGACATATTGAAAAGAACTTCAAGGCTGGACACCTTTAAAAACAAAAGAACCTTAAAAGAAATATTGTTTGCTATACTGCGTGCTATTTTTGTGTTGACATTTGATGCCAAGTGACTGACACCTGAGGCCCAGCACCCCAGACCTTCCATATCAGTGGGGCCCTGACATTTTCTAGTCTAGCTAACCCTTGCAAAGTAGCCCCTACGTTTGTGCCTCTCAGCTCCACGGTGAAGCCTGCTCTGGAAAGTGGGCATGTGCCATGGGAGGGGCAAAGAAGGGACAGAAAGGGAGTAAGCCGTCACTGGAAGCTATTGTGAAGCCCTCCATGGAGGGTCTTATCCGTGAGCTGTGGAGAAGACCTTCAAGGGTTCATGGAGAAGGTTCTAGAGAGGATGAGTTTGCCTTAGCAAGGCTGCTGAGCCCCAGAGTCAGGCTGTGGTGACACTATTTAGGAACAAGGAACAGATGGGAGGGTGGGGAGAGGAAGAGTGGAGATGCAAAGATGGGAAAATAGATGAATCTGTCTCTCGAGGGTTATGGGATATCCTATATGCTTTCTTAGCCCTTATGAGAATGTTCCTACAGACTTAAGTTCCCACGTCAAGGACCAGGGAACAGGGGGAGGACAGGATTTGGAAAGAGTCGGTTGAAGTGGTATCGGGAAGAAAGTTCTGCGATACTGTGTCCTGGGTAGGGTGGATAAGACTATCTGGGGCTCTAGGGGTGGTCCTGGGTGCTCAGGGCTGGACACTGGGTGCTTGGGAAGCCTTCGGTGGGATCTGAGACTAATGAAGTGGGGGAATCTTTGTCTTGGGTTTCTGTCTGAGCACAGCTACAGGATTCCTGAAAGCTCCACTGTACAGGAAAAAACTGAAAGACTTGCGCCAGCTCCGGCCGCATTTTCCTGCCAGTGTGCCCTGGAAGACACCTTTGTCCCTGGCCTCCCGCCTGTTCCCTACAGCGCAGTTGACACCACCCGCCCCTGCCCACTGTAAGAGTGGGCAATAGTAAGTTTGGCTTCTCACAAGGAAGAACCTACTCGATAGTGCAGCCTATTATACTCTCCGTTCTCACAGTTCCCCTTCATGCACCCACCTCACCCACCAGAGTCCAGAACCCTAAGCCTAGCCAAGCTCAAATTCCCCAAGGGGACCCTCTGGACCCTGGCAGTATCTGAGCAAGGAAATGGAGGAAGCCTAACTTCGGGAAACTGGCGAAATCACCAGTCTGGAACGGTGTCCATCAGAGACCCATAGAACCACCAGGGCCCCCGCTGGGGTTCTGTGAAAGCTGGCAGAGATGGTAGAGTCTCTGGTAACACAGCCGTTCCCATCTGCTCTTTAATAGCCTTAAAGTGAAGCCACCCCAAGCTACTAAATAGGGTGTGACTCAGGTCTTGAGAGCAGCGGGGCCTGGGAGCAGCATCTAGGACTGTCACCCCTGATGTCAGGTCATAGCAAGTCACCTGGCAATGGGACTTGGGCAGAAAGAAGCAGTGATTTTTCTTTTGGTCCCAACCTTCCCTACACCTACCTAGCTCAGTGACTGGTTCAGCATCAGGGCGCTGTCTCACCTCAGCTGATCAAGATGTAGATCGCTCCAGCTGGGTGTCGTACTCCATGTCACACTCACCCAGCAGGCTAGGGGCAAATGCACCATCTCCCTCCCGGTACTGGGTTCAGCCTTCCTTAGCTGGCTGAGGAAGACACAGGGTGGGGAGGGGGAACTAGGGGCTGGACCTTCATTCGGGGTCCATGCTATCCTTGGGCACAATTCCTCTGTGTTTTAGGTCAAAGACCGTCTGTCTCCATCTTGTTCCCATCTCTTCCCCAAAGCCTGAGTCAATTCAATGGTGCCAATTAGCCAGAGACAATCTGTTTGCTTGCCTCCCACTACCAGCTGAGAAGTCTCTTCCAGGCAGGAGTTAAGTTTGATTCTTGGTGAGTCAGAGTGGCTCTCGGGACCATCATTTCCCAGCCCAGAGCTGTCAGGCATATGGTTATTATACTTCTTCTGGAATTTGGTTGAGGCCCACCCTGTGGACTTCCTGGGACCTACCTGCAGGAGTCTTATTGGGAACCTTATTGCTACCTTGCTTCTTGTGGCCTTGAGACACTGGTCCCATTCCAGAGTCTCCCTTGCTTGCATTAGAACTAGGAGGCCTCTTCCCTTGTTCTGCAATAAGACCCTCCTGCCCCCTAGAATACTCAGAAAGGAATGACAGTAGCCTCTCCCTCCCATCACCAAATTTCACAGGCAGGACCCACTGACACCTAGCATCCTTCAGCCTGAGGACATGTGGTTATTGTTTTCATGCAGACCAGTTATGCTTTCTATCCCTCCCTGGTTTTTTGGAACAGGCTTGGACTCCCACAAGCAGGCTTCACGAGATGCTAAAGCCCCTTTAGGAATTGAGGATGGGCGACCGTGCCTTCTGTGACATCTACAGGTATGAATGAACTGGATGGCCACAAACTCTGTCCCTTCAGCTCCTCACTACCACCCGTATCCTGGAGTTGGGGCAGACAGCATGTAGGTGCGTGGGTCGTGGTCCAGCCCTGCAAACGCCCAGAGAGCAGCTGCAAGGCTGCACGCTGCCAGGTGACCGAGTGGAGCGTAGGAGGACAGAGTTCCCACCATGTATCTTGGAGCTGCACACTTACTGCTGACGTATGGGGGAGCCGGACGTGTATAGAACCCCTGTAGAAGAAATAACCTCATCCAAAAGGCTCCATGGACATGCCCGAATCTACAGGGCTCTTGTGCCTCAGTTTCTTGATTCTCACAGCAACAGCAGCCCAGGCTCATTAATTGTCCTACGCAGAAGAAAACAAAAGTTCAGAGAGGCCCCCAGCACTACCCCTGGGCTGTCTGCCCAGGCTCATGTCTTCCCAGAAAGACCCCAGTCCCTTGAGTTTCTGGTTCGGGGAAGGTAATCTGGGCAAGTCTGGATTATTTTAGAAAGTTATTTTTCATCCATTTCTCTGGAAGCCCAGAGGAGGCCCCTGAGCTCCTCAGAAGGATGGTCATGGCTGGCCAGTGGTGAGCTGGAAACCAGTTCTGTAAACGCCCTCTCCTCCACTGGGGACTATGGCAGTCAGGTGCCCATTCCCACCAGCTGTTCAGATTGGCCACCAGTTGGCCAGTGGGCAGTAGTGCCACAGATGGGGCTGGGGACCAGATTCTGCTAGAGGTCCCCTAAGAGTCCTGCCACCCTCACTTTGCACATAGCCTCCCAGAGCTGGGGTGGGGCTTACAGAGAATGGTCACCCCTTCCTCACAGTCTCTCAGAAAGTGGTGGGAACCCTTCTGATCTTGCGAGTCATGGGGTGTCAGCCTTGAGACCTAGGCAAATTTGCTGTTACCCAGGCCCAGCCTCCGGATTCTGCTTGGTCTTACTTTGCAGCTTCCATCCTGGTTGAAGGTGAAGGTTCTCCAAGGGCAGGGAGCTCATTCCGGTCTCAGCTGGCTCTGAGTGGTTGAGACTTAGGGAGGTGTGGAGCAAACAGACCTAAGGACACCAATCCTATGGCCTCTGTGTGGCCTGGGAGGGGAAACATCCTGGGAGCCGTCAGCTTAATAAGGGCAGGAAAAAACACAAGAACCACGGAACCGCCCAGTAAGAAGGGGTGACCCTCTGCTCTCCAGGAGTCTGCCCTCACTCTCCATCCCCAAATCTGAGACCCTCCACCCCCTCCCAGAGTGCAGATGGCTGGGAGAGTTGGGCCTAGCCTTGTCGCCCATAGTTTCCAGGCACAGGGAAGGGCCACTAGGATCCTGGAGTGTGGTAAAGGATACAGAGGGGCAGCGTCTGATTCCATGAACGTCTCTGCCTCCCTCTGCCCATGGAAACTTTGCAGACATGGGATGGCATTCTCATGCGTGTCTCCAAGTTCAGCACCCCCAGGCTCTCTGCCTCCAGGCTGTAGACTCCAGCCCGGAAACCCCATTCATGTGACAGCCTACACAAGAGGCTGGACAAGAGCCCAAGAGCTAGGTGTGGCTCAGTGGCATCACTGCCACTCAGGAGGACTCTCCCCCAATGGAGCCTGGCTGCCCTACACAAGCTGCCGCCCCCCCTTCCTCTAAACCACTAGCTTGTTTCCGAGCCTGGGATGTCTGACATGTCTCCTCCACATTTGCTTCTCATTTCCAAGTATAAACCTGGCAAGAGGTGCATGGATCCCGTCAGAGAAAGTTCCATGTTTTTCTCCTCCTGTGTCCCTCCCAAGTATCCCCCTCTCAGGGCAGAATGGCTCCTGGGTGGTTGCTACTGGCCACAGAGCTCCAGGCAGTGCCAGGCAACCAAGGCACTGGCAGTCTTCCGTTTCCAGTCGGTTTTGCCACAAGACTTGTTGTGCAGAGGACAATCTCAGGCTCCTTGGATTTCTCTAGTATGTGTTGACGGCGCCCACGAGTCACCCCATTTATCATGAGAAAGGTGGACCCCACCCAGCTTTCTACCCCGGTTGTTTAATGGGCCTGGCATCCTTTTGCAGGTGGGGCCTGCTTCTTCCCAAGGCTGCTACCTTGGCATCTATGGGCCACTGCCTTCCTCGGCTCTCTCCATCCCAGTCCCTCCCATGGTATCCAGTGAAGACAAATCTTTAGGATTTTAGCCAAAACTCCCTTCTCCCTCTCTAAGCAAAGGCAGCAGAAATGGGGCGGGAATGCTAGGGTCCCACACATCTCAGAGCCTGTCTCCACACAACCTGGCCCATCTCGGGCTATTTGACCTCACAAAGCCTCGGCTCTACCATCCCCATAATATGGTCAGGATATGTTTTGGTGGCAGACATGCCTGTTGAGTCTCCTCCAGGCCTGGACCTGCTACTCCCCATTCTGCTGAAGCAGACATTTCTGTGCAGCAAGACCTCATGGGCTGGGAACACTCAATGAGCTGATTGGGGGTGGGGTATTGACTCCTTGGGAAGAGACAACTAAGACCTGGTCAGGATAAAGAAACAGTCACCCTATCAAGGTAAAGCAAGGGTTCTCTACTACTCCACTCCATATCCTTAGTCAGAACCAGAGCTTCTGAGCCAGATGACCATGAGAGGGGTGAGGAACGACTCCACACACACTCTCAACCCTGAGACATGCCCCGCCAGTCCCCATACACTGAGTCCAACCCCTAGGATGTGAGCCCTGCATCCAGTGTCTAATTTAACACCTGGTAAAGACAGGGAAACTAAGGCTTGACAATCATAGGGGCAATCAAGGAGTCACAGACTGTGGCCAAAGGCCCTAGGCAACAGCAGACCACACTAGCCTGCTGCTGGAGACTGCAGTAGGCTTCCCTCATAATTAAAGGTCAGACCCGATTGCCCAGGCAACAAAAAAGACACAGTGTGGTTTCTGACCTTTCTCAGCTAATAAGGAGAAATATTTGATGTCGTAAAACATCTCAACTCATTATTAAAGCGACCAGGAAAAGCTATTCAGAGACACAGCCAACAAACAGGCTTACAATTAGCATGCACACAGACCCAGATAGGGCTGACTGCTCACCCCGCCAGAGGGGTTGCAAGGACAAACCAAGTTCAAGGGTAGGACTCCAAGATCCAAATGTTCCTACCACCATTTCACCCTGTTCTGCTTCTGTTATGAGTGCCAGGTGGTTTGGGGCGAGCAATAGGGTATACCTTTCTCTGAGAATCTGGAGGGCTGGGGGACATGGTGATGACGACAATGGAATCCCAGGTAGGACCATCTAGAAGGGAGGACAGGGTATAATAGAGGCTAGCTCTGCATGGCGGAGCAGAGACAGAAGATTTTTCCAGAACCTTCTGGATGCTAGGACACCTGTTTAAGACCAATGCTCTGCCCCTTTATCACTGCCTGGAGTCCTTAACACACCTTTAATATGAGGTCTTGGGGCTAAGCGAGAAAAGATAGGTTATGGTTTAATAGTGATGTGTCAGCATGTCATGTTGACTGGCTGTTAATTGAGCTGGTCCACTTGATACACGCTAAAGTCATCTAGGAAGAGGGAGCTGCAGTTGAGAAAATGCCTCCACCAGATTGACCTGTCGGCAAGCCTTTGGGGAGTTTTCTTAATGACTGGTGTGAGAGACTCTAGCCTACTGTGGATGGCAATGCCCTTGGCCAGGTGGTCCTAGGTAGTACAAGAAAGTAGGGCAAAGGATGGAGAGCAAGTCAGGGAGCAGCGCTCCGCCTGAGTCTCTGCTCTAATTCCTGCCTCCAGGTTCCTGCTCAACTTGAGTTCCTGCCTTGAACAGTAAGGCATAAGCTGAGTTAAACTCTCCATTCCAAGTTGGTTTTGATCACAGTGTTTGCCACAGCAACAGAAAGTCTCGACAGAATCAAACCATTGGTCGCTATTGTCTCCTCAGAGCTGCCCCCTACCTCTTTGCCTGACCTTCCCCTCCCCCATTCGGTTTTCCAGCACCACTTCTTGGCAGGGTTGCAAGAGAAAGAGGACAGCTGGTGCCAAGACAAGAGAGAGACGAGCCAAGCAGTGAGGGGCTAAGGGCAGCTACATCCAGGCAGTGCTGAGGTCCAGGTACTTCCGTAAGGATGAAGCCCTTGCCCCAAAGGCCTTGAAGAATGTCTCCAGAGAAACGACCTGAAATGGCAGACAACCTGCTGGTCATGGAAGCATTTCTATATGCCCCTCTGGGTCTCATACACAGTTTGGCCAGGATGATTGAGACCATGACAGTGGAACTGTATACATGAAGCCTCAACTGCCCATCACTGGTCTCCTGGGCCCAAGAAGAGCTCTTCCATCCCAGGCCCTAGTCCAGTATGTCTGCCTCCCCAGGGAGGATCAGCCTGAGGAAGGAACTCAGAGGATCCTAAAGTTCCTCCACATGGTGGCTCAGCTCTGGGGATCTTTTTGGGGACCTCCATTCAATACTCCCATCTCCTTGAACCCCACTCCAATGGCATCTCCCTCGGGACCTCTGTGAGCCCAGATCCTGGAATCTACCTGTGTCTCTGTGGGCATTAGCACCCAGCTGCTCACCTATGCTCAGGGCCTTTGCATCCCCTGGGGCACACTTAGCAGCAAGGAGTATGTTAGGAGCCTAGGAAATCCACAGTCCTTTCATGGAAACTTAATTTTCTTAGAAAGAGATTGAAAATATGTTTACAATATCTTTTCATATATATCTTTACTCATACATACATGCATATATGTACATATACACATATATAATATATAATGCAACATATATATCTCCATCAAGCTACAGAGTAGGTAGGTTCTGTTCCTGCTGTTCCTGCTATTGATGTGCCCCAGAGGCCTCCTCCCTCAGGCCAGGCAGGGGAAGGAAGGCTGTGTTTACAACAAGCTCTTAGTACCCACACGGCTTCTCCCTACCCCTAGACTGCTCTTAGCACTCAGACAGCTTCTCCCCACCCCTAGACCTAAAGCAGGTCCGAGGCCCCAAACCTGCAGAAGGCCTCCTTGGGAGTAGAGAGCCCAGCAAAGCTGTGGTTAATTTTCCCGTCCTCATTAATTCCTGGATTTCCCCCTCTCATTACGGGGCAGTGAGGCGGTGGGTGGTGTGCAGTGGGGCTGCATGCCTGCCTGGCTCTGAGAGTGCTTACCAGAAGGCCCAGCAATGGTAATTGCCTTTGCCCAGCCTCGGATGGCCTCATTAGAGGTAATGAAATCTAGGAGCCCAGGGCAGGAGAAGTGCGGGTCCCTCAGGAGGATGAATGTACAGGCGGGCGTTTGTTCTGCAGAGGACAGTGGCCCAGGAAGCCAGGACCATGGAGAGCCCTGTGGGGCTGGGGACCAGGGCTCTGCCCATTCAGGGGCCCAGAGGCCAAGCTCTCGGGATGCATGGTTCAGTTTGGAGCTTGGTTCCAGATCCTTCCTTCTTAGGACCCCTCTCAGTTGTCTTTGATGGGAAGAGTAGTCCCTGGTGCTTCCACCGGGCTCTTCATGCCATGCTGTCTCCGCCCAGCAACCCTGCCTGCCCAACCAGCATTTCCAGAATGGGCAGGACTAAAGTTCATCCCTGGCCTCAGTTTCCAGTCTTTCCCTTCCCTAGCTCCTTGTCTGTCCAATGAGTCTTGGAAAACAAACATGGCTGCCTAATACCCTGAGGCAAGCCCAGAGTCCTAAGCTGCACTTTCAGTCCCCAGACTCCAGGTCTAACCTTGGCTCTTAGCTCCCCACCACAGCTCAGCCTCTGGTCACATGATCTCCCTCACATGCTCTTCCACCTGTAACCTTTGCTCAGCTGTCTCCGCACCTACAGTTTTCTGTGTAACATGGTGAAGGAGGCACCAGAGCCGCTGCCCCAGCCCTCCCATCTCACCTGTCACTTTCTGTGTGTTCCCTCACTGACACCTGATGGAACCTTTCATCATGGTTCTACTTTGAGCACACTGGCCTCTCTGCCCCTGAACACAGGTCATCTCTTCAGATCCCCAATAAAATCCAGCCGAGGCCTTGTACACAGTAGGCACATCCTAAATGCACAGCGGTCTGAATCGGCAGTACCTTTCCTTGCATCCTCCCTGCATTTTGCTCTGTGGCTAATGGCCAGCGCAGCTCTCTCCTGAAGGGTTCCATAGCTTCTGAATCCTCAGAACTCTAGGAGAAGGAAGTCCCCGCTTCCATGGAAAGCGAGCCCAGGTGGTGAAGAGCTGTAAGTGCTGAGCCCCAGTGTCCTGCTGCCCCCAGTCCTCCAAAGTACATGGCCTCGGAGAAGCTGTGGGCTGTCCTGACTCCCACCCTGATGACTATGATGATGGTCATAGCACATCAGTCCAGCCCTGGGATCCTCCAGGGAACCTGGATGGGTTGGAGCCACCTCTTCCAGTTGTGGTGTATGACTAGTCCTCTCCTGCTGTCACAAGCTGTCACAAAACAGTACTTCGGACTCTACACATGTATTACCTCACAGTGCAGGGGACAAGGAATGAACCACCTTTCACTGGCTCCTATCAAGAAATCAGAGGCTGTGCTCATTCTGGACACACGGGGTAGAATCTTCCGGGTTTATTGTGGCCTTCAGAGGCCTCTCACATTCTTTGACTTTTGGCCCCTCCCCATGCTCAAAGCCGGCCATGGCCTGTCAGGTCCTCTCTGGCTTGACCGTGACCCTGACCATCCCTTCATCCTTTAAGGGTCCATGGAGTTACATTGAGCCACCACACAACTCGGGCTCATCTCCCCATCTATAAGACCCCGAAACAGACCTCTGCCGTGGAAGGTCCCATGCCTTGTGGAGCAGGGCACGCTGGATTCGGAGAGTTGAGCCTTGGACAGTTTCGGGACCACAGCCTAGACTGCCTGGCACTGTCTCAAGAAGCCTGGGAGTGTTGAGGAATTTGGGGGAGTTCCTGGAGGGATACAGGGGAGCCCCTGGGGAAAGGAGGTCCCCAGAGGATAAAGACCAGGGTGTGAATCTGGTGTGTATGCTGGTCAGCGACCTGTCTCTGGCTTAGGACACCCCAGCTCAGCTCGGCTGCCTCCCAGCCATGGAGGAGGGTGCTTGCGAGGAACTCCGGGGCCTGGCACCCTCAGCGGCGCCATCTGCCTTGGCACGTGGGCTGCAGTCCCATGGCGCTCTCAGTTTTCTCTGATTCCCATTATCATTTCAAATTAATCAGATCTGCAGCTTCTGGCCCTGACACCTGCAGCTCATCTCTGCCCTGACATCCTACATACCGTGCTTCAGCTGGCCATGGGCAGGTGCTGGACCAGACTCCCAAACCCTGGCTCCTTGGGCTGCTCGTAACCCTCTGCAAAAACCCCACATACCTCTTGTACGCTTGTGAGAAAGCCTGCCTCTTCTCTTGTAGACACTGACACGTCTGATATGGTTCTGCTGGGACTCCATACGCTTGTGAGAAAGCCTGCCTCTTCTCTTGTAGACCACATACCTCTTGTACGCTTGTGAGAAAGCCTGCCTCTTCTCTTGTAGACCACATACCTCTGTACGCTTGTGAGAAAGCCTGCCTCTTCTCTTGTAGACCACTGACATGTCTGATACGGTTCTGCTGGGACTCCATAAGTGTCTCCAAGAACATCAGATCCCTTGAGTTGATCCCAGCAATGGTGGCACCAGTTGTCCTTGCTCTGATCCCTCCCCCCCACACACAATGTAGTGTGTTCCTATGCATGGGACCCTTCCTTGCCTATTCCCAGGAACTTTCAAGGCCTCATTCCTTGATGTCCCAATACAGTTCTGTGGTGGTGGTGTGATCCTGAGACTGGCTGAGGCCCAGGTTGGCCAGGTGGACCTGTCATGACTCCTTCGGTCATGCACTGGTCTGGCACAAAATGACCGAGGTTGACTGGGTCCATAGGACTGGATCAAGTTTACAGAACTGTACCATAATGGAGCCATGGTCACTGTTGCACAGAGCCCATGGGCCACTGTCTCCTCCCCACAGCCCTCAGCTGATGCTATATTTTAAGGCACCATAGTCTTGGAGGTTTGGGGATTTTCTGAACATCCTCTCTCTTGCCACCATTTTGTTTACAATAACTAAAAGACCAAGCAGGGCCACCCTTCCCTCCCAGAGACAAGCAAGAACTCTGTGTCTAGGAGCAACAGGAACAAGAGAATCTCTTGTTCCTGCCCTGATGGTGGCCACTGAAGATGGAAAACAATGGCATGTACATTCCATATGTCATGTGCACGCTTGCCTCCAGGGACTCAGATGGATCCAGACCAGGAAAGCAGACTTTACATTCCAGTCCTAAGGCAGGAGCACACAATCATCCCTGAGTCACTCTCTTTAGCATCTAAATGCCACAGGCTAAGGGCCCCATTAATGGTTTGAATGTTAAATGTCTTTCAAAATGATGAATGCATTCAGGACTTTGTTCCTAACTGGAGGTGCTATTTTGGGAGATCCTGAAAACTTTGGAGGGAAAGAGCCTATCTGGAGAAGGAATGTCAGTGGAGTAGGTCCCTCGAGACATCTTTTTCCTGCCCTCCCCCACTCCCATCACCTCGGTGATCTGCCCAGATACCTGGGGATCAAGTGACCATAAACTTAAATGAACTACCTGCAACTTAGATCTAAGTGGTTCGGGACAGGGACTGACACATAATTGCCCTTTCAGGAAGGGGGTTTAAGAGGAGAAATGGCCTCAAGTCTGTGATGGAGCTTGGACGTGGGAGAGCATTAGGAAGGAACGGCACAGCGAACCTCACATGGAAAAAGCCTTCCTTTCTTACCTGGAAGGGAGCTTGGTTGGAGAGAGTAGATAATGTATGGGATTCACACCTACTCCAAGTTACTCTGTGTTATATAAACAGTGGCTTCCAGGCTGCACATTGCCCTAGGTGAAACATCATTTTACAAGCAGCTTGACTCCATTTGAGGGAGACAGATGACTGCAGCCACTGGATGGACCCAGAAACTGCACCGTCAGGCACCACTCAACAAACCAGGACTAAAATGACTTTTCCTGCAAGTAGAAAAGGAGCCAAGGTATCTGTCTGCGCATTAGGAAGACTTGAAAGTGCGGGGCATGTGGAGGATTAGAATCATATAAGGCAAACCAGGACTGAGAACTCACCAGACACACCAGAGTAAGGGAAGGGTGTCACCCCCCTCACCCAAACCCATAAAGGGAGGGACACCTAACTCTTAGACACCGTGGTCCCATACCAACCTATCACCTGGTGTGTGCCTGAAGGAGTGAAGACTCCCCCACTTGGCTTGGTACCCCACTGTTGAGGCATCCTCCTTGGCTGCCTGCCCAGCCACCTGTTCCCCCAAGTGGACCTGGACCTGATTGTGGTTTCCTGCTCCAGACCATCCCAAATCCTGCAGCTTTGCTCTCAACCCCAACTCTGGGGGCTCCCTCCTCTGCTACTCTGGTTTGTTATCTTTAGAGACCCTTTCTTGCTTTCTCGGCTGCTTCTGAAGGTTTCTGAACTCAGCTCTAGCCTCTTTTCCCCTTATACGTTCTATAGCCCATATGCATGCACAGGTATATGGATATATTAATGGTGAGCTGCATACTGGGAGTTGACGTTCGGAATTAAGACAGTCAGCTTACCAAGATAGGTGGGTTTTATGACAAATTGCTGTCACTGCATCCACTAACCTTATGACTTTATTGTCATTCAGTAAATTGTGACATTGTGGAAAGACACCACATGTCTGTTTATGTTTCTGGCATGGGGTGCAAAGGACCAGAGTTCAGTTCTCTGTTGGAAATCTGTTCGGGGTCATAGGGAAGAAACCACTGACCACGTGAACTGGAGTGTCTGGACAAAGTAAGCCTTACTCTTGGTCAGGAAGGTGCACTGGGGAGAGCCAACAAGACAGGAAGTAAGCTTTACTCATTTCAGTGCAGGCAGTGACTGTGTCTTTTCCCATTGGCTGGGGCTCAACCTCACAGTCTCTCAGGATTGGCTAGTTTTTAAAAAATAGACACAATGGGGCTGGAGAGATGGCTCAGCTGTTAAGAGCATTGCCTGCTCTTCCAAAGGTCCTGAGTTCAATTCCCAGCAACCACATGGTGGCTCACAACCATCTGTAATGAGGCCTGCAGGAAGAATACTGTACATATAATAAACAAATAAATAAATATTTTTTTAAAAAAAAATTGGCACAATGAAAAAGAAGGAGGAGAAGGAGGATGACCTTAGAGGAGGCCAGCCAGCCACTTAGCCACATCAGTCGCTTAGGTACTTAGAACGCAGGAGGGCTTTTGAGTAAACACAAGTTTTATCAGGTATATGGAGAGATCAAAATATTTGCATTAAAGTCTTAGAAGGTGGAAAAAATAAAGATTTGAATTCCTTGTCATAAACACAAGATTTCAGTGTTCGACAGAAAAGACACATATTTACTCCTTCTTACAACACTCACCTGGCTGGCCCACAACCACCACCCCAGTTGCAGAGGAGCAGTCTTCTTGTGAACTCTGGGGGCACCTATACTCATATACACATAACCCCACATGCACACATAATTGTTTCTAAAATATAAAGAAATCTCTTTATTAAGTGATAAGCAAACTTAAAGAAAGAGTAAGAGAGGGACACCTATGTAGACAGGCCAATGGGACAGGCAGAGGAAAGAACAGAAGAGCCTTCAAGGAAAGCCCCTGAAGGAAGGTCTTATTGCTGGGAAGAGACACCATGACCAAGGCAAATTATAAGAGAAAGCACTTAATTGAGGCTTGCTTGCAGTTTCAGAGGTCAGGAAGCAGGCGGGCATAGCACTGGAGCCATAGCTGAGAATGTTATGTCCTGATCGTCAGGCAGGAGGCAGAGAGAAAGTGACACTGGGCTTGACAAGGGCTTTTAAAACCTCCAAGCTCACACCCAGTGACACATTTCTTCCAATAAGGCCACACCTCCTAGTCCTTCCTAAACAGTCTGCCAACAGGGAACCAAACACGTAAACATGTGAGCCAATGGGCCGTTCTCATTCAAACCACTACAGCAAGTTAGTGGGGGCTAGTGGGAAGTTTCACCCCACACGATCTAGTTCAACATGGTAGACATGATAAAGAGCATGGAGGAACCAAGTACTGGTTAAGACTGTAAATCAGGAGCTGCTGTCAGACCATGGCATACAGCTTCTTAGAGCTCAGTCTCAAGGAGAGAGCTAAAGGGTGTGCATGACCTGACGATTTCTGTAGCCCGTGCGATTTATCTTCTTATAGTGACCAGTGTCTTTTTCAAATATATTTTATTTATTTATTTATACATTTTTAATGTGTGTGTATTTGTGTGTATACATACCATGTGTGTGTAGGCATCCCTCTTTGCCAGGAAGGACACTGGTTCCTCTGAAGCGAGGTGTTTGTGAGCCCCAATGTAGCATTTGAAAATGAACTCAGGTCCTCTGCAAGAGCAGAAAGCAGTCTTCACTACTGTGCCATTTCTTCAGCTGCTGTGACCAAAGTCTTAAAGGGATAGGCCATTCTCTAACAGAAACCAGGAGTGGAAATAAATCCCTTGATCCCTTTTGTTATTTCTGTGGCGAATTTGAGCACAGCCCCGATCAAAATAAAACCTCTTCCCAAACAGTCTCCTTTCTGCTAAGGTCTGAGCTTACGGCTAGGCCAGACCTCTACATCTAAATCTTTGCAGACTGGTCAGGTTACTTTCTAAAGACACAGTACCAATAAAAGTTCATTCCATTTATTTATGTATGCATATGAGGTGGAGTGTGCATGCCACACACGTATGGAAGTCAGAGGACAGCATGCAGGAATTGCTTCTCTCCTTCCACCAAGTGTGTTCTTGGAATTGAACTCAAGGTCGTCAGGTTTGGCAGCAAGCACTTACACATGGTGAGCCATCTTGCTGGCCCAAAGCTGAACCTTTTTGTTTTCTTTGCAGTCTTCTGAGAGGGTTCTGATTTCTCCACATCCTCATCACGGCTAGCTGTTCCATGCAGTTATTGTCTGTTTTGTGTGTACAGAGGCCATGGAGGGCATGGAATTCTCCCTCATTGTGCTTTGCTGTGCGTTTCCTTAAGCATCCACGTGACAGGATGCCTTGTCAGGTACACTGCCCAGCTCTGGGGGAAAGTCCAGGCAAACTCACTTTTTAACTGAGTTGCCTTCTCTTTGTGCAAGTGTGTAGTGTGTGTCCACACATGTGCACACACACGTGGGTCCATGTAACATTGTGAGACAGGATCTCTCACTGAACCTGAGGCTCACTGATTGGCTAGACTGACTTAAAGAATCCACCTGTCCCTGTTTTTCCACCAGCACTAGGGTTGCAGGTGTGTGGGTGTATGCATGCATATGTGAGTATGTGCATATGTGTGTATGTGTGTGTATGCAGGTGTGTATGTCCCGGTGTGTGTATGTGTGCATGTGCGTGTGTCCCCACATCCACCTTTTATGTGAGTGCTGGGAATCTGAACCCAGGTCCTCACACTAGTATGGCAGGCCCTTCAACAACAGAACCATCTTGTTATAGCCCCAGTTGTCACTTTCTCCAAACAGGATTGACATTCAAAAGCTGTGTACATAGCACACACAACTTGTTGAGCTTGAAGAATTATACACCCAAGAAAGTCTCCCACAGTCTAAGTGGTAAGGATATTCTCCACCTCTGAAAGTTTCCTCTTGCCTTTTTATTGTTTGTGGACACATGAGATACATACACGATATAAGCTACTGCCTTAGTGTGGATCGCGGTATTCTAGGGCAGATCCACCTTGCAGGGCTTTGCTGTTTGACTAATGATCTCTGTTTGCTCTTCTCCCCTGAGCTTCACTGCTTCAGAGTCATCATATGAAGGATGTTGCAGCTGGCTTGGGGTGCAGCCTAGACTGAGTTAGGGATGCCCACTTGGCTGGATATTGTGTTCATTCTCAGCTCTTCATCGGGCTTCCTAGCTTGTCCCTCCTCTGCTAAAAGCAAGCTTCTGGTGGCTTGGCATGCAAGGAGGAGGACTGGGAAGGGTGTATGCAGAGGAGATGGGCAGTGGGTCAGGGACTAAGTGAAATGATTGCTCTCCAATTGGGCAGCGGCTTCTAATTGGCTGGGAGCCTGAATAGATAAGCCTAGAAGGCAGCTTAGTGAAATAAGACAGATGCAGAACAAACAACAAAGAAGGTGCCATAGATAGAACTCACAGCAAAGATGGTGCCATAGAAAGTTAATGGGATAGGTGGTAGCTATGTGAGAGGAGACTGGGTCTGGAAATCAGCTTCCCAGTTACAGACTCCAAGTGTTTCTCTTCTGAAGCTGGGCATCCTTCTACTCATAGGCCTCAGTTAGAATGTCAGATTTTCAGCGTTTGACTTAGCAATGCCACTCGTCTGACCCTGGGATCTCTGGCCTTCATTCTCGCCTGGATTCCTAGCACTTTGCTGAATACAAGGGATGAGAGTGGGCAACGTTGCCTGCTTCCAGATCTTAGAGGAAAAAGCCCCGTTTCTCACTGCTGAACATGGCATTAGCAGAAATGTTTTCCCGCATAGTCTTTATGGTGTCGAGATAAGTCCTTCCCACACCTAACACCCCGAGAATTTTTATCATAAAAGGCTACTGTAGGTTGTCCTGTTGAGATGATTATATGACTCATTCTTTATTCGGTTACCGTGCTTGTCACGTTGATTGATTGGCATATGTAACCTTACAAACCACCTAGGGCAAATCCCACCTAGTCCTGGTGTATAATCCTCTTAATGTGCTATTGCATTCAGTTTGTTAAGACTTTCCTGGGGACTTTTGTACGTGTGTCCATCAAACCTCTGACCTATTATTTTCTTTTCTTGTGTCTTGATTTGACTTTGGGGTCAGGGTGACACCAGTCTCATAAAAGTGACTTCAGGAATGTCACCTCATCTGCTTTTGGAAAGAATCTAAATAGGCATGACATTAAAAAAAAAAAAAAAAACTTTCCTTTAAATGTTTGCTTGTAACAAATTCACTTGTGACAGCCTCCAGTCCTGGGCTTTTCTTTGTGTGTGTATGTGTGTGTATGTCTCTGTGTGTGTATGTCTGTCTGTGTATGGGTGTGTCTGTCTGTGTGTGTCTGTGTGTGTGTGTTTGTGTGTGTGTCTGTGTGCCTGTGTGTGTGTCTGTCTATCTCTCTCTCTCTCTCTCTCTCTGTGTGTGTGTGTGTGTGTAGGAGGAGACAGTTACTTACTGATTTAAGCCCCTTATCTGTTGTCAGTCTCTTCAGACTTGATGTTTCCTCTAGACTCCATTTTGGCAGATTGTATATTCCTTGTTCATTCATGTCTGGGTTACAGGGTTTATTAGCATGTATTTGCCTTTAAGAGCCTCTGATGATATTTGTCAATGGCCTGTCATCTGCTACAGAGTCCCCCTCCCATTTCCGATTTCATTTATCTGCCTCTTCTCTCTCCTTTTTTTCTCAATCTAGCTAATGGCCTGGCAGCTTTCTGATTTCAAAAATCCATTCTTTTAGCATCTTCGACTCTTTAGTTATTTTCCTCTCTCTTCATTTCCGCAGTAATCGCTGTCATTTCTTTCCCGTTAGTATTACATTTTAGTTTGTTCTCTCATTCCTCCAGGTACGATGATGGCTTATTTGAGCTTTTTCTCCCTTTGAAATGCATGCATCCATCATTGTAAACCTCCACTCCTTGTGACTTTCTGTGGCAGCTTGTAGCTTCTATGATATTGTGTTTTCAGATAGTTTTCTAATTTCCATTTCAATTTTTTTGGCCTCATTGTTATTCAAGAGTGTGCTGCTTAGCTTCGATGTATTTGTGATTGTTTTCGTGTTCCCGTTGTCGCAGATTTTGACTTCATTCCTTTGTGGTTAGTAAAAAAAAAAAACCTTGGAATGCTTCCCTCTGTATTAGGTTTTCTCGGACTCCTTTGGTGACCCAGAATGTAATGCGGACCGTGTCCCACATGGCTGAGAAGAAAGTGAGCTAATGATGACGGAGATTCTGGGCTCCTCCGCTAGGTCCATTTGGTCCATAATGTTGGCTGAGTCTGCTGCTTCTCTGCTGCCTTTCTGTCTGGACCCATTGTGGAAATGGGGTGTTAAATCTCACAGGGCTACCAGACCCTATCTGTTGCTCTCTTGGGATCACCTCTGTTTACTTCAAGTGCTGAGGTGACCTGATAGTCACATCTGTCCTCGGTTCGGTTCTGATTCTGTGATAAGACACCCTGACCAAAGCCACCATCTGAGAGTGTGACAGGCATTGTAGCCATCTGTGTCAGGGAGGGACCGCTGCCATCCTAGCAGGAGCTCCTAATTCCACACATGTGACATTCCTGTACCATTGTCCTAAGACTTCCCTGATTTGTTTCAACTATGTTTTGTAGTTTCCAGGGGACAAACCTTAAGCTTCTTCGGTTAAGTTTATTCTTACACATTTTATCCTTTGGGTTCTACTGCGAATGGAATTTTTTGCTCAATTTTCAGTGTGTTCGACATTACGGTATAAGAAAGAAATTCATTTTTATATTAATCATTTATCCTGCCATCTTGCTGAACTCATTTATTAGGTCTGTATGTGACAATTCATACCAGCATATACGTATGTGCATGTAATTGGAACCCTTCACATATATGATTATGTAATAATATGAATAGGAATATGGCAAATTGAGTGCTTTTATACCTACTTCTTGCCTAATTTTTGTGGCTACAGTAGGGTGTGAGAAGAGCAAGCATTCTGGCCTCCTTCCCGGGCTGTAGCAGGAAGTCTTTTTTCATCATGATATAAGTCAGAGGTTGTCATGGCAGTTTACTAGCTTGAGAACTAGTCTTCTGTCTCAAGTCTGCTGAATGAAACACTACGGCCTGCGTCAGATTCTGCGTTGTTCTCTTGTGGGGACTGTGTGTTTAAGACTCTATTCTATTAACAGGATGTATTACAGTGATCAATTTTTGGATTTCAAAACAAATTGCGTTCTGTGGATAAATCTCACTTTGTCTTAGCAGATGAGCCTTTTGTACACTGTTGGATTGATTTACTAGTGTTTGCGGAGGACTTTTAGCTACAATTTTATTCTGTCATGATGTCTTTGGTTTTTGTATCATGGTAATGTAGAAAATGAGTTGGAAGATGTTCCTGCCTCCTCTTTTTCCCCCCACTCCTTCTTCTCTTTTTTTAAAACTTGTGCCTAATAGGCATCAAACCTTTTTAAAGTAATTTTGTAGAATTCACTGGCAAAGCTGTCTGGTTCCTGAGAGTTTTTTTTTTTAGGAGCAACATATTGCTACAATTATTAATATTAATATATATGATTCCTTTGTTTTTATACCGGTCTATCAGATTTTCTATTTCTTCTCCGGTCAGTTTTGGTAGCTTATATCTCTCTAGCATTTTGCACATTTCACTTGGATTACCAAACTTTTGGGCGTGCAGTTGTTTATTACACTCACTCATGTTTTTCAAGAAAGTATAGGTTTTTATTTCTAAAGATCTGTTTTACTTTGTGTGTGTGTATATGTGCACACATGTGTGTGGTGCCTTCAGAGCCAGAATAGTGCCCCTTCACATGCATGTGCATGCACATATATGCAGATTCAAACACATGTGAATATGCATGTCCATGAACATGCACACATACAAATACACACATAGAGTAAAAAAAAATTTCAGAAATATATCAGAACTTTTCAAAGTTCCTATGCACATGACGTTCTTCACCTTTTCCTTTAAGCCTAATATTTTCTCAAATTGTTATCAACTAGAGGAGGTAGGCATGCCGTGAAGCTAAATAATGGCTGCAAATATGTACAAGAAATGGTACTGGGAAAAAATTGTTTTGGTCCTAGAGAAGCTACCTGTGCTTCAGTCTTATATCCTTGTCCATATAGTAACCTAAAGAGACTTCTACATGGACTAAGTGCATGGGAGACGAGAGAGAGAGAGAGAGAGAGAGAGAGAGATAGAGAGAGAGAGAGAGAGAGGAGGGGGAATGAGAAGGGGAAGTGGAAGGCAAATGGGGGAAATATTGGAAGGAAGGGAATGGGTGTGGATTTGATTAAAAATTATATGCATGATGATAAATGTTTTATTTTACTTTTGATCAAGGATCAATCCGCCATTTTCTTGAATAAAATTTTCTATAACAGATAACAGTCTTTTAGTCAATTTCTCGAATTCTAAAGTCACTGATGCTGCTAATTTTGGGATGTATGTGATAGACGTGTTTATGCGTGGTCATACATGTGCACACATGTGGGGTGTGCACACACAGACATATGTATGTTTGCTGAGACCAGAGTTTGACGTCAGCTATATTTCTCAATCTCTCTCCACTTTATTCACTGAACCTACAACTCACTGATTCAGCTGCCCTGGCTGGCTGGCAGATGCCCAGGATCTTCTGTCTCGACCTCCCCTGCACTGGGATTACAGGTCACACCACCAAGCCTAGCTTTTGTGTGGGTGCTGGGGATCTGTGCTTGGGTCCTCATGTTTTGCGACACATAGTTTACCAAAGAGTGGGCACTATTCTTGTAACGGTCGCCACTGTCCTGGTAATTGGCACCGGTGTTCTTAGAGGAAAGTCTTGCAGGTCCTCACTGTGCCAGCTCTACCGACAGTAATCTCCACCTCTGACAGCTCCTTCCTATCCCCAGTAGGAGACCCAGGCAAGGCCTGAGGCACCGCCCACTGGATGACCTGAGGCAACTTCTTAGATTCCTGTCCATTTCTTTTTCTACAGCAGACAGAGGAGAAGTTACACAGAGACGGTCTCCAAGGGCTTTCTGGCCTCAAATACCCTGCCTGGCTCAACGCCTTGCCTAGAGGCATCTGGAAAACAGCAAAGCTGTGTGTTCTCAGCATCCCCTAAAGCAATGGCTTTCAAATTTCTTTCCCACAGCCCAGGTAGAAGTGAGAAACCATGCCAGGAACATAGGTAGACACATTTATTCTGACTCACTTACATACAAGCTGAGGACTCCCGCACAGCGGTGGTGGAAGGCACTTGGGTCTTCCTCTCCGGTTGAACTTTTTTTTTTCAAGTAAGTAGGGGGCTGGAGGGATGGCTCAGCTGCTAGGAGTACAAGCTGTTCCTCTAGAGGACCTGGGTTCATCTTACAGCCATCTGGAACTCCAGTTCCAGGAGATCCAACACCCTCTTTCGGCCTCTGCCGGCACTGCATGCATAGGGTACACAGACACACATGCAGGCAAAACACCCATATGCATAACACAATAATTCAAAATAAAATAAAAAGTAAATAGATTGCTGCTTATAGGTCACTAAAACGGCTCATGAACCCAGCAGGCACCGCCACCTTCCTCTACAAGTTGAAGACCCAAGAAGTCCAGGTGGCCATATGGAAAGCCCAACTCCTGCTGGGACTCAGAACATTTGGTTGTTAGAAAAAAGGCTGGTTGGAGGGGGTGGTCTAGAGAGAATGTGGGAACATGGCTCACTGATGTCCCTGGGGCTCTAAGCAGGATCCCCTATCATAGCAAACAAAGACTCTTTCCTATGGGTGTTCCAACAGGCAGGCCTTTCTCATTGTGAACCGAGCTGTGTCTGCCCCGTAAGTCCGACGGTCCAAATCCTAACATCCGGTGTGAAGGTTTTAGAGGACAGGATATTAGAAAGTGATTGGCCCATGAGGGTGGAGCCCTCCCAGTGGAAGCAAGGTCCGAATAAGGAGATCTATGAGATCTGTCTGTATCTCTCTCTATTCTCCTGACAAAGGCACCTCTAGTGTGTGAGAAAACACCAGAAAGATTCGCCATTCTCCTTTCAGCTTTTTTTTTTTTGTTGTTTAAATAGAATTCACAAGAGGAGTCGCTGGGTTCCTGGAGAGGTGTGTTGTTATTGTGTTTCTGTGACGGAGCTTCAGTGCGGATACCTGTCAAGGTCAGAGGATAATGTTGTAGAATCAGTACCTCTCCTTTCACCTTCTTGTGGGTGCTGGGGAACTGACCCAAGCTGTCAGGCTTGCATAGCAAGCACCTTTACCTGCTGGACCATCTTGTCAACCTAAATTACTGCTAACAGGTCTATTCAGAGTTTCTGTTTCTTCTCCCATCCGTTTCAGGAGCTCAAGCCCTTCCAGCATGGCTACCCACGAGCCAGGAATCACATCCCTGACACCTTCATCTTTCATGTCCTAGCCTCCAGAATCATGAGAATTTCTGTTGTCTGAGACAACCTTCCTATGATGTTTTGTTACAGCAGCTCAAGCTGACTGGTACACCTACCCAATCTTAAATCCCCAGGCACACCCAGCTACCTGGTAGACACACTGAAGGATCCCTTGAACCATTCATCAAAGCCACCATTGTGTGTTGGCTACAGAGGAAGACACGTGGTAAAGGAAGCCGCCCCTGCTTCCCAAATGGTACTTGTGGGAAACATCCTTTTTGACACGGACTGCAAATGTCAGCACATCTATGAGGCAGAATGGGGTTATTCTGAAGAGCCCATCCTTGCCGCCACCCCCTCACCCTGCAACACAGATGGGAAGTCCATCATGGTGGCTGGACTACCCTGGTTGTCACTCAAGAACAATCAGTACCTCCCTGCTTTCAGATCAGCATCTCTTGGACCAAAACTTCAAGCCAAGTAAAATCAAAGTTATTACAAAAACATTCCTATAATTGCTTCAGCTTCTTGACACTTGGAAATCACAGCATCCTTCTTCTTTTCTTTTTTAATTTCCTTTTAATTGACAACAGCAGACCTCAGTCGAAGGCTCCATGATCTCAATGGGAGTCTAACTTTCCAAGACGAAATGAGATCTACGAAACCCCACCAGTGGCAATCACAGCTGACTCCATCCTACGTCCTGGCAGCCCACACTCACCCAGGGACATCTGGAAGACGTCACGTTTACCTAACACGTGGTCCTACTAATTAAAGGGTGGAGGGGGGGTGTTAGTCGCTGCGTGTGAGACACTGACCAGATGCAGACGAGGCCAGGACATCAGCAGGGTCTTGTCTGCGAAGGGCAGGGGTGCAAGCAGGGTCTAAGAGTCCCAGCAGGCCAGACTGGCTGAGCAGTCCCTAAGGCTCTAGACCTGGGTTTCTAACAGGTGACAGAAGACAGTCTCCACAGGCTGAGGCCAGTCCTTCAACAACAGCAAGGTCATTTGACCTCATTTTGAGCTGATAAAATAGAGACTTACTTTTGTTGACAGAGGTTGGGAAAACCTTTATTTTAATGGGAAATTTAATAAAGAGGAGAGAGAGGCAGCCCCAAGCCCACCCCACTCCCGCTTGGGACTCCTCCTTATATATAGGTACAACCTGTAGTTTTATCAGGCAAGGTCACAGGCCCCTTCCCCCCACAAACATCTGTGTCACACCTTGGAAACAACGTGAGAATATGATAATCATTTAGCCATAGGTCACTGGTGACATTCACCCAGAGACAACTGCATTATCTTGGGGTCTTTACTCAAGTACAAGTCTCTCTCTCTCCTCTATTGGCAGCTGTGACTGCCAAGTGATGCTCTGTGCCCATCCTGTCCTCTCACCCCTCTGCAGCCAAACCCAGGGTCTTCTGTGCCATGAAGGTGCATATGTTCAGAACGAATACAATACTTCCTCTACAGAGCTGACTCCCAGAAAATCATTTCCATGCCAGCTTGTTCTCAAGAAGACTTCAGAAGGGCCCCCAGAGGCCTATAAACCCAACAGTACCTCCCAGACATCCGAAACTGCCCTTAGCACTGTGTGCACAGGCCAGGCTCAGCAACGGCAGTTCATCCGCCACTAAGAAGCTCAGAGTTATCTTTCTTAGTGAGGTGTTTTTAAGTAAGGAGAAGGAACTGTGTATGTCCACCTAGCATGGTTCCAGTGCCCGTAGTCCCATGGCAATGATTCCTGCAGTGGTGTGGCTTCCATTCTCTTCCCCTAGAAGACTTCCTTTAGTGTTAACTCTGGGGTTCATAGCCTCTTTCAGATTTATGTGTCTAGTTTGCCTTTTGTTTGTTTGTTTGTTTATCTGAGAGCCAGTCTGGTCTCTGAGTACAAATCTGTTATGTGGCCAAAGATGTTTGTGAACCCTGATTGCCTTCTGCCTCTAACTCCCAAAAGTCCCAACTACAAGAATAAGCCACCTAGTTTTTGTCTTCACCCTTTGAAAGGTATTTTTGCTGGGTATAGAAGAGAAAGTTGGCCATCACTTTTCTGTCAGTTCTTGAAGCCATCACCCTTGAGTTCCTTCGAACTCAGTGATGCTGGTAAGACCCGTGCGCTCATCTTTGCTCCTCTGTAATGTGAAAGACCAGTGACTGGCTTTTCTCTGGCGACTTCTAAGTCTTTCTTGCCATCATGGGTTTTAGCCAAGTCAGCCAGGGTATCCTCTAAACACTCTTCTTCATGTTTTATGTCTTTAGGGTTCACTACCCTTCTTGAATCTTGACAGTCACAGTTTCCACTGCACTTGTGAAAGTTTCTAAAGCCATTTTTCTGATATATTTTCTCTCTCCTCTCCCGTGCTACTTTGCATAGACACGGGGCCTATGGAAGCCATCTATGGCTCCCTGGTGTTCTGTATTCTTCTCTCCTTAATGTTTCATTTTAGATAATTTCTATCACTGCATCTGCAGGTCGACTCCTCTTTCCTTCTGAGCACTTAATCCTCTGCTAATCTCATGGATATGTTTTTACTCTCAAATGCTGTATTCTCACCTCTTTAAGGACGTTCTCGCAGCTCCTTTTGTTACCTGTGTCTACTTAGAGTGTCCTGTGCTTCTTTTAGCTTCCTGAACACAGAGGACAGAGTTGCAAAACTGCTTTTGGATTCTGCCTACTGATTCTATCTCCTTATGGCATTTCAGAGTCAACCCAGAGCCATTGAGTTCTCATGTGATTTTTATTTTGTTTTATTTGACAAGGGTTAATGTAATCCAGGCTGGTCTCAGATTCACTATGTAGCTAGGATAACCTTGAACTTCTGATCCTCCTGCCTCTGCCTCTAGAGTACTGAGATTCTAGGCATGCTCTACCATAGCCAGTGTATGTAGTATTGGAAGAACCCAGGGCCTCGTGCACACTAGGCAAGCTCTCTACCAGATAAGCTGTACCCCAACACTGCTTTCTCCTACTTTGAGACGCCTACTTCTGCTCCTTTGCACACATGGGCTGTTAATTTTCATCTGATTTCCCACATTGTATTACCCCGTTAGAGAATAGATGTTTATATTTCCATAAATGGTAGCAAGCTCTATTCTCATACATAGTGAAGGTACTGGAAAAGGGTTTCATTTACCCATCACTTCCAGATGTGCCCAACCTTTTGACACTGAGACACAATGCTGTCATCTATGAAGCTCATGATTGAGAACTTTTGAAATGAGATCTTTTTATTAGAAACAATTCTTCATTCATAATCTCCTGAGTGAGTTTAAGATTTTGCATTGCACCCCATTCACAGCCATTCTCTGTTGCATGTGACCCACGGGCTGTGGATTGGACACAACTGAGGAGCTCTCACAGGTAGGGTCCAAGTGTCACGTCCCCACCATTAGGTCAGCATCTACAGGACACCCTTTCTGGTACCGGTGAATGTCACCATTGTTGTCATAGATGGTAGGAGCCATCACTGTCACCAGTCATGTGTGAGCCTGCCTCGGTCACACCCGCAGTGACCAAGCTCTGCTGACCTCTGAACTTTCAAGAGGAACCATCTACAAGCACATCCCTCCCAGACATCTGCAACCTCACCCTTCTCCCGCCCTTAGACTGAGCTGCATCAGCTTCCACGAAACCCTGGTTCCATGAGAAAGACCTGGGCTCTGTCTGGGTCCCCCTCCCTGTGGTGTGCCTGGACATTCTCCTGGCTGCAGCCTCAAGCCATGACAGGGTTCACATGGCTTACTCCCCCATCTCAGGATTACTGTCTTGAACCGACTCGGACTGTCTGACGTCCCGTGTCTGACAATTGTTATTCCGAGTGTTCTCTCCAGATTGTTAGCTATTTCAGGAAGGATGCTAAATCTGGTGTCTCTTACATTATCTTGGCCAGAGGTAAAAGTTCATCACACTGTTATTGCAAACCAAACAATGACAGTGCCAAAGGTTACTGAGCACCAGGCAGACTCCTAGATATCAGGCTGCTGTGGACAAACACGCATCTCTGCTCCCTGGGTAGACCATGGAAGAGAAGAAAAACTGGTCTGGACTGGAAACATGACAAAGGAAGTTTTTAAAAAAAAAAAAAAACCTTCGTCTTGTTTAGTATGTCCAGAAGTAATGAGCACTGGCAAAAAGACCTTTTAATAGGGCAGTAAGGTGTCCCACCTGGTATGTGGCACATCTCTTTCCTTGTCCCCCTACTGTTTCCTCCAACCCTATGCTATTAGAGTTGCCTCAGGGAGACTAGAGGCCTCACTCCAAATTTGGGGCTTTTTGAAAGCACCTTCAAGACATTCCAAGTGATGCCCATGTCCTGGGGGCTAACAGAGAGGAAAGAATGGCTTGGGCGGGTTTGTTCCCACAGCACGCATCCCAGTACAGCCCAGCCCAGTGGTAATGAATTGGTATACATGCTCTCTAAGTTGACAAGTGTTTACTCTACAAAATCTGGAACTTGGATCCAATAAAAAGGAACATTTTTCCTGGGGAGCGTCTGGTCTGATGAGGCAGGCCTCTTGTGGCGGGGCTGCTTGCTGGACAGCATGCCTGGTTGCATGCAGCACGGCTTCCTAGAAGTTCAATGTTTCCACAGTGGGTCCTGGGGGAGTCCGCACCCACATTCAGTCCCAGTGCAGCTGGCCTAGGCAAGGCACAGCCCCTGAGTCTACCGCTGCCATTGATGGAGGCCCCCTTCTGACTCCCTGGCCACAGCCCTGCTCTTGTGACATGCGGGATCTCTCTCCTCCCAGGGTATACTGGCAGTCTTCTTCAATTGTCACCTCAGCCACAGACACACGATCCCATTCCCAGCAGCTCCCTTGTTTTCATGAGTTGAGGGTTTGAGTCCCACCCCCAGCCACATTCCCATGTGGAAGGCCCAGACCCTCGGGGATGATATCAGGTCCTTTGTGCAATGACTAGGTACTGAAGTGGAGCACTCATAGTAGAATTAGTGCCCTGGGAAAGGGGCTGGGGGCACACAACCCTCTCCCTCCTGTGAGGACTCAGAGAAAGGGAGCTATAGTTCAAAGAGGGCCCCAACCGGGACTACACTTGCCAGCTCAACCTTCAACTTGTAGCTGCCAGACCTGGTGGAAGCAAATGCCTAGTGTTTAGGAGGGAGGCCTCCTGGCTATTGATACTGGCTATGGCCACAAGTGCTAAAGGCTGATCTCCCTCAGTCCTGCCCATCTTCCATAACTACAAATGCCTTTCATCTTTCTTCAGCCCCACCCATTTTCCCTTAGCCCCACCCATCGTCCCCAAGTGCACTCTTTCCTGAGTCCCTCTTATCCCTCTTCAGGTCCACTCTCTCCTGGTACCGTCTTGCTGCGGACCCTCCCCACGTGACTGCTGCTGCACTAGCCACTGTTCTAGAACATTCCACCTCCGGCTTGTGTGGGCCCCACCCCTCACCCCCCCCCCAGGCACTGTAAAGGGTTCGCTTTGTCTGTTGGGGGAAGGCTCGTAGGGGAAGTGAACGACCAAATGGACAACCACTGAGTCCAACAGGCCACAAGAACCTACAGAGAGCAGTTCCCAAAGGTGCCTGGAACCCAGTGTGTGTGTCTCTTACATTCTGTCCCCACTGGTCTCTACCACCTTAGAGGTTCACCACAGGGGCAAGGACTCAAAGGACTCTGGGGTCAATCTCAGTCCCCAGAGATCTGCTCCCCTAAAATCTGCTGAAGGTACGTGAAACCGTTCAGGGTCCTTGAAAATAAAATAGTTGGGTGGGGAGCAAGCAAAGTTTAAAAACAAAGATTTATTTATTTTTATTTGTTTGTTTGTGTGTGTGTGTGTGTGTGTGTGTTCATGTTATGCCTTCATGTATGGGTGTGCATCACATGTGGGCCTGGTACCTGAAGATACCAGAAGAAAGCATCAGAGTTTCTGCAGCTGGGGTCGCAGATGTTCTTAGCCACCATGTAGGTGTTAGGAATAGAACAGGGGCTTCTGGAAGGGCAGCAAGTACTCTTAACCCCTGAGCCATCTCTCAGCTCTGAAAGCTGTTTTTCATTTGGGCATTTTGACCCTAGCTCATGGATGTCTTCCAAACCTTTCAGCTTTTCAGTTGCATAAGAACAATGTCTTAAAACTTTTGTACAACTTTTCTAAAACTTAAAAGGGAAAAATCAGAACAAAAAACTCTGGCCTTCTCATTTCCTTCAGGCACAAACCCACCCGGAAGGATGGAAAAAGCAAAACAAAACAAAAATCCCACAACAACAGCAATAGACATTCTAGTTATAAGTTAGGCCTGGAGGGTACCCCAGGCCCAGCTACACCTGAAGCTGGGACCCTCTGCAGCCCAGCCACCCTTGCCCTGCACTCTGGAGCACCCCAACAGGGGTATCCTGGGAGCCAGAGGGGAGGCAGTGTGCAGCCTGCTGAGACACACTGGGGAAAATCACATTATGAGATGTTGAGAGTTGCAAACTGTCTGATTAAGAGACCAAGCCAAGACCCCAGGAAGTCCCCACCTGCACCCCAAATGTATATCTGTCTCTCAGTCAGTCTTGGCTGTGAGTCTTACTTTATAGGTCACAGGTTCTGCACACGCTTCACTCTGGAATGGGAGGATGTTGTCCAGGGGAGCGGTGTGTGCTTTTTAACCAAGGAGGCTGTGCAGATTCTGCTTAGGGCCTCCCTTTCCTTAGCCTTCTGCACCCTGGGTGGCTTTCTATCTGCCCTTGTCACCCCACACCTCAGGATCCTTATTTGTAGACTTGTTCACAGAGCAATTGTGCCGGGTTAAAATGCAGTTTTCAGAAAGGCTGCCTAGATGCCCGATGGGAGTGTGATTTATTAGCATGTGAATGGCCCCTGTCACTGGGAAATAAAGAGAATTTTGACCTTGCCAGTACAGCCTGGCCCTTTCTCCCTCCACTCCCTACCCCCCAAAGTAAAGCTTTCCCTACCCCTCTGGGCTTGGTGCTTTTTTATGATGCAGATTTAGGAGAGCGGCACAAACAGAAGGGTCAGCTAGGGCAGCGAAGGGGGTGGACTCTTAAGGCTGGGGGAAGTCCAGGCTCCTGCTTTGGTGTGGAGAAATATGGAGACCGGGCAAAGCAGGAGGGAACTAAAAATGAAGCCTGAAGGCTGGTCTAACCCTGTCACAAAGAATCTGGAGTGAGAGCAAGCAAGTGGCGTTGGGGGAGGCAGGGAGCACTAGGGACTTCCTGCCTGTGCTGGGGCACAGCTCACCGTGGGCATTTAAGCAGAAGGAGGCCAGGTGTGCGTCTGGGAGGTGGTGCTGCCAGGTCCTGGCTGTTTCTCAGCCTGCCAACAGGGCTAAGCTCCTGCTCTTTCTTTGGTTGTGGGTGCTCTGCAGTTTGGAGCCTGGGCCCCTGGAAGCCTGTGCCCCTGGGCTTTCCCTGTCACGCACCAGGTTTCAGACTTTCTCTCCAAAGGGACACCTGTGGTTCCTCAGGCACTGACACTGGTGTATGCAGAGAGGTGGCTGCAAGGACAGGGAACCTGTTTGCTCCTGGGGAGGAAAACTAGACCTGCCAAGGAGAGGATTCTAATAAAGTAAGCCAAGCCCAGGGGGTTGAGTGCAGAAAGGACCAACGTCCCTTCCCAGGAAAAGCTGTCCAAGTGGGGACCTGCCAGCGGAGTCCAGCAGACACGAATATATAGTCCATTGCCAAAGGACTGTGTGGGAAGGGAATTGAGTGAACATTCTTAGCATGTGCAAAGCCCCTGGGGCAAGACAATGTGTGTCCTGTGGGTAAAGACTGAGGCTTTGAGTATGAAGCCCTGTCTGTATGGAGGGAATGCTTTGCTTTTTACCACAGGATCTGGTTAGAAATTTGTCTTTCATAAGTGCTGCAGGGAGTATTGAGAGCTGTGAGGCCTTCTGGCAACTGCCTCTGCCAAGGTGTGCCTGTGTGCATGTCTGTCTGTCTGTCTGTGTGTACACTCTGGGACACTGAGACAGGATCCCTTCTCTGCACGAGACCCCTTACCCCCCACTTTCCCCCAGTGCTGCTGAGGTGGCAGGATGGCACAGTGGGCTGCCTGCGGCTGAGTGAGGACTGTGGTTGCAGAAACAGCTGGAGGGAAATCAATTTGTTCTTCGCTATAGTCAGACAGGAGCCAATTAGAGCAGCCCCCATGGGGCCTCTGTGCTCGGGGAAAGTGAACAATCCCGGGTGTATTAATCCCCGCACCCATCTTCCTCCAGCCTGCAAAGTGAAGGGCACTGCAGGAGGAGCACCAAGCCCTGTTTACTCCTCACTGTGCCCCTGGCACCGTGGTTCACTTTTGACCTTTTGTCCCCAATGCCCAGTGTCTGGGAGATTTCAGAGGTCCTCGGGGCTACGCACAGGGTTAGTCCTCAGAGCACCCATCTCAAACCCTAGGACCAGACAGGCCTGCATGCAAGGATCCCACCACGCCACCTGCTCCACCCCTACTGGAGCACCACAGGGAGGTTTACATGGGCCACCAAAGTCATGTAAACCTTCCCAAGAGTTTGTGTCGTTCTTTGGGCCACACAGGCAGAGAAACCCAAAACTGCATGTGACAAACAGCCCTTAGAATGCTCTGCTAGGTCCCCTCTCCAGCCTGAACCCCTGTCCCTGGGCCACTCTGTTTTTCTCTGAGCTCCCCCCACAGCATTCCACCCCCATGCTCCGCCTTCACCCCCCACTGCACAGCTTCCAGGAGCTATCAGGGTTAAATAAGGTATCACTCTGCGGGATATTGTTCTCAGAGCTGGGAATGGAAGCCGAGATTTCCCTCTGTGGGATCCCCACATGCCAGCCTTGTCAATATCTCTGGGAGGACTGAATAATGCCAGGTCCCTGCCTCCGCATTGCTCAAGGTCCCATGGGAGCTCAGGAAGGACAAGGGCTTCCAGGTGGCACTGGAGTCCCCAGCTATGACACTTTGACCACCCACCATGTTGTTCTGCTTCTGCTGACCTCTCCCCTACCAGCTGTATCTGGTGGCTCTAGCTGGCCCTCGCCCACCCTGCTGTTCCAGGCAGTCAGCATCCTCTGGATATGAGCCTCCCTGTGAGGCCCCTGGGGAACATAGGCCTGTTTTCCAGGAAACAGCATATGCAGGCCAGGAGAGGCCTGCAGCTTCCTGGAACTGGCCTTCTAAGAACTTGAGGGGGTGAATATGGGGTGGGCAGCTGGAGAGGGGCTCTCTGCTTCCCCCAGGTGTTTGTGCAGGTACATGCAAAGACTGGCCTCTGCTATCTGGCAGAGATGGATTCCCTCCAAGCTGTGCCATATGCTGCCAGCAGCACCCTTCTAGCCTGAGTTTTGGGGATGCGGGTATGACCACGGGGAGGGGGCTTCAGTTAAGGGACTAAGCTATCCACTGCCCTGGCCACTTCCTAAGCTCCTCCTGCTGGTCACGTAAGCACTTGAACTGATCCCTGGCCCTGGGTTTCTTCTCAGTTTAGAGGGAAGATGTCATACCCATCAAAGAGCCTGTGAGTCACGTGTGTGTGTATGCATGCATGTGTGTGTGTACGTGCATGTGCATGCATGCATGTGTGTGTGTGGTGCCAGGTATGCAAGGCAGCAGGTCTGCTAGCTGCCACCCAGTTGTTAAAGGGGATTGTGAGCTTCAGGTGGCCCTCCCTTGTTTGATCCTTTCTGCCCTCCAGGCACCTCCCGCCCTCTCAGTAGAGGTCCCAAGCACAGCCCTTCCAAAGGCGGCTTGTCCATCCAGGCCCTGGAATACCCCTTACTCCAAGGACTGCCAGACCCGGGGATCTGACACATCCCAGCCCCCCAGCTGCTACACACAGACCCTGTGGGCCCAGTGAGACGTCCATTTCTGCTTGTTTGTTTTGTTTTCTCTCAAAAAAAATTTAAAAGAAAGAAAGAAAAATCCACAGGGAACTTCTGGTGAATAAAAGTCAAAGCCCACGTGGGTTCCCCGCTGTCGTGAGTCACCTGCCCTTGTCTTGTCACCAGGACTGTTGGCTGCCTCAAGGTCACCTAGACCTTGGAGGATACGGCTGCAGACACCAGCTACAAACCTCTGAGACCCCGGGCCCCCCTTCTGCCCCTCACCCTGACCGCTGCTGCAGCTCAGCCCCTGGCCTCAGAATAATCTTACCCTTCCTCAACAGTCTGAAAAGTTTTGTTCCCCTAGTGTGACAAAAGTCTCTGTGATGGTAAGGAGACCTCCTCTAGATGGCTACTTGCTTCCTTTATGTTTGCAGATGGCCTTCAACGCTACATCGTCTATTACTTTAAAGAAGTGTTTAATTATTGATATAAATAAAGCTTGCATGACTTTATTTATATCACATGTGCAGGTGCTTCCAGAGGCCAGAAGAGGGCGCTAGGTTCACTGGAACTAGAGTTACAACAGCTCTGAGCCACCATGTGGGTGCTAGGAACAGAACTTGGGTCTTCTACAAGAACAGTACTTTTACCTGCTGAGCCATCTCCCCTGTTGCTACATTCAAAAACTTTGGACCAACTACAGGTAGAACCTTTTTTTTGTTGTGTTTTGTTTTGTTTTGTTGAACAGTTTCTTTGTATAGCCTTGGCAATCCTGAAACTCAGTCTGTAGACCAGGCTGGCCTCCATCTCAGAGATCTGCCTGCCTCTGCTTCCCAAGTGCTGGGATTAAAAGGTGTGCGCCACCACCACCACCACCCAACTGCCATTTTTTTTAAATTGCGTAGGTACAGAATTTTTTCTTATCTTCCTGCCTTACATGTTGGAGTTTATTGACCATTCTGGCAGCATTTACACAACACGGGGTCTCAGTAATTGAAACCTCAGTCGCCTAGAGATTTCAAATACGGGAAGGTAAACAAAGGTTCCTCACAAATGCTGACTGTTTCTCAGGGGGGTTGGGGAATCCCCTGGAACTAATCCTCCATGAGAAACAAGGAAGGACCGAATATACCTGGGAAGCTGTCCTGGCATCTCTGGCATTCCCACCCTAGTTACCTGACCTGGGCAGTGGGATGTGTGCAGAGATGAGGAACACTCATAGCTGGGAAGGGCCTGGCAGGTATAGGGGTATAAGTGGAACAAGAGGCTTCTGCCCATGTGGGGATAAGTGTGTGCGCCTTGTCCCTGGGTGACAGTGGACTCTGCAGCTCTCGAGTCGCTCCCCAACATTTCTAACGGAAGACGAGGGGCTGCTGAAGGCCTAGCTGAAGGTCAGGGGCTTAAAATCCTTTGCTCTGAAGCCCAGTTCAGCTGAGCCACATAGACTCCCACCTCTCATCGGCTGGCACACAGAGCTATTATCTAAGGGCTAAGAGCCACAGCCTGACCTCTAAGATCAGGGAACATAGGATCTATGTTAATCCCAAAGAGTCAAGGAGAAAGACCACCAACCCAAATCATAATGGCCAAATTAATTAATGAAAGCAAACTATTTTTCATTTCTGTACACGGGCTGTCTCCCCCTAGAGGCGGGGGAAAGATATCAGCTTTGGACATGGGAAAGACAAAGGCTTTTATAGTGGTATATAGGGACAGTAGGTTTCCAAATGGGGGGTTTGGCAGGCAAAAGGGCAGAATTACAGGAGCAGCACAACAAGGTGATCGTAACAAGGTAGTCATAACAACCTCTAGAAACAAAGGTAGGGTTGCAAGATGGTCATAACACCTTTTGAAACAAACACATGGTTGTTTCTTCCTGGAACAGGCAGTACAGAACCATTTGTAGTTTAGGTTACAGGTAAGGCATAGCCCAATCCTTGAGAAACAGATATGTGATCATAAACAGGAATGAACTTGGTTTGTTTTTACTATAAGACGTCTTTCAGGTCCAACGTGGAGGCAGACTGGCTCAGCACCTGAGACTGCCCTGTAGCCATAACAGGAGGTACCGTGACCTGGGCTCAGCTTTAGCCATTTGGGAGGCTCAGGTCTGGTCTGTGCACGGTGCTCATGGAGCCAGCATAGGTGAGCGACCTGGACTTTGAATGTGAACCTTCTCCCATACCTTGTAGGCAGTAGCCCCCACCTCCCAAATGGACCATGCACAGCCCTCCGTCCTTCCAAGGACAGTTCTGCGGACTGGAATGGTGTCCTTGACGTGCACCAAGGGCTCTTCTGAGAAGCCATTTGGCCATTTTATTTACTTATCTCTGTACCCACTCTCTACTGTTATTGAAGACCTCATTTATTTTCATTTTCCATCTACCGACAACTAATGGTAAAAGCGTTGTCAAGGCTGGAAAGGTTTGTGCTCTCGAGAACACTGGATGACCACTCTCTAATGGAGCTGTACAGAGACCCTGACTCACTCCGACATGGGACAGTTGTCTCCGGGATGGTGAGCACAGCCTGCACCCCTTTCCCAGGGGTGTCACACATTCCCTGTGCACCCAAGACAACGGTAGATCCTGAGACGCATTTCCACTTTCTCTGGGGTTGTCAGGAGTCTCCGAGACAAATTAAAAATGCCAATCAAATCCACTGGTCTGAATCTTTGTTCTTCTTCTTGTCATTCAGCTCTTCCTCTGGCACACGCACGCTCTCCGGTAGCACTGAGACATTCATCCATTGCTCATAGCTGACTCGTTTCGGCTGCATCTTTTCTGGAGGCCAAAGCAGGGCTTCTCAAAGTAAGGCTGGTCCTGAGGAAAGGCTACCATGTCACAGTTAAAAAGAGCCATGTGGACCAGCAGCCCCCGAAGCAAAATCTACAGCCTCCTTGACCACCATCCCCACCCAGGTTCACACACCCAAAACCTTTCTGACCCGAAGGTCTTAGGACAACACCACGCTGCTAGGGAGACACAAGGACTCCTTTCCTGCATGGAATGTCTGACTCAAACGGTGAGGTTTCAGGTCCTAAGTAGTGCCCGGCCCTTGTGCTCTATTGGGGTGACTTGGAAGGCAAAAGAGGACAGAGAGTAGATCCTTGGTCACATAGCACGATGGTGGTCTGGCCTGCTCAAAGGCAGTGCTCCTCATCCCCACAGCCCAGAACATTAACGGAGATTTCATCCTCAGATTTCAAGCAAGGTCACTGCCTCCCACATGGAAGATTCCAGGTAAACATGGACTGACTTATCACCATTGACTGAGTGTCTGCTGCCCAGGCCAAGGCTGAAGGACTAGGATGGAAACTGTGGGCAGCTGGATGTTTTGCCCACCAAACTTCTCAGCAATGTGGGAAACACCACCCCACACCAGGCCTCCAGGCCACCCCACAGGGCAGTAAACACTGTGGCCAGGCTTCTGGGAGGAAGTGGCCAAGCACAGAGGAAGCCGACTTGTGAGCACAGGCAATGAAAAGAACTGTTCAAAACAAGGCTGGGGGCCTGCAGGATGACTCGGTTGGTAAAGTGCAGGCCACACAAGCAAGAGGACCTGAAAGCTGTAAAAAGTCAGGCTGTATGTACCTGCAATCCCAGCATTCAGGAGAGGAGATTGGGGCGGGGGGGGGGGGGGGTGTGTCCCTGGGGCTAGATGGCAGCCAGCCTTGCTGAACTGGAAGCTCCAGGCCAATAAAAGATCCTTGTCTCAAAAATTAAGGTGGAGAAATGATTGAAAAAACATCCAATATTGACCTTTGGCTTACACACACACACACACACACACACACACACACACACAGCGCCAGGGTAGAAGAAGGCTGTACAGGTGACATAAGAAGACAGGGATGGTGGCGGTAGATGCACACTCTTGCTGATGCCCCTGGCTTGCTCTTAACCTCATGGGAAGCCGCTCTCTCAGTCTAGGAGCTAAGGGAAAGTTGTGCCTCAATGTCAGAAAGCCTTGGCAGCTTCAGAGTGGAGCTGGCAAAGGCCAGGAGAAACACAGTGCTTCTTAGAGTAGCGTGGTGGTGGTGGGGGAGAAAACCCACAACAGAGCTGGTAATGGCTGCCTAGCTTTTGAAAACCCACCCACCCCAGGAATGTTCCCCCACCCCTTTTCGCTGCTTGCCCCTACCTGACTTTTTCATGTGTGTGTTGGGGTAGGGAGGGGAGTTGCTTGCAGCAGCAGACAGGTGGGTATTTCTTAGGGAGAGCGACAGGCCACCCACATGCTCTACCCCATTCCCTCTGTGCGTGCCAAGCCACACAGCATCTCTCCGTTTGAGCCCACCCAGCCTGGGGCTGAACCTTGGTGAAGAAGAAGCAGCAGTAATGGCTCAGAACCCAGAAGAGAGTCCTGCCAGGTCCATGTACTGTAACAGGCTGAGGAGACAGGCATCCGGAATGGGAACACAGTGGCCTACCACCGGGGACCTTGGGACACGGTGGGAAGACTATGAATGCAGATGGCCACTGGGTCCTTATGCATCAACACCGGGAGCTCTCCAGGGATTTTTATGAACTCCATACCCACACACTCTCAAGCATGCAGACATACTCCATCCCACAGAAGGAGATGCTGAAAGTGTGTGAAGCAGGAGTTCTCCCCACCCCTGTCTGTAGTAAGGCCGTGTGGTCCTCTCCTGTGTGTGGATGCTGCAGTGAGACCCTGTGGTCCTCTCCTGTATGTGGATGCTGCAGTGAGTGAGACCCTGTGGTTATCTCCTGTGTGTGGATGCTGCAGTGAGACCCTGTGGTCCTCTCCTGTGTGTGGATGCTGCAGTGAGTGAGACCCTGTGGTCCTCTCCTGTGTGTGGATGCTGCAGTGAGTGAGACCCTGTGGTCCTCTCCTGTGTGTGGATGCTGCAGTGAGTGAGACCCTGTGGTCCTCTCCTGTGTGTGGATGCTGCAGTGAGTGAGACCCTGTGGTCCTCTCCTGTGTGTGGATGCTGCAGTGAGTGAGACCCTGTGGTCCTCTCCTGTGTGTGGATGCTGCAGTGAGTGAGACCCTGTGGTCCTCTCCTGTGTATGGATGCTGCAGTGAGTGAGACCCTGTGGTCCTCTCCTGTGTGTGGATGCTGCAGTGAGTGAGGCCCTGTGGTCCTCTCCTGTGTGTGGATGCTGCAGTGAGTGAGGCCCTGTGGTCCTCTCCATGTATGGATGCTGCAGTGAGTGAGACGCTGTGGTCCTCTCCTGTGTGTGGATGCTGCAGTGAGACCCTGTGGTCCTCTCCTGTGTGTGGATGCTGCAGTGAGTGAGACCCTGTGGTCCTCTCCTGTGTGTGGATGCTGCAGTGAGTGAGACCCTGTGGTCCTCTCCTGTGTGTGGATGCTGCAGTGACTGAGACCCTGTGGTCCTCTCCTGTGTGTGGATGCTGCAGTGACTGAGACCCTGTGGTCCTCTCCTGTGTGTGGATGCTGCAGTGACTGAGACCCTGTGGTCCTCTGCTGTGTGTGGATGCTGCAGTGAGTGAGACCCTGTGGTCCTCTCCTGTGTGTGGATGCTGCAGTGAGTGAGACCCTGTGGTCCTCTGCTGTGTGTGGATGCTGCAGTGACTGAGACCCTGTGGTCCTCTCCTGTGTGTGGATGCTGCAGTGAGTGAGACCCTGTGGTCCTCTCCTGTGTGTGGATGCTGCAGTGAGTGAGACCCTGTGGTCCTCTCCTGTGTATGGATGCTGCAGTGAGTGAGACCCTGTGGTCCTCTCCTGTGTGTGGATGCTGCAGTGAGTGAGACCCTGTGGTCCTCTCCTGTGTATGGATGCTGCAGTGAGTGAGACCCTGTGGTCCTCTGCTGTGTGTGGATGCTGCAGTGAGTGAGGTCCTGTGGTCCTCTCCTGTGTGTGGATGCTGCAGGGAGTGAGACCCTGTGGTCCTCTCCTGTGTGTGGATGCTGCAGTGAGTGAGGTCCTGTGGTCCTCTCCTGTGTGTGGATGCTGCAGTGAGTGAGACCCTGTGGTCCTCTCCTGTGTATGGATGCTGCAGTGAGTGAGGCCCTGTGGTCCTCTCCTGTGTATGGATGCTGCAGTGAGTGAGACCCTGTGGTCCTCTGCTGTGTGTGGATGCTGCAGTGAGTGAGACCCTGTGGTCCTCTCCTGTGTATGGATGCTGCAGTGAGTGAGGCCCTGTGGTCCTCTCCTGTGTATGGATGCTGCAGTGAGTGAGACCCTGTGGTCCTCTCCTGTGTATGGATGCTGCAGTGACTGAGACCCTGTGGTCCTCTCCTGTGTGTGGATGCTGCAGTGAGTGAGGCCCTGTGGTCCTCTCCTGTGTGTGGATGCTGCAGTGAGTGAGGCCCTGTGGTCCTCTCCTGTGTGTGGATGCTGCAGTGAGTGAGGCCCTGTGGTCCTCTCCATGTATGGATGCTGCAGTGAGTGAGGCCCTGTGGTCCTCTCCATGTATTGATGCTGCAGTGAGTGAGGCCCTGTGGTCCTCTCCTGTGTGTGGATGCTGCAGTGAGTAAGGCCCTGTGGTCCTCTCCATGTATGGATGCTGCAGTGAGGCCCTGTGGTCCTCTCCATGTATGGATGCTGCAGTAATGTCCTGTGGTCCTCTCCTGTGTATGGATATTGCAGTGAGACCCTGTGGTCCTCTCCTGTGTATGGATATTGCAGTGAGGCCCTGTGGTCCTCTCCATGTATGGATGCTGCAGTAATGTCCTGTGGTCCTCTCCTGTGTATGGATATTGCAGTGAGACCCTGTGGTCCTCTCCTGTGTATGGATATTGCAGTGAGGCCCTGTGGTCCTCTCCATGTATGGATGCTGCAGTGAGTAAGGCCCTGTGGTCCTTTCCTGTATATGGATATTGAAGTGAGGCCCTGTGATCCTCTCCTATATAGGATATTGCAATGAGACCCTGTGGTCCTCTCCGTGTATGGATGCTGCAGTGAGGCCCTGTGTCCCTCTTCTGTATATGGATGTTATAGTGATTGCAGGATGGTGGCAGGCAGTGGCCATAGGAAGTCTGGAATCTGCAGAGGAAGGACATGGTAGACATCAGTGCAGGGGTGGGATCCCCAAGGTCCTGAAATGAGAGGCCACAGTATGTATATGTAGAATGGGTATGGGGACAGATCAAAGGGACCTTTCCTAACTTGCTGCATGACCCTAGCTAAGTCACTACCCGTCTCAGGGCCTCAGTTTTGCCTTTTGTAAAGTGGTTCTCGGGAATGGCTAGCAGCAAGAATGGAGAAACAAGCGAGCAAAGAGAGATGTGGATAGGGCTTCCTGGGACTGCAGCCTAGCAAGGGGACAGTCAGTGCAGTTCAAGCCATTCCATGGCCAAAGATGGGGATGAGCAAGCAGTTGGAGAGCAGAGCACCCATGGGTGGCAGGGGACATGGGCGTCAGTTGTGGAGATAGAGAAGTGCTGCCAGGCAAGAATTTAGGGGTACCAGGGGCCAAGCTGGAGAGGGATTCCAAGAAAGGTGACCCTGGCATGAAGCCTTCACCCTGGGACCTTCCTCCATCTACCTGGAAACTACTCCTGGAAACCCACCAGGTTTCCTGCTGAAGTAGAGGCAAAAGGAAGGGTCACCAAAAGGGAAGGTCCCCACATTACACCCTTGGAAGGGCAGTGGGGTACAAATGAGTGTGAGCACAAGGGGAGAATGTGCTGGGTGTCACATGAGTGTATGCATGCACACACATGCATGTCCCTGTGCACAGTATATAACATTAAAGTTTACATGAATGGGCACGCTTATATGTGTTGTATGTGCATATGAAGGCCACTGACTGGATGTCTATGCTCTGTTCTGTGTGCATTTGAGCATAAAAGCTTACAAGCCTCTCTCTCTCTCTCTCTCTCTCTCTCTCTCTCTCTCTCTGTGTGTGTGTGTGTGTGTGTGTGTGTGTGTGTGTGCGTGCGCGCGTGCAGGGAGAGGGAGAGAGAGACAGCACGTGAGAGAGACAGAGAGAGAGAAAGAAAAAAAAGGGAAAGGGGGAGTCTAGACAGGGGTGTGGTTCTGTATATTAGGAAAAAAAAACAGTGTCCAGCACTACCTTGGTCCCCACTGTGTAAGTAAGAGCCTGGTACATACAGCTCCCTGCTAGCAGGGCCTCTGGGCGGGAGGAGGGTGGATCCCTGCCAGGTCTCCTGGCTAGCACTGCCCCCCAGTGGCCATCCTTAGTGCCCAAGGGCCTGGGGCTAGAGTAGATGGTGAACCAACCACAAGGTCCAGGAAACCCCTTGGGAAAACGGAAACTTTTTGGCCCGAGCCCTCTAGACCCACCAATCACGTGCTGGTGAATGAGGAAGCAGACACTTTACCCTGGGAAGGGGAGGAAGGAGCTACCTCCACTACTATCCCATCAGGAGCTCAAAGAAAAGAGCCAGCACCCCAAAGCCCCCACCTGGACAACACCTCTGTTCTGCTAGGCCTGGGGGTGGCAGGGCTGGGGATGCTTGGTGAGCAACGTGTTGTGAGTTTAGGACCTTCAGCATCTGATGACAAGGACCTGGGAGCTGTCCCAAGTGAGCTCCCAGAACTCCCCCCATGGAGGGACCCTCTGGCCTCTTCTAGCACAGAGAGGAAGCTAAGCCAAAGTCTCCAGGCTTTCCTACTTGGTGGAGGGACATGGCAGTCCTGTGGCAGCGGGCACTAAGGGCTGGGTCAAACCCTCACCCCACCCAGTGGGCACATTGTCAAGGGTCATTGTTTAGGAGGGAGAAAGCCTTGGGAGAAAAGAACTTGGGCAGGAGGAGTAGAAGAATCCTCACGGCCAGGGTTTTGGCAGTGGGTGTGGGTAGCAGGTGGGTGGAGTTCCTCAGATGACAGCCCGAATGGCCACTCAGAACCCAGGCTCCGTTGTAGGATTCCTGTGGCCTGTGAGACGTCCAGTTATATTCAAGTTTCTGAAAAACAGTCATGGTTAGATCCTGATCGTGCTAAGTACCATTGCCTGCTTAGCGGAACACACATTTTGACTGGGTGACCTGAATTATTTGTTAAACCTGCCATGAATGGAAAGTTTATCTCTCCCTGGCGCAGGGCTTGCCTCTGCTCAATGCAACATAAGACCATCCTGGGCAAAACTCCTTACTCAGGTTTCTGGGACCAAAAGGCCTGCAGAGCCCATTGTCTGGGTCCTGCAGATGACAACAGCCAGCAGGGTGCCCTAAGTGAGAGGGGGTGTGAACTAAGGCCCAGCCCTCTGGTACTTTAGGAGATGGTCTTTCAACTGTTTGGTGTAGACGTACCCCCCATGACATTCCTTAGAACCCAATGGGGGAGGCTCAGAGAGCAGTTCAGGTTCCGGCCTCCTTAGTGAATCTCAGATTTTACCTCCAGGGTTTTGTTCCAGGTCCTTCAGGTAACTTCATATCTAAGGGTATCCTCAAACCAACAGGAAAAAAGGGCTCCTCCTGGGTGCTTGAATTCTGGGGCAACTCTCTGAGCACTAGGCCTGGACCTGGAGCTGGCAAACCTATACACCTGCATGCAGCTGGCCACTAGAAGGGGGGTGGTGATGGGAGGAGCCTGTCCTGCTAAGAGTCTGATGGACAACTTCTCCTGGCTACAGAGATGCGTAGCAGATGGACTGGGGGAGTTGCCCTTCTCCCCTGTCCACTGATGCTGCTCACAGGACCTGCTAGGCCCTGGTGCACCCTCCAATGCTCTCTCTGTCTGCTGGCCCTACCATGACCTCCACCCAGGGTTCCCCATCTAACATGAACATTTCCTGCTCATGTAGGACAGGAGATGGTGGTCCACACTGCCCTGAGGTGTGCCTTGGACAGCAGGATTTGTCACTGTCCCCCAACAATAGCTTCTAGGCCCAGGGAAAGACAGAGCAAGTTAGACAAAGCTTTGTGGGCCCTGACTTCATCATAGGTGGGAAGCAGGAAGAGGTGGGGTAGGAAGGGGCAGCAAGGCAGCCAAAAAAACATCAGACATAAGGCATCTGGGGCAGGCCAGAAAGCCCAGGTGTATGGGTACAGAGGGCCTTGTGGCCTCCGTCGCAGTTCACTGATAATCTCAGCGTCACTGGAGACTAGATTAGGCTGGGGACGTGTCCATGCATGAATGAGAACCTGAGTTCGATCCCCAAAATTCATATGAAGAGCATAGGTCTGGTGACACCCCCTTGTAATGCCTGCCCTGTGGAAATGGGCACATCCCTGGAGCCTGCTAGCCACTGTCTGACTAAAGCAGTGTGTCTCAGATCCCAGGGAGAGGCCCTGTCTTCAAAAGCAAGGTGAACAACTCCCAAGAACAATATTCAAGGCTGACCTTGGTCTCCATACTCATGTTCATAAATGTGCATGTGTACACCTGTACATGCACACGAACACACACACCTTCCACATGCACACACATACACAGAGAGACAACGAGACATAGAGAGACAGAGGGAAGAAGAGGGAGAGAGACACAGAGAGAGATTAAACCCTATAGAACATCATGGAGACAGGTAGGTGAATCTGAACATGAACTTACTGCACCTTATTTAAAATTATCACGTCACAGTCAAGAAACAGAACGACGACACAAGCTGCAATGTGGATGGTTTTTTTCTCCTAGGCCAGCAGTCCAGGGCACGGGGACTTTGTGGCACACGATGGGAGCAGCAGAAGTACACACACTTAGGAAGGATGCAGCCAGGCTGTGAGCTCCTGTGTACCCCATGCAGACCTCACTCCACTCCCCTTCTACAGCCCTTAGCGCTGTAGGGCCAGTGGAAGGCTTAACAGGAGAGAAATGAGGTGCATGTCTGGGAAGGAGTGGGTGCCATCTTGGCCCTATCAGATGGAGAGGGAAATCACCAGACCCTGCCAAAAAGTCACTGAGCTACTCCAGGCCAGGGTGGAGGGGTCCAAAAGAGCTGGCTGCATCTGAGTATGGACAGTTATGTGAGGAAAAAGCAACAAGGGAAAGGCTTGGTTCAGACATGCTTCCGTGTAGGCCCAGTAGGCCTGAGGGCAGCTGAGGAAACCAGGAAGGCCCATGAGTGCTGATGAGCTGGGTCTGGACTAGGGTCACAGAAGCTATGGCGAGTCCTGTTCCTGAATGAGTCACAAAAACTGTGTCCAGTTTTCAGGTGAACATCTACACTGTCACCAACAGACCACACACACCAGCCAGCCAGAGGCTCTTGCATGGGGAAGAAACGAGGGCATCTCCAACCTCAAAGTGAACAAAGAGAGAAAGCCAACATGAACGGAAGAGCCCGGGTGTCAGAGCCAGCCTCCATGCAATGACGTTCGAAGGCGACATCACTCCAGCCCCTGCCACCCCAGAGTTCCTGTAAAAATCTCCCATTTCCTTACAGGAACGAGTCCTGTGAGATCTTAACCTTTGTCCATTACTCCGATTCAACAAGTATGTCCACAGGATTCTCTTTCTAAACAGAGGCAAGTTCTTGGGGCTATGATTCACAAATACCTTGGTGCGGGGAGGCAGGTAATGGAACCCTTAAATTTCTCATCTGTAACTTTCCATCTCCCTCCTCCACCTCCCTCTCCACTCCACTCTCTTTTGTAGTGCTGGGGTTCAAATCCATGTTTCTGTGCATCTCAGGCAGATGTTTTAACATCAGGTGATAGCCTCAGCCTTCTATTTTAGCTTGAGGCAGGGTCTCCTTGTCTATCCCAGGCTAACCTTGAACTCACGACCCTCCTTGATCAGCCTCCCAAGTATCTGGGATTAAAGATGTATGCCAACAAGCCCTCCCACCTCCACCTCATAAACTGAGAAAATCTGTATTGAAAATTTAAGTAAATAATAAATTAATTACCCTGGTAGCCTAGCATCCTGAAAGGACCAGCCTATCTAATAGAGAGGACAGCGTTTTTACTTCAAACCCAACAGAAAGTGCCCTGAAAAGATTATAATGGTATTCAGTTTAGGAACTGGATCTCTCCTGTGGTCCATACCAGCCAGTAAAGGGGATCCTCCAGGTGTTTCCCCATACCCCAGTTCTACCTAGTCTTCTCTCGGTTACTCTCCGCCTGTCTAGAAAGCAAAGACCTCTCCAACTCTGTCGTCGTCAAAAAGGAGAAGAGAAGGGCTCAAGGAGTCATTCAATTAGCAAGCAGGTGGTGGTTGTGCCCAGAAGGAGCCAGCAGCAGGCACAGAAAGAACCCAGGGCATTTATAGAGGGCTGGTTGAGGAAATGGGTGTGGCGGTACCACTCTGGGTTGTAATCTCCTTCCTCCCAACTAGCTGTGAATTTTCTGCAGCTAAAGCTCATGCTGTGGCCTCCAGGTAAGGCCAGAGTCTGGGCCCCATCCATGCACAGTTGAAAAGAGGGTGGATTCAAGAGAGAAACATAGTGTCTGCTAATAGCCGACTGTATCCAACCCCGCCTGCTAACTACAGCTTCCAGGAAAGTACTCGGGTCAAAGGGGATACATCATCTCTTTTCAACACACTAACTGTTTTCCCAGCTATTCAGAGATTTGTGTCTGCTAACCACTCCACAAACTGTGGTTTATATTTCAGGGGCTTAGTGTGGACGCCTAGTTGGTTTCTGAGGCACAAGTAGCTTGCAAGAGCCACTTGATGAATAAATGAAGGAAACAGACAAAACCCACTTATCACTGGCAACACTGTGCCCTCCTGCATTTTTCCCTCAGACCACAAGCTGTGGCACTGCAGGGGACACACTGTTATTTCTTGCCTCTTAAGACTGGCAGGATACCTAATGTTCTATATATACTTCTCTTTTCCTTCTCTTTTCTTTGTGATGGTTGGGTTCAAACCCAGGACCTCCTGCATGCCGAAGGTTCTCTAGTCCAATATACATCCCTGGGTGGAGGAATGTCTCCTATAAAGACAGGAGTGATTCATCCGCTCTAAAACGCAGATTCCAGGAGCTGGAACGATCCTTACAAGAGGCCTTCACTAAGGAGCCTGCCTGGACCTGTCTCATATCCTCTTCCATGCAAAAAGTATGCCCGAGACCCTGATTCTTCCACCTGCACTCTCTTCCATCCAGGCTAACATTTTGCCCCAGGTGCCAGTGTGCTGAGCTTCTACCGTGGCTGTCACACAGGCATCTGGGGCCATAGCAGTATCTGATGTTACAAATGTGTTTGTGCGCTATGTTCAGCGGGTCCGGTTTTATTCCATGCTTTTTCAGGCCCAGTCCAGCTGGCCTTGTTGAGTTACCAACAGATCATCCCCAACGTCTCAGTATGTGGGTGCACCCCTAGCGGTCCTGAGTTCCTTGCTCGTGCTCTCTCTCCTTCTGCTCCTGATTTGGACCTTGGGATTTCAGTCTGGTGCTCCAATTTTGGTCTCGTCTCTGTCTGCTTTCATAAAACTGGACTCGCTGAACATAGTGGACAATGAGGACTGCTGAGAAGTCAAGATCAATGACACTGGGTTTTGATCCTACTGCACGTACTGGCTTTGTAGGAGCCTAGGCAGTTTGGATGCTCACCTTACTAGACCTAGAAGGAGGTGGAAGGTCCTTGGACTTCCCACACTGCTCTTCGGGCTGATGAGGGAGGGGGACTTGACTGAGGGAGGGGGAGGGATATGGGAGGCGGTGGAGGGGAGGAGGCAGAAATCTTTAATAAATAAATAAATAAATAATTCATTACCACGGGAGAATAAAAAACAAACGTGTTTGTGGATGGAGACTCTATACATACCTACAGCTGTGTCCTCAATACGCCCTGCCATCACCACCACCTACAATGGCATTTGCTCCACATCTCCTATCTGATGTGGGAGTCCCCTCCATGTGCTGTGATTACCATTAATGAACAATGAAACTGCTTTGGACCTATAGCAAAGCAGAACTTAGGTAGGCTGGGAAAGCTAGGCTGAATGCTGGGAAAAGGAAGGGCTGAGTCAGAGAGAAGTCATGGAGCCGCTGGAGACAGACTCTGGGAGTTTTACCTGGTAAGCCACAGGCTCATGGTGATTCACAGATTAATAGAAATGGGTTAAATTAATATGTAAGAGTTAGCCAATAAAAAGTTAGAGCTAATGGGCTAAGCAGTGATTTAATGAATATGGTTTCTGTGTGATTATTTCAGGGCTTAAGCAGCCGGGAACAAACAAGTGGCCTCCTCCAACTTACCTCTTCTTATTTTTTAGTAGGAAAATCCATTGCAAAAATCTTTCAAATTAATCACTAAATTAATTGCAAGTCCCAGCTTCTTGGCTGGATAGAACTTTGAAGTGTATACTGGGGGTTGGGAGATAGCTCAGTAGGTAATGGGGCAAACTACACAAGCCTCGTGACTGGAGACTGAGTTCAAGAACCCATGTAAAAAGCCAGATGTGATGGTGCACACATGTAATTCTGGCAGTCCTACAGCAGGATGGGAGATGGGGACAAAAGCATTCCCTGGAAGCTCAGAGATGGGTTAGCTTGGAGTATACAGCACAGCTGCCACAAGACCACACCTCAACAGAGATTGTGCCTCAACCAGAGAGACCCTCCTCAACAGAGATCCTGCCTCAACAAGAGAGACCCCACCTCAACAGAGATCATGCCTCAACAAGAGAGAACCCACCGCAACAAGGTCGAAAGCCAATAACTCCCAAATGGCCACACATGTGCCTCTCTCTTTCAACACATATACAAATGATTAATTAAGGCATATACACAAGATTAATTAATTAATTAATTAAAGCACACAAATGCATTTTCTAGATCTCCTGGGCAGACTGGAGGCTCTATGAGCTCCCGAGGTGAACAGCCATGGAGATTCCAGAGTCCTATTTCAAGGCTCCATCTTCTGGAGATTGGCCCTTGGTTACTCAGCTGTGGGAAGAGAAGGAAGAAAAACCCTGGGGTGGGCTAAAGGAGCAGCCTCCAGAGAGGGTTTATGCTTCAGTGTGGCAGAAAGAGACGTGAAGTCAGGGCTCCATGCTTTCTGCTATGGTCTCCCCACTCTGTGAGCTAGCAAGGACTTACAGGATTGTCTGTCTTTGTGAAACCAAGGGTTGCAGAATAATTGTCCGCCCCACTGAAGATGTGCAGGTCCCGACCCCAAGAATCTGCCACTGCCCCTGTACTTGACATCAGGGACTTCATAAATATGGCTAAGTTATGGGTCTTGAGCTGGAAGATGAGCATGAAGGATCCCAGGACTTCCAACCTGATCACCAACACTCCTAACTGGGGACACATCACCGGCCACGGTTGGAATGTGAATTGGAAAGAAGGGGTGTTGGAGAAATGCTACCTCACAACTGACTTTGATGATGCAGGAGGAGCCCTGAGCCAAGCCTGCCAGGTAGCTTCTAGAAGCTGGAAAAGTAGAAGAAGTTGCCCTTCCTACTGGAGCTTCCAGAAGGACGCGGCTCCTGTCGACAGCTTCCTGTCAGCCCAGTGGCACCCTGTCAGGCTTCTGGCATCCAGACTATGAAGTAATACGCTGTATTGTTTTAAGCCACTGGGTGTCTGGCAATTTGTCACAGCAGTGATGGGAGCCGAATTGGGCTCCTGAGTAATCATACCCATGTGTTGTTGCAACCAACACTCTGCGCCATGCCTGCCTCCTGAGTGCTGCTTTTGTGTTTTTCTCCCCCAGAGGTACACAATGAGCCAAGCAGCTGTGGCCCCTCTTACCTCATGGAGCTCAGAGCACAAATGCTCTTCTAGTGGCTATACTCATTCATTCATTCAACATCTAGATACTGAGCAGTGATGTGTGCCAAACTGTTCTGGGCACAAGAAATAGTCATGAATGTCACCCAAAGTCCCTGGCTCCGGCAGCTGATGTTTTCAAGAGTGGGCCTCCTCAAGGCGTCTCCAGGCTCTAGGAAGTCCCATCAACAGAGAGAATAAAGTCTATCCAGCCATACTTTGGAGTATTACTCAGTCATAAAGAACAATGAAGTGTTGGCACCGGTTACAGCAATGACAAATCTCAACAGTGTGGTGCCCAAAGAAAGAAGCCAGACCCCAAATACCACATACTGTACCATTTCATCTGCTAGGAGTATCCGGAATAGGCACGTTCCTGGAGACGGCAAAGGCTGGTGCTTGCCAGATGGGAGGGAGGAATGGAGAGCGGCTACTAACAGGCTTTTGTTTGCAGTGATGAAAACATTTTGGAACTGGATGGCAGTGAGGGCTGGACTACAATATGAAGCTATCCAAGCCACTGAATCCTACACTTTAAAATGGTTTAAACGGGCCAGGGCTGGTGGCACAGGCACTTGAGAGGCTGAAACAGGAGGCTCACAACTTTCAAGCCAGTTGCACAATAGAATGAGTTAAAGTCCAATTCACTTAGTGAGACCCTGCCTTGAAATTAAAAGACGAAAAAGATGAGGGAATGCAGGGAAATGGCTCAGTGGGTAAAAGTCTTTGCTGCACAAAATTGAGGATCTGAGCTTAAATCTCCTGAACCCACACGAACATGAAAAGCTTGGCAAGACCACATAGGCTCAACTCCAGCACCAAGAAAATGGGAACAGGGGGATCATGGGAGCTCACTAGCTGGCCTACTTAACCAAAACAAAGAGCTTCAGTGCAGGGAGAGACCCTGTCTCAAGGGAATAAGATAGGGAGTAGCAAAGGAAGACAGCTGAATGCTCTCATGTTTGTATACACCTACATACGATGCACGTGCATACACACTCACACACATACACACACACAAATCAAAATGGCTTATGACACAGATCAGTGAAAGAGTACTTGCTCTACCCAGAATGCATGTACCCCTAGGTTCACTCCCTTGTACTCTTCTTTCCTTAGAGTTTAAAAGGCAGATGTTTGCTGTATCACAATGTCAAAAAAAAAAAAAGGAGGCAGTACAATTCATGTGCTCCTCTTGGTGGAGGCATTTGGTTAACTGTGTGGAGGAGACCCAGAAATGTTTTGGGGTTCTGTATCTCACGTATCAGCATCACAGACTGCAAATACAGAAGCCCTGGGAGGAGCCAGCTAAGAGCCAGCCCCTGCCACTAGGGTCCTTATCCCTCTGAAGCTGTCATGGTCATAGTGGTGGCTGGCTCCTCACTTTCGTTCATCTGAACTTGGCCTGTAGGGTACTTAGTCTTCTAGCCTACGCTGACCTCTGCAGAGAGTTAAGAGGGCTTTCCAGTTGTACATGGCAGCCCTAAGAAAAGAGAGAGGGGAGAAAAGAGATTCACAGATCTGATGGATGTGGTTTGTGTCCAATGCGGGGCAAATGGAAGGACGATGAGGGTTACCTCGGAAAGCACAGAGATACAGAGCCACCCTGTGCTTCTTTCCATCCAAAACCCAGATATTAAGACACTATACTGCTCACAGTTTCTCTGGCATTGGGTGCTGTTAACTATAAGCCATTTCAGGATTTTTAACATGGGTCTGGAAGAGAGATCAGTGTTAGAATGAAGACTGGCCTCAGAGACCAGCACAGAACGAATATTGTAAGCAATCGTCTACTTAGCACATCTCTTACTGGGGTCCAGGCACTGCATCCAGGTGGTTCCAGGCCCCTCACCAACTCGGACCTAAAAAGACCGACTCATCTTTTGGAAGATGGGCAGCATCCACCCAGATGGGCACATGCTAGGCCGCCCTGTCCAGTATCCTGTGCCTGCTGGCTGCTTTAAATAAAAACAGCCGTGTTTCCAGCCAACGTAAGGAGGGTGGGATCAATCGGGTACACAGAAGCAGATTACCAAGCAGGTGGCTTTGGGCTAAAGATAAATTGTGTCCTCATGTAACTTGGGGAGAGTGGGATGTACACAGCTCCTAATATGCAAAGCAAGATTGTGTAGTTACTTCTTTCTCCTGGGGGCCGGGGCTGCAAGGTGCCCGGAAGACCCTCCCTGGTGCAAGCGCTGTCACTCAGCGTGATGCCCTAAGCTTCCCACACTGGAGATCATGGGGGGGGGGCAGACTAGGGTTTAAGAGTCATGGTGGGTGGGACAGGGCCCTATGTCCCCCTTCTCAGGACCACAGTTGCACAGAGCAGTGGGAAAGGCTAGGCAGAGCAAGGTGGAACACCCTGCTCAGGGTTTGGGTGGCACATCCTGTTCCCAGCAGGTGTCATCCTTGGGGGGTCACCCTTTCTTCTCGGGCATGAGTTAATGCCCCCCCACACCAGACAGCTGGCCTGGTAGGTCTGCACAAAACTGTTGGCAGGAGCTTACTCCTCCCAGGTTTCTGCGCTTCTATCTCTGCTGTGCCTGGCCCCTGCAGAAACGAAGACTTCTCAGCTCCTCCTCCTTCTCTTGTTCCTCCTTCTCCTCCTCTGCCTCCTCTTCCTCTTCCTACTTTCTCCTCCTCCTTTGTACCTTTGGGACTAATAATTCTAGATTCACAAGAAACTGCTAAAATAGTCCAGAGGTCTTAATAGCACCTTCATCCAGACCCCCGTGCAGCATCCTACATGAGAACACAGTATCAAATCAGGAAATGACCTCAGTAGCAGCCACCCAGCCTGACCAGGTCCGAGCCTGACCAGGCTTCTGAACAAAACATCACAGACCAGGATGTTTCAAGAAGGCTGTCTTTGCAACAGTCCTGGAAGCTGGCAAGTCCAGGACTCCAGTGCTGTCTGGCCTGACTTGGTTCCTTCTCGTGTCCTCACATGTCAAAGGCATGCTCTGTCCTTCACTTCCTTAAACAAGCTTATTTACACGGGGATCCCACTCCACAGCCTAATTCTTCCAAATGACTCCCCAGTACCCTCACCCTGGGCTTCTGGATTCTGAAGGGACACAAATATTCTGTGCACGATCCACGCACTCATGGTTAGGGCTGTATGTGTGTGTGTGTGTGTGTGTGTGTGCGCGCGCGCACGCGCACACACACATACATGCCCACTTAATTGCATGCAGCTTGACCAGATGATGAATTAGGGTAGGCACCACAATCAATATATAAATCAGCTCTAGCACACAAGGGGCTCCCTTGCTAGCAACCAATTATAGGGTTTCATACCCTCCCTTCAACTCTAACACCTGGAGATTCATCTACTCTCTGTTCATATCTGCAATGTTGCCCCACCCCCAAGACTGTTGTGCGACACTCTTCAAGACTGGCTTGTCTTGTTAGACACACTGCCCGTGAGCGACCTTGGAGTTGCTGCATGCGCCCATAGCTTGATCCTTCCCCCATGCGCTGACCATCACTGAACCCAGCAAGGGCATTTAGGTTTCCAGCTTTAGATTCTACAAATCAAATGCTATATTGTGTCCAGGACCTTGTATAAGAATAAGCTTTCCTATCTCTGGACACTCCAACCCCCAGGAGTGTACGTACTGGGCCAAGTGTCTGCGTGTGTGTGTGTGTGTGTGTGTGTGTGTGTGTTGACATGAGTTCATGTGTTTGTTCGGGTGTGCATGTGCAAGTGTGTGTGTAGAAGCCAGGATCAACCCTGGGTGTGGTTCAATGGGTGCTCTTCACCTTGTTTTTCAGTCAGAGTCTCTCACTGGCTTGGGACTGAGTGGTGAGAAGAGGCTGGCACTGCGGTGCTGGCATCACAAGCACATGCCACCACGCCTGGTGTTTTATCTGGTGGTGGGGGTTGAATTCAGGCCCTCACCTTTCTCAGAGGGTACTTGACTAACTTGCTTAGTCTGTTGTTCTAATTGTCCATCTGTTTATTTGACACAGGGTCTCACTATGCAGCCCTGGCTATTATGGAACACACTCTGTAGACCAGGCTGGCCTCGAACTCACAGAGATCCTTCTGCCTCTGCCTCCTGAACGCTAGGATTAAAGGCGTGCGCCACCACACCCGCCCATGTTGAGTTTTTAGAGAGCCTTGCAAACTTTTCTAGAGTGAACACGATGCCCATTGCCCATCAGCCGTGTGTAGGGGCCCAGTTTCTCTGCACCCTCACAGGCTGTGACTATTTTTGCTTTGTTTGCCTTGAGAAACCCTGGTCAGGTGTCTTGTGACTGTCTTTCAATTCAGATGTTTGTCTCTGCATGGCCGTATTGTTGTTGTTGTGTGATTGTTGCTCCATTCTGTGCCTGCCAGTTTGAATGTGCTTGTCCCCAGTGGCAGCCGACACGGCACACCTTTAATTTTGTCTTCGTTTCATGCATCTGTTTGCTGTGTGTGTGCTGCCTCAGGTCGAGGCAAAGGTCAGATCAATTGGCTTAGCTCTCTCTAACTTGACTGTGCTTCTGGACTGTTCTGACAGAGATCAGCATCCCAGGTAGGATTCCCTGGTCAGAGCTATGCTCTGCAACATTTTCTGAGGCCTGTGGCTTGTTGCTTTACCCTCTGTCAGGGTACTGGAGGGTGCAAAGGTCATTACTTCTGAGGAGCCCCATTTTGGGGGTTTTGCTTTCTTTTGTTGTTTATAACCTATGTATGGTTTTGGAATCTTGCCTACGAACTCTCTGCCTAGCCCTTAAGTTTCCCAGATATTCTCCTAGGTTTCTCTTCCTAAACTTTTGATTCACTGCTAAATCTATGAACCTCTTCTTTTGTTCTTGTTTTTTGTTTGATTGTTTGTTTTGCCTCTTTAAATATTTATTTTCTCTGATGTGTAAAAGTGCTCTGCCTGCATGTACATCTGTGCCCCATGTACCTGGTACCCATTATTGGCCAGAAGAGGGCATTAGACATCCTGGAATTGATGTTACTGAAAGTTGGGAGCCACCATGTGGGTGTGGGAACTGAATTCAGGACCTCTGGAAGAGCAGCCAGTACGCTTAACCACTGAGCCATCTCAAGTCCCATTTTCTGAGTGGAATTTTAATGTAAGGCTTGAAGGTGAGGTCTAGGTTCATGCCTGTAATTGAAGGAGGCTCATTTACCAGGCACTACAGGATGGCACCCAACCCTAGTCTTCTGCAGACCCCCTAGGCCTCCTGCAACATTCCTTTGCTCTCCCTAAAAAGCTGGCTTTTTCCACTCCCATTTCCTAGGAGACGGGTTGCCATTAACCACCAATGGCTTCCCCTTTCCTTCATTCCTGAAATCAGCCATGGGCTTTCCATGGCTTTGCTTCCATTGTCTGGTTCCCAGATGAGTACATCCTCCCAACACCTTGGCTGTCTCCAGAAACATAACTGTCACCCAACCCTAGCCAACACCTTGTCACCTCCCATGACCCTCTCTGAACCTGCCTTGTCAGGCCCCTGCCTCTGACCACAGCTTCCCATCCTCCCAGCTCTCACTCACCCTTCTCCCAAGCATGCAACCATCAGCCACTCCATGCTTGTCCTCAGTCGGTCCTCGGAGGCCTCTGCTTCCTGCAGCTTCTGTTCTCTACTTCCTCCTTGTGGCAGCCCAAGAGGGATGGCTAGGAGCCTGCTGAGAGTGAAGGTGAGCTCTCTGACCCCCTTCCAGCTGCGTCTGCAGCAGGCATTTCAGAATCACCATCTCTGAGCCTTTGCTTATTTCTTTCATGAGGATGGTCTCCTCTCCAGGACTCAGTTTCTCTTTGAGGTCTGGCTCTGAGTCCTATCACCTCATGGGTCTCTGCCTGGTTCAGAAGAAAATCTAAGGGACAGTGTGCTACTTGGGAGAGGGGTGGGGACACTCAGGACCAAGAATAATCAACAAGATGGGCATGTTATCCTTAGAGTCAGCTGTCATCCCGACACAAACCTAGACCTCCCCCTGAGAAGAGGGAACCTCAGCTGAAGAACTTCCTACATCAGACTAGCCTATGGGCATGTCTATGAGACATTTCCTTAATTACTGATTGATGAGGGAGGGCCCGACCCATTGTGGGCAGTACCAGCCTTGGGCAAGTGGTCCTGGGTGTGTTAAAAAGCGGCTGAGCAAGTCAAGGAAGAGCAAACCCCGTAAGCAGCACTCCTCCACAGTCTCTGCTTCAGTTCCTGCCTTAGTTTCCCTCAATGACCTGGAATATGTAATGCTTACCTGCCACAATCACCTCTTATTCACTCTAAATTTTAGGGTGCATTAGCAGTAGAACCATCTGGAATCTTCCATGATTTCCATGCCGTGGTTACTGTCCACTGTTCAGAGTCTCCCAGTGCTGACCTGCAGAACAGACCAGAGGGCATGCCCTTCCTGCTGGGAATGGGTGGGTCTGCACCAGCTGTGCACTGGTTCAGATCTGAAGACTGGACGGGGACAGTAATAGAAGCCTGTCCCACGGGACACTGACCTGGCATTGTCCTCTCACCACTGTGACCCTAACCTGGAACTCTGCCGTCCTCTCCTTGTCTGACATTTTGAACAGGATGCCACATCTTTAGACTCAACCCGACTGTCACCCTGGAGGCCACAAATAAATTTCCCAGGCAAATAAACTAACTGAAAATTAGCATAAGCAGCCTTAAATTAACAGGATGTCACTTTACAAGTGCCTCACAAACCAGTGGGAGATGTAAGTCGGCCTGGGGTGACTCAGCACTTGCAAGTGTCTTTCATTATATAATGCTGCTAATTTTTTTCAAATGTAAGCAACGTGCTTTCTTCCTAAACATTGTGTTCTTTGTTCTGCAATTTGGAAAAATGAATTCCCTTTAAAGCAAGGCTTTGTTCTACCACAGAACAAGGTGGTGGGGCTGGGTCTGAATTGCCCAGCCCCCCTCCGTCTAAGTAGCCCCTAGCCAGGTAATCGAGATGGCTGCACATACACAGACTCCACACGCATGGCCCCAGAGACTGGTGGTAGCTGGATGCAACTGAGTCTAAGGAATGGATTCTTAGGGCCCTTGACATTCACTGGTTAAAATCTTGCCTTGCCTTGTCTCTGCAGAGCACAGCTGTGAGCCAGACACGGGCTGTGACCGGTCAAACTTTGCTGAGTACTTAGAGTGTACACATACTCTAGGCTAGGCGCTGGAGGGACCCCATGATCCACACAGTCTTCGTTAAGTGGGGTCAGGTGGGCAAGGTGACCTGCCTCAGATTCCTATGCTACTAGAGGAGGCGAAGGAAGGCCAAGTTTACAGGAAGTCTCAAAGAGTAATCCACCACTCTCAGGGAAGTAGGAAGGATTTCCCATTTCAGAGGAAAGGCTCCTGGGAATGTCTGGTATAAAGCAGTGAAGGCATGACTCAGGGGTTGAGACCATACTGCTGTAGGGTGTTCCCCAAGCTGTGGGTTCCATGAAGAGACAAATGTCCCAGGAACCAGCTGCCTCTGGTGCATCCTTCTGCTCAGCCAATGGCCCTTGCGTATCCAGAAGACAGGCCTTGCACAGGAAGTGTGTGACATCTGTGGCATCGGGGAACAGAACCACCTTGGGTACCCAGGCCCCAGACTAGCACTTAGAACAAGTTTGAAGGTTCTGGAGTTCTCCAGTGAGTTTCTCAGGAGGAAGGTTAATATATGAAAGTCACAGACTCAATCTGCATGAGAAAACCCCAGCACACCAATGGTACTGACATCTACTGATAATTCTACTATTCTACCATGGCAACGCAGAGAGGCAGGACAAACGCTAAGGACACAGCCTAGTCCCAGGTCTACTCAGGCAGCAAGGAGGCTGTGGCCAGCCATCAGGAGAGGCCCAGGGACTCTGACAAAGAGGGAAGGACCCAGATCTGAGTCCTGGTAGCAAAGAGCTGATAATGATCTAACCTACATGCCCTTGGTGCCGTGCTGTGGAAAAGTTACACTGGAGGGGACCAGGGAGGCGCTGGGGAAGGAGCAGTTGGCTGTTTCTGACTCCACATTTGTTCCCTTAACTGTCTACTGAGCCCTGGTCCATGACCTATGTCAGGGCTAGAAATGGAACAATGGGCCTGACCAAACCCATGGGGACACCTAGGCTGCAGCAGAAAAACGCCTGAAGTCAAACTACATTTTGCTTTCTAATAGTCTAGCCCTGTCAAGGGCTACATGTCACCTTGAAGGATCTGGGCCTTAAGTAGCCCAGGGCTATATGTGGCATCTTCCCTGCCTCTCACATCCAGGCAGGGAGAAGACTCCAGTGGGGTAACAGATCTGAGCAGGGTCACTGGGAGAATCTGGTTTTAGGGTCGACAGAGGCTGTGAAAAGCCACGCCCTGTCCTGTGCTAAGGTCCCCTGGCCTGCTTGCAAACAGCCCTACAGAGAGCCCCATGGCTCCCAGCATGCTTTGTGTTTCTGTGATATGAATCAGCCTAGCCCACCAGGAGCTGAGGATAAGTCCAGGAGGTGGGGAAGGCTTCACCAGAGGCATTTCCTAGGTGCCACTAGGGAAATGAGAGCCCCAGAGCAGATCAAAGGTGCTCTTGTTGTTCTCTCTGTAGAGAGACCCTGCTGTGCTAACAGACTGCTCCCCTGGACACAGTAGAGGTGACCTGGGAGCCACAGGACCTCATGCCTGCCCCAACTATGTGTTACCCAGTTTCTTTCTCTGCTCCCTAGACTTCATTTTTCCTTCTAAAGACAGAGAGGTAATATAATCTCTTTGGGACCTCGCTCTTGCTCACCCCTGATTTCCAGAAATTGTGTGGATGGAGCATGAGAAAAAGCATCCGTGCCTCGCTCTTGACCCTGAAGTCACTGCCCAGCCTCTTTCCACAACCTCAGCCTTGTCACTTCCATCTTAGTGGCCTCTGTGAGCCACCAGGGAACCTTTTGAAAAGTGGCAGACAGAACTGAGGACTTGGCCCCCTCCCGAGAGTGTGAGTGTTCAGCCACGCAGGTCTGCTGCCCAGGAGGCACTCGAGTAGCACCCAAATCTGCACGCCTATTGGGCTCTCCTCTGCTGTTTCCCATGCACCTGGCTACACGACCAGGTCTTCTCAGGGGCTGCTGTCTGTGAGACTGTCCTGCAACCAGGCTCCACAGAGAGGAAACACAGGTTTTCCAGTGTCTGCTGGCTGCCCAGGTGACAGGGAGCTCATCTTCAGAGCCCCTGGATGATCTGACTCTGAAACTAGGAGCCCGGACTTGAGTGAAATCCCCAAATGTGGAAATAAGTTGCTACTTAGGTGTTTGTCATAACTCCAGAGTGGGAAGGCCTGGGAGGCAGAAACGAAGATTATTCTATAGATGCTCTTGGAGTCCTGGGTAGTCAAACCTTGGTTCAATTCCGATCAGAGAAAGTCCTTCTCACCCCAGAGTCTTGTTATCTGGTAAGGGTGGCAAATGGGAGAGGTCAGCTAGTGGCATCCAAGCCACCTCCCTTTGGGGGACTATGAGACAGGCTTTCTGAGACGTGTGGCCAGCAGGAAACCGCCTCCAGGCAGCTCCTATTGTCCACGCCGCATGGCAGCGTATTGTGCAACGGCCCACTGAGTTATCTCCACCCGGTGCCAGGAAACAATTGCCCCATCTGGCTTGCCATCTGTGCTCAGAGCCCATGCCAGTTGGGCACTCAGTCCTGAGCCGCCTTCCCCTGGATGTCCAGCATCACAGAGCACAGAAATTGTGTCCACACAAGGCTCTGTGCCCCCACAGTAGGCCACCATTGACTTCTGACCTCAGCTTTATGTATTTGGTTCTGAGTCTATCTCCAAGATGCTGGAGCTGGGCACAAGGCAGCATTGGACTCAAGAGATTTCTGAGGCTTCTGGAGCCACTTCACCCTCTCCAGACCCGGGGCAGCAGGTCCCTAGCTGGGTTGACCCCAGGCCCTGCAGGTCCCCCTCTCTTTCAGTCTTGTCCGTGTGTGCTGCAGCAGAGACTAACACAGATCAGGAAGCAAACACAGAGCATCAGAGGTCATCAGTATGCCAGACAGGACAAGCTGCCTGCAGAAGGAGCTGCCTGAACTTCTGGACTGAAATTAAAAAATAGGTTCTTGGAGGAAGGGTGCACATTGATGTTTCAAACTGTCCCCAAGGGCAAGCAGTGTGGGACTGGGAAGATGGTTCAGTGGGTAAGAGCGCTTGTATTAAAAACAGGAGGACCCTGAGTTAGACTGTCCAGCACCCACATTCAAAAGCAGGACACGGCTGTGCAATTCTAGCATTTGGGGGATAGAGATGGGCAGATCCTGGGAGTTTGCTACCTAAACAGTAAGCTTCTAGTTCAGTGAGAGTCCCAGTCTCAAGGTGTTAAAGTGGGCAGTGATGGAGAAAGATGCCTGATTGCGCGCTCAGCCACTCACATGTGCACACACATGCACAAGTCAGCAGTGGTAGGACAGGGGTACAGAAGTACTGGGTGATGTCAGAAAAATGAGGTGTTTCTTTACTAATGACACTCTAGTGAAGTGCAACAGTCAGGATAAAAAAAAAAAAGCAAGGTTTTCTTATTGTCCTCGAGCTGGAAGTCTGAGATCAAGGTGCTGGTCCTTCTGAAGTCTTCTTCCCTGGCCTGTACCTGTCCTCTTGAGATGTCCTCACAAGGGTGTCATTCTCATGTCTATACTGATCTCTTGTTGTAAGAACCACAGTCATGCCAGGTTACAGCCCACCCAAACAGCCTCGTTTTAATTCATCTGTTCTCCACACACAGTTGCTATCTATGAAATCAGTAGTTTGAGTTTCAACAATTCCGCCAGAAAACAGGGACTGAAATATGTATTTGCAGAACTTGAAGGGGGCTGAGAAAGAGAGTTCACTTGGGAAAGTGATTGCCATGCAAGCATGAGGACCTGAGCTGGAGCTCTGGTACCCATGTCACACGAGCTCCGTGTGGCTGTGTGTGCTTGTGACCCCAGTGCTGGAAAGTCAGAGACAGCCAAGCTGGCTAGCCAGTCTATCCAGACCAATGACACCCCACATTCCAGAGAGAAACCCCAGCTTAAGAACACAAAGAAGACAGCTCCCAAGGAAGAACACCCAAAGTCGTTCTCTGGCCTCCACCTATAAGCAGGGACACACACACACATGCCATGTATGAACGCATGGACGCATGGATGCAGGCATGGGGTCACACAAAGAATCTGAAAATGAAAAAGGCCATGGAACACACTTATAAAAACCTTCCTCCCACTTTCTTGGGTCAGCGAGGGCTGGAGGCTGTGGGTGAACCGAGCAGCTAAGATAGCCTAAGTAGATGGGTTAATCAGTGCAGGCTTGCAGGAGGATGTAGGCACTGATGGATGGGATCACACTTCATATGGAGTGCATTAATCTGCTCTGAAATCAGCCGAGTATTCATCACGATGAAGCCGATTTCCCAGGAAAATTGAATAATTGCAACCCAGGTGGGCGGCCCTGAGTCGGTCCTCATTATCCCCTGCCCTTCATTGGAGCCTCGAGGGCCCTCAGCTGCTCCTTAGCCCTTCAGTGTGATAGATTCCATCCCTATGGACACTCCGGAAGGCTCTTTGTCATGCCTGGGGGCTCCAGGACTTGACAGACACATTATACTGAGAGCTGGTGGGCGGCTGTCATATCTCGCATACTCTGGACAGGAGTCTTCTGTATGTCGTGATAATGGCCCATCCCAGCAGATAGTGAGGGCCCTGAAAAGTTCATCAGTGTCTCCTGGTCTCTCAAGCCCATCACCAAGTCTTAGAAGTTCTAGACTAACAGAGGACAGGATAATAGGGGCCGGGTCCCTTCACTGATGCCCTGTCTTTGCTCAGGCAATGTTCTGCCCTGATGAAACTGGCCTTGTGCTTCAGTGGCTTCCAAGCACGAAGTAAGTCTCTCTTTCACATCATACATCCATGTTTTATGACTTCTCAGCCCATGTGTCAGATCCAGGCAGTCAGTAGAGACTTCATCCCAGCACTGCTGGCCTTGAGCTCATGGGGAAAAACCTCTAGGGGCACAGATATTGCTGTGCACCATGCTCTGAGCGCACCTACACAGCATCTTCTCTTCCTCAGCTCTTCTGCAAACCCTGCACAATGGTTCTATCATGTCCTAGTTTAGAATACCCAGAGGGCAGTGTGTTTATTAGTCAGGGTTTTCCACAGGAACAGAACTGATAGAATGAATACATATTACTAGAGGAACTTACTAGAGTGGCTTACCCAATTTGCACAGCAATGGCCATCTACACATAAGAAGGCTGAGGGCCAGTCCTGGGCGCCTCAGAAGTCCCAATCTAGTACTGACAGCCTAGAAAACTCCAGCAGAGCCACTAATCTTCAATCCATATTGGAAGGTTGAAGAAGCTGAGTTCTGATGGCAGTGACCACAACGCCGATGCACTTACCAGCAAGGGGCAAAGAAGGAAAGGCAAAATCATCTGTTCTTCTGGACCTCCTTGTATCTGGGTCCTACTGCCAGATAGTTCCACCCACCCTGGGGGAGGGCCTTTCACCTCAGATAATCCTTCAAGGACATACCCTCCCAGGCATGTCTTTTAGTTGATGCTATTCAACTAGGTTGAGACCAGATTAACAATCACAGGTAGAGGAGAAGATGGCTTTATAGGAACTGCTACTCTCTTAGATGGCAGCATCATGGGAGCAATGCCAGAGTTCCCATTTGCATATTTTTGAACCATGCATCTTGGCTTCTGACAGTGCCCTGTCTTACCCCTTACTTTATGGTCCAAAACAACTAACTGCTTATTTGGGTTTGTATTAGCCACGTTTGCCTTGTCTCATTCACAGACTTCAAGCATGTTCTCGCATGTATGTTTTACTTTAGAGACATTGAGCTGTCAGTTGGGTGTGTGTGTATGTGTGTGAGAGTGTGTTCTAGCCTAAGAATGTCTTGTTGCACTCGGCAGCTCCTGTTTCTTACATTTTTCATTCAGCAATATACCTTAAAAATCTGTCCATGTCGCGTGCTGCTGTGTAGACTTTCCACTCCATGATGTGACAGTCCCCAAGTCCCTCCTTCTGCTCCTGTATCTCACTAGTCTGGTCACACTGGTGGACCTTAGTTTATTCTCTCTACTAACAGTCATACATCTTTCTATGCATTCCCTGGGGCATGGACCTGTGCTGACCTTCTCAGGGGTAGGTACTGAAAATTTAGAAGTCAACTTTTGAAGCTGTTGGCAGAAGGGATGAGTAACTGGACTGAAGGTCTAGGCTGCACACCCATGTAGCCTCCATGTAGGCTGCTCTTTGAGGTGTAAGAAGCCAGAAATCCCTTCTGGTGTTCCTGGATAAAGAACTATCATTTGGAATGACTGTTTTTGGGGTCCCCTCCTTGTCTGCCTAACTACCTTCTAGATTCTGTTCTCATTGTCCCCCAACTCTGAGAAGGTAACCCTAACCACAGTTTAAGGAATGGAGGAGTCTATTTGGCTTCTTCAAGTTGAGTGATACCATCGAGTATGTTCCTTGGGGTATCCTTCCAGTGGGTCTATCTATAGAACCCCAAAAGTGTATTATTATTTTCATCTGTAGAATAGCCGGGCTTAGGGAGGAATGGAAGTCCTTAACTGCTGCCTGGATAGAGACCTAAAGGGCAGGCGAGAGCTAGCATGACAAGCCCTAGGCAGAGAACGCAGAAAGGCCAGTCTAGAGCAGCTCAGGGGTGGGACTGTAGCTCGGTGGGGGAAGCACCTGCCCAGCATGCTGGAGACCCTGGCTCCATCCCCAGCACCCAAGTGATGACCAGTTTTTAAAAGTCACAGTGTTGGCTGCTGTGGGAGCTCCTAACATCAATGTGTCAGGTCACCTGCCTCATGTCTCTGCCAGCATCTGCATCACCCAAGTGACCCCCCAAAAGAACCTGTCTTATTACTTTTTCCCTTTCCAAAGTGACTGTCACACCAGTACACCCCTCACACACTTGGCAGTGGTCAGTCTTGCTACTTTTAATTGCCCATTGTTTTCTGCAGGGTCCTGGTTTTTTGGGAATTTACTGATGTGTCCTAGAGAGTCATTCCTTGCAGTATCAATGTGGTAATTGTCATATCATAACCTGTCCTCTACTGCAAAATTGGAGTCTGCTTTTCATTGACCAGTATCTTTAACTATGATGTAGTGGAACCCAAAGGTAATAATACTTTAGCCTGTGGCTTGTATAAGACCTTATATAAGAAGTTCCACTCCATCCGAAGCCCGGAAGGATTCTCTGGCACATGTCTCTCTCTCTCTCTCTCTGTGTGTGTGTGTGTGTGTGTGTGTGTGTGTGTGTGTCCCTGTGCATATGGAAGTCAGAAAATGATACCCACTGTCTTTTCCCACTCTCCACCTTGGGTTTTTTGAGACAGTGTCTCTCACTGAACCTGGAGCTCATTGACTCAGCTAGACTGACTGACTCCCAAACTCTAGAGACCCCCCATCTTTCCCCACACCTTACCCAGGCTTAGGGTTACAACAGTATAGCACCACATCCATCTTTTTACCTGGTGCTGGCAATCTGAACTCAGGCTGTCATGCTTACATGCAGAACATTTGGTCTACTGAGCCATCTTCCCAGCCCCCCTATTTTGCAGGTTTAATGCATGCGGTAGTTTTGTCCTTTACATGTAATATTTTTGATCTACTTATATCCAGGCTGCCCACACTCACCATGCACGTGGCAAGAGGTGTTAGGAAAACCACCTATTCTTCCTATACCCAGTGAGTCAGTTTCCTCTAAATGTGCAACCAATGTATTCTTTCTCCACTGGCTTCTGCGTTCGTCTCTAACTATTGCACTTGGCAGATGTCCCCATAGGTTGTAGAGAGTCAACCAGCCTTGGGTGGAAATGTTGTCTAGTGGGCCATGGTGACTCATGTTTATAATTTCAACTTTCAGGAGGCTGAGGTAGGAGGACTACTGCAGGCTTGTGGCCACCATAGACAACACTGCAAGTGACCCTGTTTTAAGAAAAATAAAGAAAAGAAAGAAATCAATTTTTTCTGGACTGAAGATGGGAGGGCTTTGCATTTCTGGCCATTATGGTCTGAACAACGGGGTAAAAATAACCATTCACATGGTTTTACATTGTACTAGTAAAATTATAAGTAAGTTACTAGTGTCTGTAGATCCAGTCCTTGAGCCTTCTGGGACAACTGTACCATGCTCCATTCTGCAGAGGGCAGAGTTTCCAACTCTCTGTGCCATTTGTAGTACTATAGTACAGGGTATAGAATTTCCAGACCTCCTGGGACCCCTGTGTTGTGCAGAATATATCCCTCTACTTCTTTTGAAACCACTTGTGTCCTTCATGGAGTGTCGCTCCTGGAATTTGTTCACTAACCAGACCTCAGAGTTCATAAAAAACCAAGATTAGCTCTGGTGGGTTCTTCTTGAAAGGAGAAATCAAGCCTTAGAGGAAATGCAATGCCTGAGAGAGACCCCATCTGGGCCTTGAAGATGAAGGTGGGGATCACAGGTGGCATCTGGTTGCAGGGAGCTGCCTCTTGTGGGCAGTCAGCTAGGAGAGGTGTCTTCATCACCCTCACCACTGGGAATTCAACTGAATCACCCTCGTACCCCCTGCAGAGAATCAGCCAGCCAGGCTGTGTCACTGGCCTTCAGAAACATAAATGACGGATGTGGGGTAAAACACTTAATTTTTTTCTCATTCCCTAGACCCATATTTAATTCGTTACATGGTGTTACAAAGCAAATCCATTGTCTTCTCTGGAAGCCTCCAGACCAAGTGGGAGGAGTCGGCCTCCTCCTGCCTCCACCCTGGGCTCTCTCTTCCAAAATAAACTCGGCAATTGTGGACATTATGGCTTCTATGTATTTTAGAACGAATTTGTCAAGTCCTTCAAAAAGTCCAGCTGGTATTTTGAACAAAATTACATGAAATTTATAGATTAATGTGGGAAGATTTGACATTTGTGTGGCTTTAAGCATCCATAAAATGGTCGTTCTCTCCATTTGTTCCTGTTTTCAATTTTATCTCTTCCCTTCTCATGCCTTCTTCTGCGTCCTTTACATATTTTCAAATCCTACCCCTCCTCCCCTCATCTAAAGGTTTTCTGCCGTTATTTCTAGCTTAATTTCTAGATCCTTCATCGTTTGGGTTCATCGTATGAGTGTGTATCTTCTCCTATTGTATGTCTAATTGGTTAATGCTGGTGTAGGGGAAGCCGCTAATTTTAGTTGGTTGATCTCGTATTCAGTGCTCTTGCTAGACTCTATTATTAGTCCCAATCATTCTGTTGGGTTTCTATGTAGATGACATATACTGTGCATGGTGACAGCTGTGTCTTTTCCCTCCCTCTTCATTTCCTGTCCTTTCATTTTCCCATCCTGGGGTACCAGCTAGAGCCTCCATGGGAGACTGACAATTCATGGCATCTCCACTCGGCCTGCTCCTGGCATCCAAGGCTCTTGAATTCACCTAGAGAGGGGTAGGGTTTGGTTTACTTTTTGCAAACTTTGTAGCCGGCAAAGTCATTGCCACATTAAACATCTTTGTGTCTATTGGGAGTTTCTTGAAAGTTATTTTGTTATTACTCTTTGGTGTTGACATTTATCTGATGTACCTCAGTTCTCTACTCCAGTCAGGGCAGACCACACGGCTGCAATTTCTGATGCTGAGCTGTCCCTGCGCTCCTAGAACAAACTCAACTAGAGCTTTTCCAAAATACAACCAACATTTAATTAGCTAGAAGTTTACCTGGCATTTTGCACCCATTTTTATACATTAAATAGACGTGTGTGTGTGTGTGTGTGTGTGTGTGTGTGTGTGGCCAAACCTGAACCAACTTCTCAAAGTATTGGTCTCATCCAATTCTTGATTATTATTTCAATTTCTTTCTTTTGTTCTTTTTTAAAACCCCCTTTCTTTCTTTCTTTCTTTCTTTCTTTTTCTTCTTTCTTTCTTCCATAGCACTGGGACTAGGACCCAGAGCTAAAGTTAAGCAAATGCTCTTCCCAATAAGCTAACCCCAGCCCTAACCACCTTTTCTGCCTTTTAAGAGTGTGAAACCATTATGTTATACAATTTTCTCTCTATTTTCTTTCTTTGTTCTATAGGTAGATAATGTCAATCTATCGGTTTCTAAAAGAAAATTTTCTCTTGATAGAGGGTCTTGTACAGACCAGACTAGCCTCGAATTCCCTATGTAGACAAGAATGGCCATGAACTCTGATCCTCCTGCCTGGGTTCCCAGTTGCTGGGCTATGTGTAGACACTGCCATGCCTGGTTTACACTCTGCCAGGGTTGAATGTCCAGCAAGAACTCTTACCAACTGAGCTACACACCCAGCCTTAAGAGCGAACTTTTAACTTTTTTATTTTATTATTTTTGTATGTATGAATTTTTTCGTCTGAATGTATATCTGTGCACCACGTGCATTGTCTACTGCCCATGGAAACCAGAAAAGGATGTTAAATCCTCTGGAGTGTCAGACAGTGGTGAGCCATGATTTGGCTACTGGAAATCAAACCTGGGTCCTCTGGACAAGAAGTCAGTGCTCTTAACCTCTTAACCTCTGACCCATCTCTCCAGCCCAAGGCAAATTTTTACTGACAACTTTAATTGTTGACTTATCTAATTTAATTTTTGCCAGTTTCATTGGTGGCAGCTGCCTGGGTTCCAGTGTTACACTCATGGGGAGCATATGCCCATGGTTGGTATTTCCCATTTTCTTTTCACAGTGGTAAAGCTTACACAGACCAGAGTGCACGGGTCAGAAGTGTGAAGTTTGGGGAATTCAACAATGCATGCCCTCAGCACAGTCAACCCTTAAACGGAGACAAGAAACATGCTTGTCAACAAACCGGATGCCGCACACCTGTTCCAGGGTCACTTCAACTTTATTATCAGTGCAGTGTCCATGGCTGTAGAACTCCAGGCAAGCGGAGCCTCGGTTAAGCCAGCTCTCCTCAGTGCCTTGGATGCTGAACACACAGTTATGTGTTTAGGCAGGCTCTCCTTTTCAGTGCAGGATGTTTTCCACTGCACAACAAGACACTTTGTCTATCACGCTGTCAAGGAATGCTTGTGACTGAAGAACCCTCTCTGATTTTCTACAAGCAATTTATGGATTTTTTTGCTTCTCCTGGGCAGGTTACCTAAAGGTGGACTTGCTTAACGATTAGGTAGGTGTATATTTACTTCCATTAGATTGTCTGAAATGCCACATGCGGCTTCAGAGGCACACACAAATTGCACTGTTCGACTATAAAAACGATTGTTAAAGACTTTCAGACACAGTTGTACCATTTGACACTTTGACAGAAGAAGCTGGGGAGACTCCCAATTGGTCCATATTCTCCATAACACTATATTAACAAGTTTTAACACTAGACAGTAAAAAGCAGATTCTCACTGTGCTACAAAAACCCCATTTTCCTGGGGATTAACACTACTAGGTATCTTTTCATCCCTCACTGTCTGCTTATACATATAGTACATGTGGAAACCTTGTTCATTTCTGCAGGGATGTCGTGTAAGTTCTGTTGGTGTTCTTGGTACCTTCACGTGTACACAGTTAGTATTTAAATGTACATGCAGGCATATTTTGTTCTTAGCTGTTATTTGCATTTCACTGAAGGGATCTAGTAAAGAATAGAAATCTTCATTTTTTATGAACTTTATTGGAAGATTCATTTTTAATTGTGTGATTTTGAATGAGTGTGTGTGTGTGTGTGTGTGTGTGAGAGAGAGAGAGAGAGAGAGAGAGAGAGAGAGAGAGAGAGAGATCATATTGGCAAGTGTCCACAGAGGTCAGAAGAGGGCATCTGATCCCTTAGAACTAGGGTTAGGTAAACATCAGTTTCCTGGCTTGATGTGGATCCTGAGAACTGACCTTGGGGCCCCTGAAAGAACAGTAAACACTCTTAAGCACCGAGCCTTTTCTCTAGTCACCCTACCCCCATTTATTCTTTTTTTTTAATGGCTGTTTTTTTTTTAAATGGACTCTAAGAATTTGTGCTTACACCAAGGTCTCAAAACTATTTTCTAGAGATTGAAGCTGTAATTTTAGACTGTAATCCAGATAATCTTCATGGGGCTGGGGAGGTGGCTTAGTGGGTAACAGTATGTTTGTTTTGCAAACAGGAGGACCTGAGTTTGGATCCCCAGTTCCAACATGAAAAGCCACAGATGGCTACACATGTGCAGGTAGCCCCAGTGCTGGAAAGGTGACTCAACAACAGGAGCTCACTGGAACTTACCGGCTACCGTACTAGGAGAAAAGTGATAAACTCCAGGTTCAGTCAAATCCCCTGCCTCAAAGGAAAAGGGTAACAATCACCAGAGGAGTTCACGCAGCATCCTCCACAGATCTCCATCATGCCATTGGGCTCATACAACTGCACACAAGACGTCCACACAAGCACACACTATTCACACACACACACACAAAGAATGCATATGATTACTTTTGTATAATGGTAATACTGGGATCCAGACCCCTTCCCTGTGGGCACCCAGGTGCTCTACCTTCTCTCTCTGACAGTGCCATGCCTGTTGACATTCGCTGGCATTTCCTTGCACATCGATTGCACATCAATTCCTTACACATCCTCATATAAATCGGTTTCTAGACTTCCCGTTTTGTTCCATTGATCTAGTTGTCTAACCCCATGTCAATGCTGAGCTGAGTAATTGCTGCTCTTTTACAGTAATTCTTGAAATCAATCTGGCAGTTAAGTTCCACAATATGCTCTCCCGCCCCGTGTGTATGTATGCGTGTACATGTGTATGTGCAAATTTGTGCACACTTAGGCAAAGGCCTGGGGTTGACATTTGGGTATCTTCCTCGGTAGTTCTCTACTTCATTTATTGCAGCAATGCCTCTTCAGGGAAGCCAGAGCTTCTTGGTTCTGGCCAGCCATCTTACCCTAGAGATCCCAGGGGTCTGCCTCACCAGTGCTGGGATTACATGTGGTCACCAAGTCTGCCTGACTTTTGGGTGGGTTCTAGGGATCTGTACTCCAGTTCATGTTTGTGTGGCAAGCACTTTACCCACTGAGCCATCTCCCCAGCTCCGGTGTTGTGATGGCTATTCCAGGACCTTGTCCTCCCATCTCACTTCTGAGCAGATTCGTTGAGAGGCAGCGACTGGACCACATTTTCCGCAAGTGCCCAGTTTGCTGAGCTCTGACTGCAGGAACACCAGCAACCCCATCTTCACCATTGGAGCTGCGGAGATGCTCACTGTGCATCTCCTGTCTCCCTCCTGCTTCCTCCTCTCCGGGCAGCCACTGATCTGCACTCCATCTGAGCTCACATTTTCTAGAGTTTATATAAATGGAAACATACTGCCTGTCCTTTTTTAATCTGACATCTCTTGTTCACTTATTTTGAGATCCACATATGTTGGTGAGGTTATCAATAATTCACTCCTCTGACAGCCGAACCGTGTTCCGCCATCTGAATAGTCTAAAATGTGCGTATCCACTCACCTGTTGACGGCGATCGGGGGTCGCTTCCCATTTGGGGATGTCACAAATTAAACCTCTGTGGATATTCTTTTATGCATATTTTCCTGGATGCATACTTTCTGTTTTGTTCTGAATGATGAGTCTCTCCAAAATTTGTATGTCGAATCCCTACCCCCAAGGATGGCTGTGTAAAGAGATGGATCCTCGAAGAGGTGATGAGCTCACGAGGGCGGTGCTTTCTGAATGGAATTAGTTCCATTTTTTAAAACAATTCCGAGTACCACTCACCCTCCTACTGTGGGGAGACAGAGAAGGCACCATATCTGAGCCTTTACTAAGACAGTGGGCCCACAGCATTTTGAGACTGATCTTTCTATAATCTATAACTGTAAGAAAGGCATCCTTTTTGTCTGTAGACACCCATTTTGTGTGTTTGTTACACCAGCCTGAACAAACTAAACACTTCTTTTGGGCCAGCGCCTCAGGGTAGAGAGCCCGAGAGCTTCTGGTAGACATATATTTAACTTCGTAGGAAAGTTGTCAAAGTGTTTTTCGTTCCATTCCCACCACGTGGCAGGGTTTCAGTCGCCCTGTGTTCTTGCCAACACTTGGTGTGGTCAGCTGCTTTCCTGCTGTATTTTTGGTTTTCTTCGTGTTTTTTGGGGGGCTATTTCCCATCTCTGTGTCTTGAAGATCTCCTCCTCCTTGTAACGTCTGGCGTGAAGCCGATCCCATTCAATGGAGTTTTCAGTATGGGCGTGGTAGCACTCGTCTCTGGAAGCCGTGTTAGAGCTTTCCGACTTCTCCAAAGCCTGCCTTTCCTTTCCAGCCCGGTCACAATGGGCACTTTCCATTGTGCTTTAGCGCGGGTGTCAACACCAGATCCAAGTCTCCACTGTGGTCCGACTTCTCTGCTTGCTTCTTGTCTGGTCATCTTTCATGGGCCACTACACATTGTGATTTTACTGTTTCGTGTTGACTTTTTCATGCCTGAGCTATGCTTTGAGATACAGTTAAAGGAGCATGGAAACAGATTTGTCTTTGGGGTTTTGTCTTTCAGACTTAGGCAAGACCAGAGAATGTCTGATCAGAGGCTGGGACTGGTACTGGTGTGGGGAGAGTGAGGCACCTGGGGTACAACATTTCAGAAGACACTTGCTCTCCTGCCTCACCCCGTCCTTGTCCTAATTGGGACGAATCATTTCTCTTTCAAAGTGACAAAACTTTTCCAGGAGCTTTACCCGAAGCCCTGTGAGTTCCGAGGCTTTCCAGACAGGAATACTTGAATAGGTGGTGTACATACTGTTTGCCACACATCATCTTCCTCGTCTGTGTCTTGGGGACTTTGTGTGAGTATGCTAAGCAGTGCTGGTTAGATGCTTGATGGGCCTGATGATATCAGGATTTCATTCTCTATGAGCTTGTCCTCTGGTGCACTGCCCCAAGGTCTCTGGCTGTTCTAATATCCCTCCACCCTTCCTTGAGATCCTCTGCCCAGGAAATCCACTGTGCTCTGGGCCCCTGCATTCTGTCGCACACCGGGATGTAAGTTGGATGTACCTACTTAGCACCCTATCTGTTGTCCTCTGTTGAGCGTCTTAAGAAACATTGTTTCATGAGTTTTGTCGTTCAGAAAACATCATTCAAGATCAAAGAATAAATGTGAACTCTATTAGTGTCTCTTCGATGAAATTAGAAGCCTACCCTTTATATGTATTTTGGAATTTTTTTAAATTAATTTCCATAATACTGCCTGATATTGTGTTGAGTATGTAGGTCAATGTGAGGGAACATTGTGGTCATTGTCACGAGATTCGTGAGCATGCTATAACTCCCATTTAAACAGATTTTGTTTCATTTTGACCACAACATTTTGAATTTTGACCTCATTTAATTACTTAAGAGCTAATATCTTATCGTCTTCTAAATAATATTGTGATTAAATTTCATTTTTCAATCATGTCTGGCTGTAATGCGGGAAGGAAATTTTAAGTGACCATTTGACCTGAAACCCTGCTCAATTATTACTCGTAGCAAAATTTGCTTGTTTTTTAATTAAGTCTTTGGAGCTTTTTCATGTGGAAAATCTCACTCAAGGAAGCCATCTTCTTCTTTCCCATTCTTTCCTTAGCTTTGCTGTACCTGCTGGGGCTGGAACAAAGATGCCTGGATGTGAAGGAGATGGCAATCCATGCCTTGTTTCTGACCTCGGGGTGAGGAAGGTGGGTTTCTCTACATGAGATGGATGTTGTTTGGGCCAACCTGTTTGGCAGTTGTAAGCTTTTTCTCGACGTGACTAATTAACCGAAGCATTTCCCTTTCATTTTCAAATCCTAGCTAATCATCAAATGTGGCAAATGCTTTAATTTCAACTCTCAAGATAATCTCAGTGGGTTTCTTTTATTAACAAGATGACTAACAAGGAACGGCTTTTGTGTATTTATTTATTTATTTTTTGTTCACGTATGGGTACACACAGGTGCATGCTGGTGCACTTGGAAGCCAGGGGAAGGACTGGATCCTCTGGCAATGGAGTTACAAGCAACTGTGACCCACCTGATGGGAGCCGTGGGACTCAGACTCAGGTCCTTTTGCAAGAACAGCAAGCGCTCTTAACCACTGAGCCGCCTCTTCAGCCCTCTGAATGACTCTTGAATCTCATATTCCTGAGGGAGACTTGCATAGGTCATTGTATTTTGCCATTTTTGTATACTATTAGAATTCATTTGCTTAAAGTTAGTTGAGAAAATTTTTGTCTCCATTTCCAAGCAATACTGGCCTAAAATGTTCCTTCCCTTATGATGCCCTTTAAAGAGTTGGGTATCAGCTTTATACCAACCTCATAAAATGAGCTGGGAAATCTTTATTCCTATATCCTGAAAAGGTTTGTATAACATTGGTATTATTTCTCTCTTAAATGTTTGATCGAAATAAAAAAACGAAGCCATCTGGGCCTGTAGCTCGCTCTGTGGGCTTTAAACTATAATTCAAGTGCCATAACTGATAAATATAGGGACCCTTCATATTTTCTGTTTCTTCTTCTCTCAGCTTTGTAAGTTGGGTTTTTCAAGAGAATTTTCCATTCCATGTAAGTTGAATGTATTTGCATTAATTTGTTCACAATCTTCCCTTCTTATCCTTGTAAGGTCTTTAAAGCGGGAGTGGGGCTACCTCCTTCATCCCTAATATTGGTAACTTGCTTTTCCTGTTTTCCAAATCCCTCTCGCTAACTTTCGTCGATTTCATTACTGTTTTTAAGAAGCAACTTTTCAGCTGGTACATTTTCTGTGTCTCTAACCACCTTCTAGTTCATGGATTCCAGGGCTCACCTTTGGGCTCCTCCATCTTCCATCTTCCTCGTTTTCTTAAAGTAGAAGCAAAGGTCATCAATGCTGAGTTTTGAAGTCTAATGAAAACATTCAAAGCGATGATTTTCCTCCCAAATTGCAGTTGCAGAATCTCATACATCTTGTGAAATAAATATACATAATTTTAATAACAACTTTGGTCTCCCAGACAGATTACAGATCTAGTCCAGCTGTCTCACGCAGGCCACACCAGGTCTCTCCCCGCTGATGCCGTGGGTGTATAAATTGACTATCCATGTACGCATGTGACAGATGTGACTGATGCCGTGGGTGTATAAATTGACTAGCCATGTACGCATGTGACAGAGTTGTTGTAAGTGATGGGCCAAGACCGGCACATCATGATTAAGTGAAGCCCATACATTATCTGGGTGCACAGCTTTTAAATCATTCCATTTTTCTGTGCCAGGAGCCCAAGCAGGACACACTACACACATCCACCATGTTTCCTTGGGCTCTGCTATACTTCTTTAGACTTTCCTTCACACTCTTGACAGTGGTTATTTTATGAATGGGGGCTTCACCTATTTTTTTTTACGATTTCATTTTTTTAAATTTGTGTGTGCACATGAATGTGCGTGCATGCATGCTCGTGTGTGTGTGTGTGTGTGTGTGTGTGTATGTGTGTGCATACATGCATCGTGGTGCCCACGGAAGCTAGGAGAAGGAGTCAGATCTCCTGAAGCTGAAATTATATGCAGTTGTAAGATGATCAGCATGGTTCTGGGACCTGAACTTGTGTCCTCTGGAGAAGCAGTCCATGCTTAGCCACTGAGCCCTTTCTCCAGCTCTGCACCATCTGTTTAAACACATTGACTCTTAGTATCCATCAGCTTGGAAAATGTGCTGACTTTCTTCCTCTTCTCATTGGTTATTTGGAGATGTGCTGCTCCATTTCCTCGGAGTTGAAGATTTCCAGGTGCTGTTTTGGTGTAGATTCCCAGCTTACTCCTATGCTATCACTGCAGACCCCTCTGCAAGCATATCCACATTTGATGGACAGCTGAGCCAGATCTATTTTGAAGGCATTCTATAGGCATTTAGGAAGAACGTGTCTTAGGCATTGCTGCATGAAGCATTCTGGAAATATTAACATATCAGCATAGTAGAGAGTGTTCAAATACTTGCTTTGTGCCTCACTGAGTTGGTGTATACTCATTCTAGAAATTTCTGAAGAACAAATATTATGATTTTTACCAATAATTTTAGATAAGTCTATTCCTCCTTTCATATGAAAGGAAGTATAAATGTGTTATAGTTAAACTCATTTCTTTTCTAAAAGATTAATTTATCTTATGTGTGTATGCTTTGAGTTTATGTCTATGCACAACACATGTACAGGTGCCTACAGAGACCAGAAGAGGGCGGTGGAGATCCTGACACTGGAATTATGGGAAGTGGTGAGCTGCAGCATGGGTACTGGGAACTGAGCCTGGATCCAGTATGGGAGCAGCAAGTGGTCTTCCTCACTGGCCAGTTTCTCTAACCTGTCACATCTTTTGTCAGTGGGTACTTCCTATGGGAAACGACCTCTCATTCTCTGGTTGAATACATTTACACCGGCATATTGCTGACACTTTAAATGGGCCATCTTGCTATTAGCTTTGTTTCTCCCTCTGCTTCTTGCTATGTTCTTCTTTTCATGTCGTCGTTAAAAAGCTTGGGCTGCATTTGGCAGGTACAGCATGGATTTCGGCTGCTGGTCTGTTCTTGGGGAGGCTGAGGCACCGTGGCTTCACTCTGTTCTCTCAGTGCTTCCTTTCACAACTATGAATGAATCTTGGGCGCATCACATTCCTCTCAAACTCCCACTTCTTTGTGAGTCTTACAACACTATCTTTTTGAGATGCTAAAGAGCAAATCCATGCCAGGCAAGCCCCGACCACTGAGCTTTCCAGTCCTCCTCTGGTGGAGGATGTTACTATCTTCGTTTACACTCTCCCACCGTTTTTCCAATTGTATGTATTTCCTTTCTATATTTGTACAACTCCAACTTACACTGACATAGAAAAGAGTTAAGAAAAATCATCTCCATTGCTGTGTTTGCTGTTGGGGGTCTCTCTTCCCACCGGCCCGTGTTTCTACCACCCCACAGCCTCGCCGTAAACAGCCATCTTTGCGTTTCTTGTCGTGATGGCAACAGTCTACTCACTGCGCCTGCCCCGTTTCCATTCCCTGGAAGTATTTTCCTTTTGTGTTCATTTCTGAATGGCAGTTCACGCAACAATTTATTTTTTCTTTAGTGTTTCCAACTTGTTTCTCTGTTGCCTTCTATTTTACAAGGAAATGTACAAAACTTCTGTCCACGGGTTTCTTCAGGCCGCCCTCTCTCCTCTCCTGCAGGTCCATGTGTGTAAGACCGGTGAGGACTGGGGATACTGGGGATTCAACCGTGGGCCTTGTGCATGTAGAAAGTGCTCCCCACTGAACCACGTCCTAAGCATATATATATTCTGTTTTGAAACAGGGTCTGTCCTGGAACTTCTTATGTAGCTCAAGTTGCCCTTGAACTTGTAACCCCCTCCTGTTTCGGCCTCTCAGGGATCTGGGATTATAGGCCTGAACCAGCCCTGCTTTGGTGTTTACTAGTGTTTATAAACCCCTGAGGTTCTATTCACAGTTCTCTCTCTCCCTCTCTCTCTCTCTCTCTCTCTCTCTCTCTCTCTCTCTCTGTCTCTCTCTCTCTCTCTCTCTCTCTCTCTCTCTCTCTCTCGTAGTATAGTTTGGAAATTTCCTCTGACATGTATTTATTCTCACCTATAATTTTCTCTCTACAATACATCCAATATAAAGTTAATCTTATTTAATGAATGTTCAATCCTAGATAGTTGGTTACAATATGTCTTTTTTAAACAATTTCCACATTTCTTCAGATTTTGTCCCTTCTTCTGTTATAGCCATCTTTTCCTGTAGATTTGGAAGCATATTATAACCAACATTTTTAAATCCTCCCCTGCTAAGTCCAAGGTCTGGGTGGTGGATGCAATCTGCTCTGTTAAACTCATACCATTTTTTTTGTCTTGATTGTAAGTCAAAAATTCGGACATCGTGGATGAAACGTTAGACACTTCTGATTCCACATCTCTGAAGAATGCTAAGTTAAATAGCTGGTACCTTACAGGAATCTACTGTTGAGCCTCATCCCAGGAGGTCAGGCTTAGAGCACGGACCTCACTCCGGCAGATGATTCTCTGTGGTTCTCAAGAGCAATTATAAAGTGCGTGTTGGCTTGTAGCTCCAGGACCCTCAGTTCTGGATCCACGACACAGCCAGGCTGCTGGAGCCTCTGCATATTATTTTCTATGGACTTACTGGTATATTTATGTCCTATGGTATTTGTTTATAAAATTGATGACACCAATGTTCAATTTTTATGTGTGTGTACATGCATGTATATATACGTATATATATATATAAACTTTTATAAAGTCTTAATTTTTTTATTAATGTGCAATGGCATTCATTATTTACCCCTTCTGTCCAGTTTTGACTCAACAAATGTAGCATGGCTACTCCTACTCTTTTTATTCAGTTTGATTAGAGTATCATTGTGCGTATTTCCACTTTCAGTCTCTGTATGTCTTTGCCAGCGGAGTTAGTGTCCTGTGGAGAGAAAAGAAGCAGATCTTGCTTTTAATCTCCACAGCCAGTGTGTGTCTCGAAGAGTTCAGACAGCCGTGCTTCTCGTTCTTCGGGGAGTGTGTACCGACTGTGCCCACCTCGTCCCTCTTAGAGACTTGCTGGTCTGCTGAGCTAATACTGTTCCTTCCTTTCCTACATCTCATTTGTATATCTGTCCCCCAGTGAAATTCACTGCATCCTGAGCTGCCAAGCCTGTGCCTATCTTTCTTCCTCCTCCCTGTGCACCCCTCCTGAGTGTCTCCTGCACCACTGGCTTCATGGGCATGAATTGCTTTGGTCTGTGCTTACCGGGGAAGGTCTTGATTTGTCCTTCCACTTTAGAAGATAACTTTGCTGGCTGCAGCAATCTTTCCGAACAATCTTTTTTGTTTTTGTTTCAACGCTTGAAACAGATCATCAGCCTGTGCTCTTCTGTCCTGAAGGCCTCTGCTGAGAGGACCTGCTCTTTCTCTGATAGGTTTGTCTTTGTGAGGAACTTGGCAATTCTCTCTGAGAGTTTTTAATCCCCGGTCTTTGTTTTGTGCTCTTGACTTCCTAGCTATAACTCTGATGTACACAGGTTCATTTCAGCCACGCCCATTCAAACATGCAAGTGCCTCATATCCTAGGACGTTCATTTGTTTCCCTGCGTTTGAAGTTTTCTGCTGTGGTTTCCTTGACGATGTCTCTAGGCTTTTAGTTTGTGTCTTCCTTTCCTTTTCTACAACATGGATCAAAGCACATTTATTTTGTTTTAAAGTATGTTCATGGGGGGTATGCACTCCTGAGGAGGCCAGTGGCGATACTCAAATCCCCCGGAACTAGAGGTACAGACAATTATGAACCACCTGACATGGCTTCTTGGAACCAAACCTAGGTCCCCTGTAAGAGCAGCAAATGCTCTTAACTACTGGGCCATCTCTCTAGCTTGTCTTATTATGACTATTGTCATAGTCAGTTTTGTCTCCTGACCATGTCCCAAAGGCCTTGGATGTCACCATTACGGTTGTATCTTGTCTTTATTGTCACCTTCATGTAATAATTCCTCAACCTTGTCTTTAATCCTGTTATTCTTTCTTCTGCCTGGTTTAGTCTATTACTAATCATTTTTATTTGAGGCATTGACCTTTGACTTCTCAGGCTTTCTGGAGAGAGGCGATTTGGTTGTTTGGTTTCCTTTGTCTTATTGCTGTTCTTATCAGGTTGTTGAGTGTCTACTCCACGTTGCTGGATTTCTTGCTCATATCTTGAACCGGCTCCTTTACTCCATTTGCCTAAGTGTTTAAATCTTCTTTAGGCCATCGGTCATTTCAACAAATAGACTTCAGAATTTTTGTAAGGTATTTCAACCAGTTCCGTTAGCTTGGTGTCTTTGGATTCAGTTGCTCGCAGGCATGGCATCTCCGTTGAGTCCTATGCCATCCTGCTTTTCATAGAAGTCTGCAAATATTGGGATGGCTATCTTTTCCAGTTTCTTCTGGAGTCTTCTTAGTGAGTGGCTGTTTCTTGGGGGCTCAATTTGCAGCGACACTCAGAGAGAAGTAAATGAATCTCCAGCCTGACGTTTTCTGCAGGATACGGCTCTGGCAGGTCTGAGGTCAGCTATCAAAGTCAGGTCTGTGTTCTGTTTAGAAGCTTCCCCTGTTTGCAGAGTAGGAGCTACTGTTGGCCAATATGCTTTGCAGCCCGTGAGCTGGGTAGCTGCTCCCTTGCTCTAGAGACCCCACAGTGTTTGCAGCCAAAAGTAGCAGATCTGCAAGTCCAGGGGCTATGGCGAATTGGGGAAGCAAAAAGAGCGTGAGCTCTGCACTGGAAGGGACAAATCCGGGTGACCTATCACCCTGCCTGCACATGTTGGTGGTTTCAGATCTCACCGCCTCCTGGAATGGAGGAAGGGAGGGCGGGAGGGATGAAGGAAGGCAGAGAGGGAGAGAAAAAGAGAAAAAGGAAGGGCGGGAGGGAGAAAGCTGTGGAAATAGAAGGATCTAGGATTTGCTATGCCTGAGCTTAGAGCCCTATTCCCAGTATATATAAAGAGCACCGTTATGGTGCAGCTCTGGAGGCTGGGCAATCCCCTGTCCACAGGTTCAGGGCTTGGCCTCTGACGTAACACTCAGGTGTCAGGGCTCACTCCTTTACAATGCAGGGCATGCTCCTGCCCACCACACCCTCATCGCATAAGCCTCCAGCTCCTTAAATTTCTTAGTGGGTTGGGATGTGACCCACTCTGTCCTCACAATGGCCTCATAGCTCTCTCCCACCCGGACATTGAGGCGGGGCACCCTCCGGCTACCTGACTTTTTGTTTTGTTTTTTTAAGAAATAATTTTTTAAGTTTATCATTTTCTTTTATGTGATGGGTGTTTTTCCTGCGTGTATGTCTGTGTGCTACATATAATCCTAGTGTCTGCAGAGACCAGAAGAGGGCATCGGGTCCTCTGGAATTGGATTGACTGATGTTTATGAGTCAACCTGTAGGTGCTGGGAATCGAACCCAGGCTCGCTACAAGAGCAGTCAGTGCTCTAAACCGCTAAAGCCAGATCTCTAGTCCCCCTGGCTTATCTTCATGTCCCCAGAGGATCTTAGTGTCAAATAATAGACTATTCCTTACATTTTAGATTATTATTTTATATTATGTGTATTAGTATCAGGCCTGCGTGTAGTCTGGGCAGCAAAAGCAGGGCTGTTGCCTTCGGAAAGCAGAAGAGGGTGTCAGATCTCCTAGAAATAATATTACAGACAGCTGTGAGCTATTGTGTAGGCTCTGACAATCAAACCTGGGTCCCCGAAGGAGCAGCGGTGGTGCCCTTACCCACGGAACTATTCTTCCATCTTAATCAGTCACTTATTAAGGTAACACCCTGATCCGTCACCCTGAGATAAGGGAAGTGATTAAATAGACTTCTCCTCTCACCCTGGCCTGCGCATTAGAGTCATGCTTATACTATGGCTAGGATTGACAAGCCGTCACTAAGTCTGCCTGGCTTACTCTGCGGCTGTGGTTTCAGCCTTCCCTCGTGCCTGGGGACTCTGTCACCTACTTACTGCCCATTTGTCTTTCCGTTTGTCCTCACTTTCATCTCTGCTGACACTGTCACTGTGATCGCCACTGCCCTTCTCTTCCTCTCTGTGGCTAGACTGTCCTTTGTTAATCTGACCCCTTCTTTATGTGTCAAGCAGACAGATTTCTAGTCCACCATCTTCTCCCCAGGAAACCTCTTGAAGGCAATTTGAAGTCAGAGTTTGGAGTGCCCCTGTCTGGGGTTTCCTAATATCTGAGGTTTTTTTTTTTTTTCTCCTGCACTTTCTGGACCCTTGAAACACTCTGGTCATAGTGGAAAGGGAGCTCTTGCCTCAACCAGAGAGTGGAACAAATTTATATTGTTTCATGCTCTTGAATGATGGACTTACGAGCCAGTGATTGCCGGGGGAATATAGAGAAACTATCTTAGCAGCATCAAGAACAAGAGAGGAGGGAGAGGAGTGATATGAAAAAATAAAAACATTTGAAGCGGAGCAGGAGAGGTGGCTCAGTGGTGAAAAGCATCTATTGTTCTTCCAGAGAACCCAAGTTCTGCTCCCAGCACCGTGTGAGGCAGTCTACAGCCACGTATAACTCCAGCTCCAGCAAATACGGCACACACACTCACGACACACACACTAGGACATAAACATGTACGTGCACACACATGCATACACAGGCCCATAATAGAACAAATATATTTGAAGATGTGCCTAAATGCTTCTAGGATTTTATGAAATGACAATGAATAGATACAAGAACCCAAAAATAAGAGAAATGGAACCATGAACAGAACCCACACTTACAGACAACACAGCCAAACAGCCTGAGTCAAAGGCAGAGCAACTCCATAGGTAGAGCGTGAAGACCGCTTGGTTGTATCCAGGGGGAATAGTGACTTCTCAGTGGAGCATTTCACGTGCAAAAGCTAAACAGGCAACCCAGGTTCCGGAGCTAGCAAAGCTGCTTTTTAAAATTCAATTAGAAACAAAACGTTCCTAATTTTTAAAAAAGTGGATATGTTTCTTGCAAGTATACTGTGTAAGAATTGGAGGGGGGGGGAACATGAGGGAACAGGATGGCCGAGATGGGGGAAGGGCAGAGAGGGAGAACAAGGAAAGAGATACCTTGACTGAGAGAGCCATGATGGGTGGGGCTGGCGAGAAACCTGGCACTAGGGAAATCACCACGAATCCACAAGGATGACCCCAGCTAAGACCCTAAGCAATAGTGGAGAGGGTGCCTAAACTGGCCTTCCCTTGTAATCGGACTGATGACTACCTTAATCGTCATGATAGACCCTTCATCCAGCAACTGATATCAGCAGATAAGCACAGGGCCGAGTTCCCAGAGTCCAGCCAAAGAGAGGGAGGAGCGATAATATGAGCAAAGGGGTCAAGACCATGATGAGGACACCCACAGAAACAGCTGACCTGAGCTAGTGGGCGTTCACTGACTCTGGACTGACAGCTGGGGAACTTGCATAGGACCAAACTAGGCCCTCTGAATGTGGGTGATAGTTGTATGGTTGGTGCACTGTAGGACCAGGATTTATCCCTAGTGCTTGAACTGGCTTTTTGGAACCCATTCTCTTTGGTAGTATACCTTGATAAGCCTAGATATAGAAAGGAAGGATTTGGTTTTGCCTCAAGTAATGTGCCAGAGTTTGTTGACTCCCCATGGGAAGTGTTACCCTCTCTAAGAAGTGCATGGGGAATGGGGTGGGTGGAAAGTGGGGGGAGCAGAAGGTAGGGAGGGGATGGTAACTGGGTTTGGTAGGTAAAATAAGAAAAGATTATTTTAAAAAACAGAATTGGTAAGACATATAAAAGCTAGTCAACGTCAGTGACTAAGTTCACATGCAAACTCATACATGCATTGTTTTTAAATACATATTTACTTAATGCCTATGTGTGTGTGCCTTCGTGTGTGTCCACATATCACATGTGAATAGCTGTCTGTGGAAGCCAGAAGACAGGGTCAGACCTGAGTAACTGGAGTTACATGTGGTCGTGAGCTACTGAGAGTGGGTGCTGAGGACCAAACCTGGGTCCTCTGCAAGGGCAGCAAGTCAAAGCTGGAGAGATGGTTCCAGGTTCCAGGTTAAGAGAGCACTGGCTCCTCTTCCAGAGGACCATCATTTGGTTCTCAGCACCTACATGGTGTCAGTTCCAAAGGATCTATCGCCCTCTTCTGGGCTCCACAGGTACTGTACACACATGGTACACAGGCATACATGGAAGCAAAACACTTATACACAGAAAACAAAAATTTCAAAAATATCTTTTGTGCAACAAGAGATGTTGACCACTGAGCCATCTCTCCAGCCCTATATGCATGCATTCTTAAATGCCTTCAAACTTCAATATTATTTAAAACAATAGTTAGAAGTCTGCATTGCTTGTTTTGTTAAAGGCATAAAACACTTTCACATTTAGAAAGAGAATTGATCTGTTTGATTTGTTTCTCTAGCAACCTTAATGATCACCATTAGGCACCCTGGATGTTACAGACAAAAGACAAGAAAACCTATGAAAAGGGGGAAAGGAAGAAAGATTAACCAGGAGTCTCAGGGTTCCAAGAATGGCATAGAGTTGAGTTCCCTGGGTTTTCCTCTTGCCTTACATAACTCAGATTTGGCCCCTTAGAAAGTGACACCCTGAAAATACTGCCATGTTTAAATAAAAATGCCCCAATGAGAACTTCTTTTCCTTAACCAAAGGAGAAGGGGTGGGAAAGGCTAGTAACATAAAGACCTTCCTAACAAGAGCCTCTCCTCTGTTGCAAAGCACAACAAAGAAACTGGAGTCCAGCTTTATCATGGCCAGCAGAGACTAGGGAGAGAATAGATGTCCATCCTTGGGAGGTGACGTAATTACTTCTGTGCCTCTGTAATCAAGTGGTAGCGTGTGCTGTGGGCGCAGCTCATGGGTGGCAGTTGCTTTGATTATACTCGGTGCTTGTAGTTTTCTTAGGCAGACATCCCAAAGTCTATTAGAATACATATATATGTATTTTAATATATATTTATACTAGAGTATTTTGTTTAGAGAATATTAGCACTAATTGAGAATTATAGCACAAATGAAAAAATGGATCTATACTCAGGCTGATTCTTTTTTTAAAAAAGATGTACTTATTTTTATTTTATGTGTATGAGTATTTGATCTGAATGTGTGCAATACACCAGGTGCCTGTGGAGGTTAGAAAAGGACATCAGATCCCCTGGAACTAGAGTTACAAAGGCGCCAGGGGCTGGGAACTGAACTTGGGTCCTCGAGAACAGCATCCTGTGCTCTCCAGCATGAACATCTCCCCAGCCTCAAGCTGTTGTGTTTCACCAGAATTAAGTCACTGTTAAGGACACAGCAGCAAGTTAAAGATGAATTTGGTGAATCGTGTGGTTTATGGAGCAATAACAAAATTTATTTAGTTGAAAAATAAAAGGGGGAGTTTTCAAGACAGGCTGTTGAGAACTGCTTACAGCAGAAGGTAGGAAAGGAGGAACAGACAGCAAATATTTTGAGCCATCCGAACAACAGGTACATCCCCACCACATCACTGCCGAGACCAACGTCATCACTGCTCATATAAAACATGATTGACCAACCGCGCCAGCTAAAACATAAAACTTGCTAAGCTAGACGAAAGAAGAGAAAGCTGAGTAGCTCTGCCTATGAAATATAAACTTCCTGGAGCTATGAAGAGCGATGCCTAGCTGAGGAAGCACGGAGGACACCACACAGACAAGACTATAAAGAAACTTCTGCTGTTACACTATAATTAAACGCTGACACCCAGAACAAAGAGAAGAGCGTGAAAGCAGCGAGGGTCACGCAGAAAGGCAGGTCCTTCAGAGCAACTGAGAATAATACAACAGAGACTTTCAAAGCCTGGAGTGCCTGTACAGCTGTAGTTCCTGTTCTGAAAGACAACAATTGCCAACCAGAATACTATAATCATCAAAGAAAAGAATCAAAGGAAAAGTGAAAACTTTCCATGATAAGAAAAAATAAAAGGTAAAGGAATTTATGACAGTAAGCCAGCTCTACAGAAAACACTCGAAGGAATCCTTCAGTCGAAAGAGAAAAACAAGTCCTTGAGGCCACGGGGAAGAAAAGATGATGCTAGGATCATGTTAAACAGGAGAGAACGAGGAAAGAAAACACTACAGAATCAACAAGATGCCAGCAAGCAATAGAAGAATTTCAAGGATCTCTGAGCGTTAATGTTTTCAACTCCCCTGTCAAAAGGTACAGAGGAGGAGGTTAGGCAGAAAGCAGGGGGCATCTATTTGCTGCCTCCAAGAAAGGCACCTTGCCACAAAAGACAGACACTGTCTTGGGGTGAAAGGACAGGAAAAGTAGTCAGAGCAAATGGACCTAGGAAATAAGGAGGAGTCAATGTCCTGATACCCGAGAAAAAGGACTTCACACCAAAAGCAGTGAAAAGCGATTAAGAAGTCTACTTCCTACTGACTACAGGAACCAGTCAAGAAGACACTGTGATTCAAAGCATAAATGCCCGAATGTAAGTGTACCCAGTTTCATAAAATAAATACTGTTGTAGGTGTAGTCACAGATTAACACTAACACCATGATTGATGGCTTCAACACCCCATTCTCAGAAGCTGGCAGGCCTTCTCAACAGAAATAAAAGAAATGCATGAATCAAATGACATCATAAATTAAAGGTATTTAACAGACATTTACAGAACATTCCATTCAAAGTCTGCAGAGCATACGTTCTTCTCAACTGCCCATGAAAATTCCTCTGGAATAAATAATACACTAAGGTTCAAAGCAAGACTCAACAAATGCAGGAAAGTTGCAGCAATCCCTTGCATGCCATCTGATCACAATGGAACAGTAAGAGAAGCCCCAGCGCACACGCAGATTCATGAAGACTAAGAAATAACCTATTGAATGAGGAATGAGCCCTTGAAGAGATAAAAAAGGAAATAAAAAAATTATTAAATCAAATGAAAATACAACATACCAAAGCGTATGGGATGCACCAGACACTTTCCTAAGAGGGAAGGCTATAGCTTAAGTATCTACATTAAGAAATCAGAGCGCTCCCAAATAAATAACAGCATACCTTAAAGCACTGACTAAAAGAACAAGCCAACTCCCAAATCAGTAGATGGAAAGCAATCATTAAGATCCAGTGAAAAATTAATGAAGTGTACACAAACAAACATCAACTACAAAAGAGTCAATGAAACAAAGGGTTGATTCTTTGAAAAGAGAAACAGATTGATGTGCCAAAAAAACTAGCTAGAAGAAGGAGAGAAGGTTTCAAATGAACAAAATTAGAGATGAAAGGGGAGAAATTACAATAGATACCAATGAAATTCAGGAAGTCACTGGGCTTTACTTGAAAACCCATACCCACTCTACTAACTGGAAAAGCTAAAGACATGGGTGAAGGTCGTATGTCTAGATGCATATGACCTTCCAAAATTAAGAGGCGATAAACAATGTAAGCAGATATTTAACCAACAATGTGGTTGAAACAGTACTTTACAGATCTCCCAACTAAAAAAGTCTGGGCCAGATGGGATCACTGGTGAATTTTGCCAGAACTTCTAAGAACTTACACCAATGCTTCTCAAACTATTCTACAAAATTCTATAAAATGGAGAGGGGGTGAACACCCCCAAACACTTTGTATGAAGTTAGTGCTACATTAATATAAAAAGCAGACAAAGACACCCCCAAAATTGTGGTAGGAGGGATTACAGACCAGTTTTCCTGATGAACTTTGAGGCAAAAATTCTTAACAAAATACACGCAAACTTCTTTCAAGAGCGTATCGCCCTACTGCAGAGTAAACCATGACAGCAGCTAGATACTGGCTTAGTTACACACATACACATCAAAGAAGTAGAATTAGCCAGTTTACCCATAGACTAAAGGTTAACTGATTTAACAAATGCCCATGGTGGTATAAGAGAACTACATTATCATGTGAAGGCAGGAAGACTTTCTTTCTTACATATGTTACCAAAACCACAATGTATAAAATCAAATTTTGATAAATTTAACTTATTCAAAATGTAAACACTTAAGCCGGGCGGTGGTGGCGCACGCCTTTAATCCCAGCACTCGGGAGGCAGAGGCAGGTGGATCTCTGCGAGTTCGAGGCCAGCCCGGTCAGTCTGCAAGAGCTAGTTCCGGGACAGGCACCAAAAGCTACAGGGAAACCCTGTCTCGAAAAACAAAAAAAAAAACAAACAAACAAACAAAAAAAGTAAACACTTACTCTCCAATTAGAAATAGAATCTTCTGCTCCATTGTCAGGTGCATTAGTTGGGAAAGGGACAATACAGAGAAGTTGAAGGTAAGTGTCACTGCTGAAGACACCAGGTACTTCAGACACGGGACTCAGGTGAATTGAAGTGGATCTGACCTGAACGTCTCCTCCCCGAGGAGCAGCTTTCATAGTCCCAGAAGGTGACATACAAGCTGCCAAGGTAGAAAAGCAATCACTAGTTCTGCCCAGCTGTGACGCCTGTGAGACACAATGTCCAGCACGGCAGGACATCCCTAAAGGAGCAATGGTGGCATTAACATCTTGGGGGTAGCTATCAGCTTTCTCATTGGACTTGAGGCCCACTCAGTAAGAGGAAGATCGTGTTTGACACCATAAACCTAGATGACCACCTGGCCCTAGGAAGGTCCTGGAATCTAGAGGAAAAACAGACCACTTTCCTAAATCGGCATCATCTCTAACTGCTTTCTTTCTTTTTTTTTTTTTTCTTACTTAGTTTTTATTCATAATCATAAACTTAACTCTGCAATCCAGCTAGACTTGAAGGGGAATGAGGAAAATATGGAACCCAAAGAACTTCAGTGAGAGCAGAGATTACAGGGTACTGCGAGCAGATGGGGCTGGGGTGCTCTCCTGAGCTACAGAAGGAATGGTCTGGTGGGTAAGAAGCCCGCAAGTCAAAAGAATTAGAGTTGTCCACAGTCGGAAATGGTGATCTTCTTGCTGGTCTTGCCATTCCTGGACCCAAAACGCTCCATGGCTTCCACAATGTTCATGCCTTCTTTCACCTTCCCAAAGACCACATGTTTGCCATCCAGCCACTCAGTCTTGGTGGTGCAGATAAAAAACTGGGAGCCGTTTGTGTTTGGTCCAGCATTTGCCATGGACAAGATGCCAGGACCTGTATGCTTCAGGATGAAGTTCTCATCCTCAAATTTTTCTCCGTAGATGGATCTGCCGCCAGTGCCATTATGGCGTGTGAAGTCACCACCCTGGCACATGAATCCTGGAATAATCCTGTGAAAGGAAGAACCCTTATATCCAAATCCTTTCTCTCCAGTGCTCAGAGCACGAAAGTTTTCTGCTGTCTTTGGAACTTTGTCTGCAAACAGCTCGAAGGAGACGCGGCCCAAGGGCTCACCATCGGCCGCGATGTCGAAGAACACGGTGGGGTTGACCATGGCTGCAGCAAGCGGTGAAAGGGGACAGCGGCGTCTGCAAAAAAGCCCTCTAACTGCTTTCTAACCATTGCACTCATAGACAAGTATAACTCTCACCTCTCATCAAAGCAGCTTCTTTCCCAGCAGATGGAGACTATTCCAGAAGGCTATGATGTTCAAAATCAGCTGGCACTGACTGCAGGATGTCTACTTCCAGCTGACACATCTATAACCCCAATCCTAGGGCTCAGGGAGCATCACGAAGAGGGGCAGAAAGACAGTAAGAGCCAGAGCACCAAAACATCTGTTGTGAGACAGTGTCTCCTGGAAATGATAGGAAGTTGCACCCACAACATCTCAGTAATACAATGCCTGGACAAGACCTCAACAATGACAACACCAGGCGGTAGCCCAGTGTGGGTGGGGGAAAGCTCATACATAGAACTCCACCCCTACAGAAAGAGCTACAGGTAATTAGTGACTGCCAAGAGAGGAAGAATTGGGATGAGTCCAATTTGGTTATCCAGTACCAGTGGTCAGTCCTAAAAACATACAATTGTGAGAAGTGCTAACCAGACACCACAGTTTGTATTTATATATTTATTCCTAGATATACATATATAAAATAATAATTTTTAAAGAAAAAGGCCATGAATTACACATGCAAACAATATCTATAACTGTTATAGGATATGTATCCATATATTATAAATAAGGCATGGGGCTTAATAAACAAAGCTTATAAAATGAATTTTTAAGAAGTAACTGCATGCTTAGAGGCCCTTGGGAGACACATGGAGGGTTGATTACTGGGTAATGCTCCTCATCACTGGTCATTAGGTTTCAATAAAGGCACTGTCCTCGTTTTCTTTCTGTGGCTGTGATAAACGCCATGACTAAGAGCAGCTTGGGCAGGAAAGGGTTTATCTGGCTCACCCTTCCACACCACAGTTCATCACTGGGGGATCTAAAGCATTGGAGCAGGGCTGCAGCAGAGACCGCAGAGAAGGGCTTCTTATTTCCTTATTCTCCAGGCCTTGCTCAACCTGCTTAAAGGGGTGGCATCACACACAGTGTGCTGGGCCCTCCCATATCAATCATAAGTCCAGGAAACATCGCATGGACTTGCCTACACACCAATCTGAAGGAGGCATCCTCTCAGGTGAGCGTCCCTCTCGCCACATGACTCCAGTTTACGTCAGCTCTACAAAGCACTAACCACACAGTCACAATGAAATATCGGGTCTCCAGAGCAGCCAGTGGCACACTGCATTGCGACTGCATGCTAGCCTCTGGGCCAGAACTAAGCCAAGAAGGTTCCCTCTTTTCCAGAGTGTTCAGCATGCTCATTCACTGGAGACCCTACTTGAGAAACAAAGCAACTAAGTAAGTAAAGAGAATGACTAACAAACTATATTTGCTCCCTATATAGCATTTAAGAAATATATAAGCATGTAAGAAATCCAGGCAGGTTAAAAGATACAGTGTGAGTTACACCGATCTGTACGTACCAGCGACAAAACTGAAAACGGAAGCTTTTGCTCTTGTTCTGTTTTTTGAGACAGGGTTTCTCTGTGTATAGCTTTGAAGCCTGTCCTGGAACTCACTTTATAGACCAGGCTGGCCTCAAACTCACAAAGATCTGCCTGCCTCTGCCTCCTGAGGGCTGGGATTAAAGGCTTGCACCACCACCGCCCAGCTTGAAAACTGGGGTTTTTGTTGTCATTTAAAATCATGGACTGCTGCTGTGGGCCCGTGCTGCCAGCACCAGGATATGGAGTCAGGAGGAGCAAAAATCCAAAGCCAACAGCAGCTGCATAGCAAGTTTGAGGATCGCCTGATCCGTAGAAGACATTCTTTTATCTTGTTTTTAAATACTATTTAAAACAGTATATAAGGGAAAATATAAAGAGACGGCTCAAGAGTGAAGAGTAGTGACTGCTCTTGAAGAGGACCCAGGTTTAGTTCCCAACGTCTACATGGTGACTCACAACTATCTGCATTTCCAGTTCCGGGGAATCCAACGCCCTCTTCTGGCCTCCATGGGTACTGCATACAGTTGGTGCACAGACATACATGCAATCAAGCTACCCACACACATAAAATGAAAAAATCTTTTTAAATAGTGCAGAAGGCATGAAGCACTAAAGTTGGCAAAGTATCTGATATCTACACACTAAGAACTATCAACGATCTCGTCAAAAATGAAAAGGACTGAGTAAATATTTATGTGTCATGTTCATGGATTAGAAGGCTCACTGGTACTGAGATGTTTTCTCCCTACCCCACCCCCAGGTTGTAAAGACTCGGTGGCATCACAATGCAAATATAGAAGGCTCTGTTTGTAGATGCTGACAAAAGTGATTAGAGGTAGCCACAATAATCTTTAGAAGGAAAAAAAATCTTTGAATGACCCATGTCATTTCATGTCAATACTTGTTATGGGTACTGGAGAGAAGCCTTGGTGGGTGAGGACATCTGCAGAGGACCTAGGTTCCATTCCCAGCACCCAAACTGGGGGCTCACAACTGTAACTAAGGGTTCAGGGAACCCCACACCCTCTTCTGGCCTCTGTGAGCATCTACATTCATGTGCACATACACACATAAACCACAATTTTAAAAGTCTGTAACTGTAGAGATACATAAACAAGACAGTGTAGTTTTGGCATGAAGATGGACAGGTAGAGTGTGTGACAGAAGCAAAAAAATTAAGTGTATCTGTACTTACATGGCCAATTGATTTTTATAGAGTTATTTATTTTATTTTGTGTGTGTTCCTAAGTATGTATATGTGTGTGTGTGTGTGTGTGTGTGTGCACAATGTGAGTGTACGTGCCCATCGAGGCCAAAGAGGGTATCAGATTCCCTGTGAGGTTGCAGGCAGCTGTGGCACACCCAACTTGAGTACTGGGATGGAACATGGGTTCTCTACAAATGCAGCAATATTCTTAACCACTGAGCCATCTCTCCAGCCCTAGCCAACGGACTTTTAATGATGCTTCCAGGGTAATTCCATGGGGGCACAGATAATGTCTTCAACAAATGCTTAAATAATTGACCATTCATATGCAGCAAGAAAGATATGCAGATTAACCTTTACCTATGCCTTGTTACTTCAAATGTGTCACAGACAAAATGAAGAATCTAAGCTGTAAAAGTTGTACAAGTGAGAAAGGAGATGGCTGTGGCCTTAGGCTCAGAACAGATTTGCTCAACAGAAAACAAAGAGCAGTGCATACTGAGACCGTGGGAGAATATTTGTTTTTTCAAAAAAATTCATCAGATGAAAAGAAAAAAATTACCTTCGAATAAATTTCTTTATGGTTATCAAAAATGTATAAAGAAAAAGATAAATTGAGTATCACTATGAGGAAACTGAAAACAGAAGCTATAGGACTAAGAAAAGCTGTTTGTAAAATGTATACTTGAAAAGGGGGGAGTTGCATCTAGAATATATAAACATTCTTTATAGTCCAGCTATAAGACAATTTCATTGCTTGACCAAAATACAACAGTAAAAAACTAGATGAAACTATTTGAAAAGATGCTTCACAGAAGGTATACAGGTGGTCAAGAAACGTAAGGAAAGTTGCTAACAGGCATGGTTGATTAGAAAAGTCAAATTAAGACTCCAGAGAACCAGAGTCTCATTTCTGAAAATGCAAAACACCAGCAACACCAATGTCAACGAGGGCATTTGGAAGCAGCCCAGAGCCCCATTCAGTGCTGGGGGAAATGCAAGGCTGTGCAGGCACTTAGGAAAAACTGGTCCGTTCTTTCTTTGGGAGTTAAATGCCATAGGCCCATCAATTCCACTCTAGGGCTTTTATATATGTCCCCATGAAGGCATTTTTTTAAACCAGCCAAAACTAGAAATGAACTAATTGTTTGCCATACACATTGCAGATGAAGTCATCATGGTGCACCATAGACCTCAGTCTGCCCTAAAAAGGGACATTAACTCATCTTGAATACATGCGACAATGAAGTTCACAATTAGTATTCCAAGAGAAAGCAGCCAGACAGAAAAATACCACACTCTTTATGATTCCAATTATATGAGGTCCTACAAAAGCTATGTGAACAAAAGCAGATGCCCAGTGGCCAGGGTCCAGGTGCTTCAAGAGGGGACCTATCTCCAAGATTGAGGAGATGGTGTGAAGGCATTCTCCTGTCACAACTGGGATGGGGTTTAAATGCTTCAAAAAGCATCCAATTACATTCCTGTAAACAGAGAACTTCGTCACATGCATAAACTTTCTGTGAGAAAGGCAACTAGAGCTGAAGAGAAAGCTAAGTCCGTGCTGTGAAAACATGGAGGGTGGAGCTTAGATCTCTAGTCCCCAGTAAACACCATGTGGGCATGATGTGGGATTCCCCTTTGTATGCTATCAATACCATTGGTTAATAAAGAAACTGTTTTGGCCTATAGCAAGGCAGAATTTAGCTAGTGGGGAAAACTAAACTGAATGCTGGGAAAAAGAAGGTAGAGTCAAGGAGAAGCCATGGAGCCCCACCGGAGACAGACGCTGGAACTGAATCTGGGTAAGTCACAGTCTTGTGGTAATACACAGATTAATGGAGATGGGTTAATTTAAGATACGGGTTAGTCAGAAATACATTTAAGCTATTGACCAAGCAGTATTGCAAATAATATGGTTTCTCTGCGATTATTTCAGGGATGAGCAGCCAGGAATAAACAAGTGGTCTTCTACTACATGGACAGGCATGCTGTTGGGAATTGCAGCCTCAGAAGGTGGAGATAGGGAACAAGTGGGCTCTGAAGACTACCCATCTCAGGTGGAGAGAAGGCTATGTGGTAAAAAGCGCTTGCTGCTCTTCTGCGGACCCAGGTTTCATTCTGAGCATCCACATTCGGCAGCTCATAATCCCCTGTAACTTTAGCATCAGGGTGCCCATCACCTCTGGCTGCCATGGGCACCTGCACTCATGTACACCCACTCACATGCAGACACATGTGTATACACATATTTTTTTAATCTGTTTTAAAAAACACTTCCCATATCTGAGAGCTCTGGGTCTAATTGAGACCCATACCTCAACCTCTGAAAAAGGTCAAAGAGCAATCGAAGAAAATTCTTCCATCAATCTGAGACCTCTATGAGTGAACACACACACACACACACCTTCTTGCATCCTTAAATTTCAACTAAAATGTCCAGCCCAATAGCGCTGAGCTTTCTATTTTGAGTATATTTCTTGTGTCCTGGAGACAGGGTGCACGCTCCTTGGAAAAGAGTTAGATTCAGGATGTGGGGTCATCAGGAGACAGGGTGCACGCTCCTTGGAAAAGAGTTAGATCCCGGATGTGGGGTCATCAGGAGACAGGGTGCACGCTCCTTGGAAAAGAGGTAGATCCCGGATGTGGGGTCATCAGGAGACAGGGTGCACGCTCCTTGGAAAAGAGGTAGATCCCGGATGTGGGGTCATCAGGAGACAGGGTGCACGCTCCTTGGAAAAGAGTTAGATCCCGGATGTGGGGTCATCAGGAGACAGGGTGCACGCTCCTTGGAAAAGAGTTAGATCCCGGATGTGGGGTCATCAGGAGACAGGGTGCACGCTCCTTGGAAAAGAGTTAGATCCCGGATGTGGGGTCATCAGGCCACTTTTGCTTCACTCCCCTCAGAGGTCACAGCCCTCAGCAGCTTTTCCCCTTCGTTGTCTATAACAGGCCCTACACGGGTTGCCCCCCAGGTTGGTCGAGAAAGCCCTATCATCATCCCGGGGTGCACTGCTAGGGTTACATCTCCGGTATGGTTTTTTTGTTTTTTGTTTTGGGGGGGGGTTCGAGACAAGGTTTTTCTGTAGCTTTGGAGCCTGTCCTGGAACTAGCTCTTGTAGACCAGGCTGGCCTCGAACTCCCAGAGATCCACCTGCCTCTGCCTCCCGAGTGCTGGGATTAAAGGTGTGCGCCACCACTGCCTGGCTTAATTACCGGTATGATTTTATTATGTTGCCTGTCCCTGTTCACTACACAAAGTGTCTCCTCTTTAACTCACATGATATTTCCAACTTCAAAGTTTATTTGGGGAGACCTTTAAAGACTGTTATTTTTAAACAACTTAAATGCCCTTTAACAGACAAATGAGTAACAAAAATGTGGTACAAATATACAATGGGATACTATTCAACTGAAAAGAAAAATGAGATATACAGATAGATGGTTGGAGCTGGAGATATTCCATTGCATGAGGAAGTTCGGGCCTAGAGAGACACGTACCGCAAGTTCTCTCTTGTCTGCGAGTCCGAGCTCCAAAGACAAAGACGAGCAGCTGAACTGGAGCTACCGCAGAACCAGGCGAGTAAAGAGGGACCGTGCAGAAGGCGAGGAGGGAAAAGCAGGACACAGTGATAAGAAGGGGAGAAACGGGGATGGTGGCTCTAGTTGTGGAAAGAGGAGGAAGGAGACAAGTTAATAGAGAAGCAGAAAGGGAGGAGGGACAGATAACATCAAGGATATTTGAAAAAGTCACAAGGAATCATATTATTTTTATTTACCTAAGTTTACATTTAATATATATCCATGTATATAATATAATGTATATGTCCATGCATATACATTAAACAAAGTTGTGCCATTTGGGTAGACAATGCTCCCCGAAGAGTCATTGGCCACCTAACAAAATCCCAACACCAGGCATGAGGAACCTCTCTTAAGCTGTTGGTCAGGGAGAATCCAAATGACTTCCAGAACAATGTAGGCTTTTGCTGTTGCCCTTTGTCTCCTCCCTATGTTAGTTAACAGTAAGCTCCCATAACTAACGACACCATGCACTCTGGACAAGACTCAGATGACTTGAGTTGGATCTGACCTGAAGCCTGCTCCCCGAGAACTAGATTTCATGGGTACCAGAAGGTGCTGCAAGCTCCCAGGAAAGGGGAACAACCAACAGGTCCTACTCAGCTGCGACAAGCCAGTGAACTACAATGACAAGACAACTACAAGACATACTGAGAGGAGTCATAGCAGCACTCGAATATCGGCAGTAACCACCAGCCGCCTGACTGGACTGAAGGGCCACCCAACAGGGGTAAATCAAGCCTGGCACGAGAGACTTAGTGGACTGCTCTGAGCTGGGGAGGCCATGGATCTTAGAGGAGAACCTACCAGTGGCATTTCACTAAACCAGCACAATTCCTGTGTCCTAAATACTTATCCTTACATCCACAGGTGAGGAAAGCTCTCACCTCGTCAATGAAGCTTCGCTTTGCAGCAGACACAGACTGTTATGAAAACCACAACTGTTTAAATGGAGAGAATAATTGATTCCGGGGAGCCTAGCCCCAGAAGAGAGAACTCCTGCTCCTAAGGCTCAGGGGACATCTCAGAAGTGGAAAGATTGTACGAGCCAGAGGACCAGGAAGTCAGCTGTGAGACTGCCCCAGAAATAATGGGAAAATTTCATCCACCGTACCTCAACAATATGGCCACCCAAACCAGACCTGAACAAGGACAACACTGATAGACAGGTCACTGCAGGAAGGGGACTCTTGCAGGGCCCAAACAACTAGAGGCAATTAAGGGATGCTGTGAGCAGAACCATTCCTCCCCTGGGAGGAGCTCCCTAACTGGTTATCGAACACAAAAACGAACTCAGTAGGTTCTGCATGTGTGTGTGTGTGTGTGTGTGTGTGTGTGTGTGTGTGTGTGAGAGAGAGAGGGGGGGGGAGAGAGAGAGAGAGAGAGAGAGAGAGAGAGAAAACAATAACTACTAAAGAAAATAAAGCCATGAATTTGAAAGGGGGTTGGGAGTACGGGAGAGGTTAGAAGAAAGGAAAGGGGAAAATGATGTAATTATATTTTAATTTAAAAAAATAATAAAAATAATCACCCCCCAAAGGTTGTTACCTTAAATTTATGTTGACTCCCACATGCCTGCATTGCTTTCTTGACATCCTTTTATTTTAAGCCCATCTCCTGAATCATTTTATTACTGGTGCCCTCTTTTTTTTTTAAATCTAAAATGAAAGGCTTTCTTTTAATTGATTCAAGCAATTACATTTCTTGTAACTGCTGTTACAATCAGATTTACTTCAGCTGTGCTGATCCATTATTTTCTCTTTAGCTTTTTGTTTTTATTCTCTCCTAGTCTCCATTAGAAAATGGAGCTGTCTTCAGCCGGCTGGAGTTATATATACGACCTGGAGAGAAGATTCAGGAGCTAAGAGCGCCGGGTGCTGCTCTTGCCAAGGACCTAGGTTCTAGTCCCAGCATCACAGGGCAGCTGTAGCTCCAGATCCCGGGGGCTCCAGTGCCCCCTTTAGGCCGCAATGGGCACTACATGTGTGGTGCACAGACAAACAGACCAAACACATAAAATAAAACACACAAAATAACAATGTATCCATCTTTAAAAAAATAAGTCATACAATCTATTTTTCTTTTAATGACAGTCACGTCATACTTAATGAACTCAAGATTAAGTTTGTTTGTCTGTAGCCCCCTCCCCATAATCCCTCCACACATAGGCAGCATTGGGAGTTTATCTGGGGTTTCTTTTAGGCTTGCCTTCAGTTTGGTAAGGCATGAGCACACCAAGATGGTAGCTTGGACAACTGTACATCTTCCTAGATCAGTTCATTACCACTTGCTTCTCTGCTTAGCATGTCGTTGCACTAAAGTCCTTACTGCTCTGAGCAACGAGATTGCCTCATAGACATGGTGTCTATCAGGGGCACAAAGGCAGTGCTTTCTCTAGGGCAAAGGGGCTCCTCTGCCACTGGAGGTCAGCTGAAGGGGAGTGGAAGGGTTGGCAGGGTAGAGGCAGGAGGAGGTCTGTGCATGCTCCTGCCTGGAATTCACTCTCGAGTGGACATAACACGGAAAGGTGGTGGCGGTGGTTCAGATCACCAAGGGGAGTAAAAACGGAGAAAGCAGCAAGGCAGTGGCGAGCACAGGCTATCAAAATACCATCTCCCTGCCCAGCTGCCTAAATGGGACTTTGGGGGTGGGAAGCCTCCCACGAGTAAACAAATACAGGGATTCCTGCCTGTGTAACGGGATAAGTGGAAAACACATTAAATGATGAAACCCTGTTTAAAAGGCGCAAGTCAAAACAAATAAATTAGCTTAGCATGTTATGAAACAACAATACCCACTGCCCTCACCCCGCCCCTGCCTCCATCTCCAACTCGAGGTCTTCTTTCTGGCTCCAACCCTGGGGTTTTGGCCAAATTGAAGATAGCTTCAGAGTACAGTGCGAGCCTTTGGGCGGGCCTGCCAGCTTTATTACGTGCAAGGTCCTCCATCACTCCATGTCTGGCAGGCTTCCTCCAGCATCCCCTCATGCTTCCAAAGACAGCCATGGGCTCTCTCTGCCCATGCAGTGTGCTCCTCAAAACCTGCCTGGGGGCACACCACTGGCTGGTGCTGCCCTGGCTCCAGGGCACAGTGGGGGCTGGGTGGTCACTGCTTTCTTCAACTTTGACCCTTCCACTTGAGCCCTGCAAGGTTTTGTCTTCTTTGCAAAAGGAAGCCTATTTCCAACCCCTACTACCACCAGCTGCCTCCCTGCCCTTTCAAGAGGACACTGAAGAGATCTGTCCGTTAAGCCTAGGAACTGTGATGTCACGCCAGCCCCGAGAATTCCTGAGCTCTCTCTCTTCAAGACTCAGTTTAGGCATGGGCCCTAAGGAAGCCCCTGAGGAGAGACTAACGACCCACTCTGAAAATGTCTGCATCCGACTCTCTGGGACCTATCAGTGTGTTGCTTATGTGCTCCAGAGTTAACTTAATCAGCTGGCCTTAGAATAGATTACCCTGTAGTAGCGTGGGTTGCGAGAGGCGGGAGTTGGCTTGTCTCCTTGCTCTCCTGAAACCCTTCAACGGGAAATAAGGAGGTAGGAGTGCAAAGGGGATTGAACTCACCATCACTGGATGAGAGAAGGGGCCACCACCAGCCAAGATCAGGGCTGGTGACTGATCAGTGTGTTCCCAGCTCTGAAACAAGAACATGGTAGGGACATACGTGCTTAGTGAGCAAGAAAATTAATCTATGGGATCAGTAAACAATTCGAACAAGAGGGTGGGGCTGGGAAATGGGGATAAACTCCCTTGACAGAGTGCTTGCCTAGCTTATATGAACCCCTGATTACAATCCCTTGCACAGCAGCAATCACAGGCTTGGGGAACATGGAGATCAAAAAGGATGCATAAGGAGATGAAGATTAGCCTGGGGTATATGAGGTCGAGTACCAAAAACAAAAACAAATATATAAACAATAACAAAAAACCTATTGTGCTGGGTAGTTTTGTGCCAACTTGAAACACGCTATCATTTGAGAGGAAGGAACCTCAGTAGGCATTTTCTTAATTAGTGATTGATGGAGGTGGGCCCAGGCTACTGTGAGTGGTGTCATTGCTGGGCTAGTGGTCCTGGGTTCTATAAGAAAGCAGGCTGAACAAGCCACCCGGAGCAAGCCAGTAAGCAGCACTCCTCCGTGACCTCTGCATCAGCTCCTGACTCCAGGTTTCTGCCTTGTTTGAGTTCCTGTCACAATGATGAACTGTGACATGGAAGTGTAAGCCAAATAAACCCTGTCCTCCTTAAGTTGCCTTGGTCGTGGTGTTTCACCACAACAACAGTAACCCTAAGACACCTACCAAAAACAGCAATTAAAAACCCCCAAACCAATACCAACAACAACCACTACACACCAAACAACAGTGACGTTTTCAGAGAGCTTGCTCATGACTTGATCACTTTGCTGATGGAGAAAGTCTTAGCTCCTGGCCTCTCTCTCCCTAACACACTACCCCTTTGTGGCTGGCTTCTCCACTTCCCAGTTCTGCTCTGCACAACCTTGCCTGGCCCTTACCTGTTCGCAGGGTGTCCGGAGCATGCCTGAGATAGACTTGACTTCCCCAGGATTGTCATCTCAAGTCTTAACCTCCAGGTCCCTTCATGAGATTTAAAGGAGGCCCCCAGGTCTGCAGAGCCCTGTCTCCTGAGGCAGGAGCATGTGTACTATGGGAATGAGGGTGTGTGATGCTATTAGCCTCATCACTGAGTTAGTGAAGATCATTGTGCTCACTTCTCTAATGGAATAGCCTGCAGAGTGATGAGATTCTATACCCACCTCTCTCAAAGCTGTGGAGGACATGACACCCCCTAGGAGTGCTAGTGGGAAGTAGAATTCAGGGGTCTCTAGTGACCCAGTGAGCCCCTGAGTTGAAAGAATGCCCCAACAGCAGCCTCCTCTGCCCCATGGGGAGGGGACACACCGGTCTTCTGAGGTGTCTTTAAAAAAAAGAACTAGAGTCCCCACACACATCTGAAAAAAAAAGTCACTGCAGACCTGTGAACAGGAGACAACCTTCACCCTGAGTGTGGCTAGCATTCCAGGACCCCACTGTTGGAGACCAAAGTCCAGCCAGTAACTGCACAACTGCTACCTGCTGGATGTTGGTCTCGTTCCCAGCTATTCCACTGTCCAGAGACACCAGCAGAGGCCAGCCAGCCAATAATCACCAACTGACAGCTACCCCAGTGGCAGGAAAGTTTGTCCCTAATTACCAGTTCCCATCCAGCCCCCAAGTCACTCATGCAGAAAGTAGGCTCTGGACTTCCAACCTTCCTTGGGGTTTCTGTGCTCTCTACCTCCAGAGACAAGCAGCAGCCTCTACCCCTACTCCCCACAACTAGACAGTAACATCTGATGTGGGATTCCCTTCTGTATGCTGTCAATATCATTGGTTAGTAAAGAAACTGCTTTGGGGAACAGAGCTTGGCAGGGAAAACTAAACTGAATGCTGGGAGAAAGGAGGTGGAGTGAGAAAGAAGCCATGCAGCCCTACTGGAGCCAGATGGAACTTTAGCCAGTAAGCCACAGTCACGTGGTGATACACAGATTAATAAAAATGGGTTAAATTAAGATGTAAGAGTTAGCCAATAAGAAGCTAGAGCTAATGGGTCAAGCAGTGATTTAATTAACACAGTTTCTATGTGATTATTTCGGGGCTAAGTGGCCAGGAATCAACAAGCGGCCCCCTCCTTACAACAGATTGGTGCCCAACATGGGGTTCGAGTCTCCAACAGCTCTAGCCAGCTGCCGTCTAGCTCCCATCTTCCTCCTTCTTCTGTGGTCTCCAAGGAGGCAGGAATTTCTTCCAAGGAGCAAAGGAAACTTCTGGCTGGTGATTCTTGGTGACATGGCAACACAAGGCCACTCACCCAACCCTCAGAAATATATAATAAATTTATGAATTAAAACATTATGGGCCACATGACATCCTTCTAAAGGAAAGGGTCCTATAGACAGCTGTTTTACAGGGGTCAGGGATACTATGCATAGGATGCCTTCCTTAAGGAGGGACGGGCATAGGTGCTCAATAAAAACTGCAGGAAAGACTGTTCCTAGAACTTTCTACTGGAGAACATAACACACATAAACACAGAGAGAGAAAGAGAGACAGAGACAGAGAGACAGAGAGAGACAGAGACAGAGAGAGACACAGAGAGATGGAGACACAGAGAGAAAGAGACAGAGAGAGACAGAGAGAGACAGAGACACAGAGAGAGAGACAGAGATGGAGAGACAGAGAGAGAGTAGGTCAGACAGCTAAGGGAACCCATAGCCAACCACAGACAGAATAAAAGCCAAACCACTACCACGCCTTGTTTTTTATTTACCTGTGTGATTCCCAGGCTTCCGGTTGCACAACCCACTCCACCACTGTACAGTTGAAACACATTCCCCAACAGACGTGTCACTGGTAAACACGTTTGCACTTTGTTCTCCCAATTACACCTTAGCTCACCAGTGGAGCCAGGAAGGAAGGACAACCTTGACCACAGCAGTTAATTTTTACCATGCCACGGTGGTAAACAAGGGAGTTAGCATGGTTGCACATATTTTTCCCTAGCGTAGCCATCTCAATATATCTGTAGAACAACAAATAAAACATCTTCTTGGCACCTCTAAGAAATGAATGACTGGGTTTCTCCCGGCTGACTAGTGGGAGGACGACTATATTACCATGCATTGGTTAAAGACAAAGGGTCCTGGCGTCTAAGCAAAGAAAAAGATAAACAGTGAGGTCAGTTAGCAAAAGGGATGGCAATGTGAGGGGCAGAAAAAGCAGAGCCCCGCCCCCACCCCGTGTGTGTGTGTGTGTGTGTGTGTGTGTGTGTGTGGCCGTGTGCACGTGCATGAATGCACAATGCATTTGTACATGTGTGTAGACGTCAGGTTAACCTTGGGTGTCTTCCTCTGTTGTTCTCCACCTTGTTTTCTAAGGCAGGGTCTCTCTCTAATCCTGGAGATCAGTCAGTTAGGTTGTACCGGCTTCTCAGTGAACTCCAGGGAATGAGCCTGTCTCTACCTCTCTAGCTTTGGGATGACACGCATGCACCATGTGTGCCCATCCTCTACATGGGAATTGAACTCAGGACCCCAAGCTAGCTCAGCAAGCACTTTACTGACCGAGCCACCTCCCTAGTCCCAGCTTTACCCCTGCAGTACCATCCCAGGGTGCTACACAGTGCAACATAGGTGGGGCGGGTGCCAGGACCACCTTTCATCTTGGGCTGTCATTGATGACTCCTTACATAGAGAGAGCCACTTTACCTAATTCTCCATTGGAGCAAACCCCCACAAGGTGGTAGCATGGATCTCATCAAGCAGTTCCAGGAACACATCCAGAGGGGCCCACACATGCTTGCTCCTGGGGTGTGGAACAGAGTGAGCACAGGTGTCCAGACTGCTGCTGCGTGAACTGTGTCAGCGGCCCTTGGACAGCATAGCACAAATACGAGGATCTGAGTTTAAACCCTTTTTTAAAAATTGAGGGTGGAGGCAGACGCTGTAACCCCGGTGCTGAGGATGAGCAAGGTGGAGAGGTGCCGGGGTTTCAGAGCCACAGTCTAGCTGAAACAGGGTTTAGTTTAGTGATAGGCTATGCCTCAAAACTTAAGGTGGGGTGTTACGGAGGAAGGTACTTGGAACTGACCCCAGGTCTACACACACACACACACACACACATGCACGCACACATGCACGCACACGGGCACGCACACACGCACATGCACGCACACATGCACACACATGCACACATACACACAAACGCACACATACACACACACAACACAGTCCCACGATCCTTTGTTTGAGCAGGGCATAGCTCTGAAGATGGCCCATGTTCTCATTACTTGCTGCATGCAATAATTTTCCTCTGCACTTTCGTATCCTAGCTGTACTTTTTGCTTTTTCTTTGTTGGTATATGAGCCCATTGCATTTTGTTCCACTGCCATTGATAAACGCACATTCACAACTGTGAACACAGCTAGAAATGTGTGCTGCCCACCCCACCTCCACAGCATAGAAAGGAGGCCAGAGCAGATAGATGGAAAGAAAGCAGGCCAGGCATGAGGACCCAGTGGCTGACTTCGGAGTCCCTGTAATGCCTCTCAAAATATTTGCTATGTAGACAAAATCACCCAGTGCCCAGCGTACAATAAAGGGAGGCCCAGGGTCATCTCTAAGGTCCCTTCTCATTTTACATGCTATGATTCTATTAATATCGAGAATGACTTTTACATGCTAAATGGAGTCCATGAAAGCTGACTATTTCCCGAGATTTAAAATGTCCCTCTGCTAATTGAAACTAATTCTCCAAACTGCACATTAAAAGCTCCGGGCTGATTTTTCTCTCTGATGGACCCTGACAAAGTGGCAATTGAGAGCGAGAAGCCTGCCGGGAGCCCCCTCACCCCCACCGCTTCTGCCCCAGAGAGTCTTCTAATTTATATTAATGCATCTTTGCTTTCTGGGGCAAGAGGGTGCCAGCCATCCCCCATCCTATGCCACTGAAATGGGATAATATGCTGCTACCTCCGTTTCACCCTTTCTATACTGAGAGCTTGGTAGCCATTAGGCTATAATCATCAGGATGAGCACTTAACATGGGCACCAACGCCTAGAACAGAGCCTGGCTTCTCAGAAAAAGAGACGTTGCTCTTACTTTTTCTGAGCATGGCACACAGCCTGGCAAGTCCAGGGTTCATTGACTAGGGGAAGGCTAGAACTGTTAGGGACTCAGGATGCCAAGTGCTTGCCTTATGTCTTAGGGCTTTTATTGCTGTGAAGAAACACAATGACCACGGCATGCGGGCCGACATGGTGCTGGAGAAGTAGCTCAGAGTCCTACATCTTGCAGGCAACAGGAAGTCTGCTGAGACACTGCGCAGTATCTTGAGCGTAGAAAACCTCAAGGCCCGCCCTCACAGTGACACACTTCCTCTAACGAGGCCATATCCACCCCAGCAAAGTCACACCTCCTAACAGTGCCGCTCCCTGTGAGATTATGGAGGCCAGTTACATTCAGAGTACCATACCATCCAAACATGAAGGCCAGAGTTTGGATCCCAATGCCTATGTAAATATTCAGATATAGTGGAGTATGCTTGTAATCTGGCATGGAGAAGGAAGAGTATGGAAGATTCCCAGGGCTCAGGGGGGCCAGCCTAACCAGAGAGGCATGCTACAGTACAGAGAGACACCCTGTTCCAAAGATGAGGTAGTGAATAATCAAAGAAGACACCTGAATGTCAGTCTCTGACATCTACACACATTCACACATATGTGCACATGCGTATGCGCACAGGCACACAGACACACACAGTCAGGTAATCATCTGGTAATTGCCTGTCTCAACCAGCACCTTAAAGATAAGGAAAGTTTGTAGAGCGGGACTTGCCTTCTTCAGCAAGTTGCATTTTTAACTTAGAATTTACCATTGTGATCAATTTTCAGCATACTGTCAAGTCAGTCAGTCCACTGGTTGTGCGACATCTACACTGTTCATTTCCAGAATCTTGTCATCCCAAATAGAAGCCACAAACCTGTTGAACTTTACCTGGCACTCCTCTGCACCTGCCCCCCCCCACAAGGTGACCCACTTGTAGTAGAAGGCCCCTTATTCATTTCCAGAAGGCCCAGACTCCCTAAATAACCACACAGAAACTCTATTAATTAAATCACTGCTTGGCCCATTAGCTCTAACTTCTTATTGGCTAACTCTTACATCTTATTTTAACCCATTTCTATTAATCTGTGTTTCATCACGTGGCTGTGGCTTACCGGGTAAAGTTCTAGCCTCTGTCTCCTGCAGGGTTCCATGGCTTCTCCTCACTCTGCCTTCTTCCTCCCAGCATTCAGTTTAGTTTTCCCCACCTAGCTCTGTTCTACCCTATCAGGCCAACTGAGTTTCTTTATTAACCAATAGTATTCACGGCATACAGAGGGGGAATCCCACATCACCCACTCTTGTGTTTTCTATTCACATTGATTGCGCTGAATAAAGATTGGTGATGGGTGTGCAACAGAAATCTGCATTTGAAAACTTTGTGACCTTCACACTCCAAAGCTGTTTAAGCTGAAGCCCAGAGGAGAAGCAACTTGCCTCTATCAGACAGCCAGGAGTCCCTGGGTAGCAAGGCCACTTGCATGACTCCAATCTCTCTTTTAAAAGTTAAAAAAAAAAAACACTTAAGCCCCACTTTTATATCTGCAGCTAGCACTGGGTTGTCTGGACCATTCTTTCATAAGACTCTGAGATACAAGAGAAGGACATAACATGGTCATCACCTAGGTGCAACGAGCGTTACTATCATAAGAGAGAGAACATTGCAGATGAGGAGTCTCTCTTGCCCCGTCCCAGGACATTCTTGTCACTGTGGGTACTGTTAAATTTCCCCCCTTCTAGACTTGGGGTTACTTTCCGCAGCCTCTTCGCTCATGCTTACACCTACAGAAAGAGGTAGGCATGAATAACTCAGAGTGTTGCTAGCAGTGTTTTGAAACATTTTTATAAACGTTCCTGCACTAAAGCTTTCTCACTCAACAATGTGTTTTCCGATATGTAACCGTGCCCATAAGCGTGTGTGGAGATGGAAGTTGTTTCCAATTTACTTTCCTATTACAAACAATGCAGCAATTACAAGCAATTCTCTCTGGATAATAGACGTGGACGTGGCATCGCAGAGTCTCTGTGAACACACATTTTCAATGCCAATTCTGCTTTGAATATGGACAAATTGCCTTCCAAAGTGGCTGAATTAATTCACACCCTAACCAGCAGTGGGTGTGAACTGCAGCTCCCTCTTACCTTCATCCTCAATATCATGAGTCTTTTAAATTTTTACCCATCAGACTGGTGTGAAATGTTCTTCCTGGAAGCTATAAATGGTGTTTATCTGATTATTAGGGCAGCTGAGCACTCTTCTTATGAGCACTAATAATTTAAATTTTCCTCTGCGAATAGCTTATTCTGCTACTCCATTGAGGGGTTAGTGAGGGGCAGCCTGTAGGGAAGATGTGGCCTGCCAACTGTTTTCAGTTGGTGGTGTGAGCTAGGAGTTTGCAAAAGGCCAAGATAAAAAAGACCAGAGGATGTGTGGGTCCTACATGGCAAGGTGGAGAGCAGACAAAACTGAGAGGTCAGAGGAAGGGAGTGCCTTATGCTGAGATCTGATTTACATGTTTCAGTGGTTGAGAATCAAGAACCCCAACCCTACTGACATAATCGGCTCAGATCATTTGCAGAGAATAGCTTGGATACCGGTGATAAAACAAAATCCTAGGTAATCTTTGAAGTTAACCTCCGTACACCTCTCTCATCCCTAAACTTGGAAAGACAACTTGTAAACCACCTCAGAGTCTCAGTTACAAAAGAAAATGCTTTAAGATAAGAATTCACAAACTGCAGGGCAGTGGTGACCCACAACTTTATTCCCAGCACTCAGGAGGCAGAGGCAGAGGCAGGCGGATCTCTGAGTTCAAGGCCAGCCCAGTCTGCAGAGTGAGTTCCAGTGCAGCCAGGGCTACACAGAAAAACCATGTCTTGAAAAAAACTAAAAAGGAAAAGAAAAAGAGGAAAAAGAAGCAGGGAAGAGGAGGAGGAAGAAGAAGAAGAGAAAGAGGACAGGAAGAAGGAGAAGAGGAAGAGGAAAGGAAGAAGAAGAAGAAGAAGAAGAAGAAGAAGAAGAAGAAGAAGAAGAGATACACAAACAAGCTCATACTCATTGACTTCATTGTTCAGCTTCCATGGTCTTTGAGCCTGCCTATCCAAGATCTCCTTTAAGCATTACAAAACCACACACCCAGCTTTTTTTGGCTAGACTCTCCACTTGAGAAGCCTATTGCTTGTCCTCCTCTTAAGCAGCCCCCCTCCCTGAGTGCCTGAGCTTAATCAAAAGCACGTGCCAAGGCTCTCTCTCATCATTACTTAATAAGCCTAACTCTGCTCTAGGCTGACTTGTGCTGCAGTCTCTGCTACAGGTGTCAAGATGCCCGGACCTCACTGTGGGTCCATACGACAGAGCTCTGGAGTTTCAGGCAACAGTGTAGTGCTGTGTCTCCCCTGGCCACAGACACTATGGAGCCTACTACAGGTACTCTGTGGCTTTCGACAGAAAAGGGTCTGCTGGCCCCTTCTCTGTGTATGTGTTGGCTTCATGCTGACATAATCTCTGGGCACTGATAATTTTTCTGAGCTGGTTCCCTCCCTCAGCTACCATATTCGTGTTGCCCAGAGACGCTAAGTTCCTATTATCCCAATGCTGTGGTCTAAATGAGTATCTTCTGTGGGGGAAAAAGAGAATCAACCACCCATGAAACTCAGCTACCTCCAGAGTGTGTGTGCACAGGTGTGTGTGTGTGTGTGTGTGTGTGTGTGTGTATGTGTATGTGTACAACACGTGCATTTGGAGGTGAGAGGAGCCATCTACCCTGTTTGTTGAAAGAGGATCTTGTATTGGGACCTGAGGCCAACTGATTAGGCTAGGCTGGCTGGACAGGGAACCCCGAAGATGCTCCTGTTCCTAACTCCCCAGTCTTGGGGTTACAGGTGTGCACACCTTGCCTGGCTTTTTCCTGTAGCTTCTGAGATTTAACTTAGACTCTGATGTTTGCACTTCAAACACTTTACCAGTAAACCATTTCCCAGCCTCTTGTTTATCATTAAATTCCCTAAATAAAACTAATGATGGGGCCAGAAAGATGGCTCAGCAGTTAAGAGCACTTGCTGCTCTTACATAGGCCCCAGGGTTTGGTTCCAAGAATGCAAATCTAGCACCAGTCTCCTCTGCTGGTCTCCACAGTCAACTGGATGCATGCGGTGCACTTACATACAAGCAGGCACGCACACACACATTCATATAAACTTTTAAAATTAAAAGTAAAGAAAACTAATGTAGTTACGTGTCTTCGAACACGGGATGCTGGAACATTCTGCTTCTGGGTCTGAGGGAACCACTAACTTTGAACTGACTGTTGTGGGGAGACAATTGAGCAATTGGGCAGAGCACAGGAAACAGAAGATGCCAGAGAGAATGAGCAGCCAGGGCCCCAACTGCCTGACAGAGGCCCTGTGGGGAGCAGGGCAAGGAGAGGAGAACCAGAGACAAGCAGGGGCTGCTAGAAAGGAAGCAGTTAAAGCTGGAGAAGGGGAAGCTGCTGGTACTTCCAGGCCTGTGTATCGGGAAGGAAGGAGGGAGCGGTAGGCAGGCTCTGGAATCTGCACAGGGCTCCCTTTAGACAGCTACATGAGCATGGGGTAGACTCAGCAAAGCTGGGCAGAAAACCACATGTGCGCTGCAAACTAAACAATTTCCCAGAGCTCATTCAGGAATAAAATAAATCTGTATTCAGTTCAGTCAGAGTAGAGAGACCTCAAGGAACCCAGAGACTTTAAGGGGACCTCAGAATGGCGACTACTACATGGTTAGGCTAAGCTAACTTGAGGCAATAATGCCTCCTCCTCCTCCCCTCTCTCTTCCTTTCTCCTGCTCTTCTTCCTCTTCCTCCTCCTTCTTGAGATGGTGTCTCTTTATGTAGCCTAGACTGTCCTCAAACTCACAACTCTCCTGCTGCCTCAGCTTTTTAAGTGCTAGAAGTACATATATACCATCATGCCTAGCAGAAAAATCTTTAAATATGTTTTCACAAAGAAAAAAAAAACTAACCTTGAAAAGATCTGATCTGCGAGCAGCTTAGCTGCCTGCTAAAATAAACTTCAGCACTTTGTAAAAGCAACTAAACAAGATGATACTCTAATCTGTGTTAGACCCAGCATCCAGTAAAAGGGTGTCTTCCGTTTGAGTGACCAGGAAAAGATGGCCTGTAACTTCTGGAGAAAATTCAATCAGGTGAAATAAAACAGGTGCACATAAAGTCACCCAGGACCCAGCGTGAGTGGCATATTGCGCCTCTCCTCAGAATAATCCACCAGTGTAGAACTCTTTATCCATTGAAGACGTCCTCTAAAATCCAAGAGGAAATCCTTTCTCAAATAAAAAAGAAATAAAGAAAACATTTGCCACCAATAGATTTGCCTGGAAAGTTTTTCAGAGAAAGAGAAACAATTAGGATTTGAAACTCGAACCTATACACAGGAGGAGAGTTAGAGATAAGAGATAATAAACATGCAGTGATTTCATGTTTCTAAAAATGCTTGGAACTTTGTATTTATTTTTATGTGTGTGTTTGCCTACATATGTGTATGTGTGCTATGTGCATGAAGTGCCTGAAGAGGCCAGAAGGGGGCAGCAGTTACCCTGGAGCTGGAATTACAAACAGTTGTGAGCTGCTACATAGGTACTGGAAATTGAACCCAAGTCCTCTGGAAGAGCAGCCAGTCTCTTAATACTGCTGGGCCATCTCAAGTATTTCCCCAAATATTTCCATTTTTTTCAGTGATCTAACAAATAACAGTTATTTCAAAACAACTGGAACAATGTCTTCAGTGATTAAACAAACAGGTAAGTGCAGTGAATGGTGTCTGTGCGGGAGGGACAACCCTGAGAAACTGGGTATCCTTTTGTAAGGGACCTGCACGCTCCATGCAATAGTGTGGTATCATTTTAAAATGGAATCATTAGTAAGTGGGTTGCAAATTTAAACACTGCTACAGTTAAAAGTTTTTTTCCAAAGAAAAGTAATTAACATGGTAATTAACATGTTTCAAGGAAAGAAAATATTTATTTATTGCCACTTGCAGTCTCTCTCTCTCTCTGTGTGTGTGTGTGTGTGTGTGTGTGTGTGTGTGTGTCTATGTGAGAAAGAGAGAGACTGAGACAGAGAGACAGATAGAGAGAGAGAGTAGGCTAGCCCAAGTACAACCTAAGGTAATGTTACCAGAAATGCTATCCACCTCCTTTGTGATGGGGTCTTTCGTTGGCCTGAAGTTCATTAGTTGGGCTAGACTGGCTGGCCACAAGCCCAGGGATCCTCCTGTCTCTTCCTCCCTGGATTTGAGGCATACAGTCCTATGCCCTGCATTTTTAATTAGGTTCTGGAGACAAAGCTCAGATCTTTGTGTTTTCAGGCAAGAATTTTACTGACTGGGTCATTTCTGTAGTCTCCACTTTCTTAATGTTTATTATCAACTTGTATTTATTATAAAAGGAGTAGGTTTCATTGTGACATTGTTACACAGGATCACCATACTCTCCTGTCCTGATACCCAACCCCACTAGTTCCCTTCTTCCCAATAGTCGCCCTCAGTTTTCATTTCATATATATATTTACCTGTCTAGAGTCTCACAGAAACAAAGTTTTAACACCACAAATGAAATACACATCACTACTCTGAATTACTTGGGAACAAATTAAATATAAAGGAATATACTTTAACAATATCTTAGTGTTGATATCTTGATAGAGGAGGGCCATTGTGGGGTTGGGGAGAAACCTAGTGCCAGGAAAACTCCCAGGAATCCAAGGGGATGACCCCAGCTAAGACTTCTAGCAATGGTGGAGAGGTTGTCTGAACTTGTCTTCTCCTGATTGTCATCATGGAGCCTTTCGTTCAGTACCTGATGGAAGCAGATGCAGAGATCCACAGCCAGGCACTGGGCCAAGCAGTTGATGAGTGGGTGGAGGGATTATATGAGCAAAAACTGGGGAGGGTCAGGATCATGATGGGAAAACCCACAGAGATAGCCGACCTGAGCTTGTGGGAACTCACAAACTGAACAGACAGCTGGGGGTCCTGCATGCGACCAACCTAGGCTCTCTGCATCTGGGTGATAGTTGTGTAGCTTGCTCTTTTGTGGGGACCCTGGCAGTGGGAACAGGACCTGTTTGTGGTGCATGGGCTGGCTCTTTGGAACCTATTCCTTATGGAGGGATGTCTGTTCAGCCTTGATGCAGCGGGGAGAAGCTTGGGCCTGCCTCAGTTTGGTATGCCATGCTTTGTTGATTCCCACAGAAGGCCTTACCCCATCTGATGGAGACAGAAGAGGAGTGGATTGGGGGGTGGGAGGTGAGGTGGGGAGTGGGGGAGAAGGAATGGAGGATGGAAAGAGAAGAAACTGTGGTTAGTATGTAAAATAATTTTTAAAATGATGAATAAAAAGGGAAGAGAAAAACCAATATCTCACATGAATACAGTATCAAAAGACTGCAAGGAAATACTGGCAAATAAAACCCAACAATGTGCAGAATTATGTACCATGGGCAATGAGATTCATTACAAGATTGCAAAGATGGTTCAATACTGAAGGAGAAAAATAGAACAACCATATCCAATGAGACATATCTAAAGTCTAAAAGCTACCATCTCCATATAAGAGAGAGCATGTGATACTTGTCTTTCTGAGACTGGGTTACTTAACTAGGAATTTCTAGCTCCATCCATTTATCTTCAAATTTTATAATTTTGCTTTTATTAGTGAATAGCATCCCATTGTATACATGAATCATATTCTCATTATCTATTCATCAGTTGATGGGCATGTAGGCTGTTTCCCATGTCTGGCTGTTATGAACACATCAGCAATCACTCTGATGAGCAAGAGTCTCTGCAATAGTTTATAGAGTTCTTTGGGCATATGCCCAAGTGATAGAACTGGGTCTTGTGGTAGCTCTAGTTTCAGCTTTTTGAAGACCCTCCACACTGATTTCCCTCGTGGCTCTTTCAGGTTGCACATTTACCAGCAGTGAATAAGTGTTCCCCTGTCCCCACATCCTCACTAACATGAACTGTAATTTGTTTTTATTAATACTGCCCATTCTGACTGGTAGTTTTGATAAGCGTTTCCCTGATGGCTAAGGATGTCAAACATTTCTTTAAGGGTTTCTTGGCCATCGAGTTTCATCTTTTGAACTCCCTCTTTAGCTCTGTGTCCCGTTTTTAAGAGGGTTATTTGTTTCCTTGATGCCCAATTGTTTTTGATGTAGATGTTGTTGTTTGTATATTCTAGATACTAAGCCTCTGATACACACACACACACACACACACACACACACACAATTAGTAAAGATTTTTTCCCCATTCTGTAGGCTAACACTTTGCCCAAAGAATGGTGTCAATTGCTGTATGGAGCTCTGTAGTTTCAGGAAGCCCCATTTATTAATTGTTGGTCTTAATGCTTGCAACATCAGAAAGCCTTTTCCTGTGCCACTGGCTTCTTCCTAAATGTACAACTTGTGCACTTTGCAATGTGCCTGAGCCATGCTCCACGGTGCTGACTAAATGCCCCTTCAACACTTTGGCTCTGCTCCCAGCGTTACATGTGAATCACAGAGATTTCACTGTTTATACAGTTTTCTGCTCTTGTAGAAGAACAATGGCTAAGTGTGGAAAATAAAGACCAAAGCTTAAATCAAAATCAAGTGCATAACAATTCTGAGGTGTTCCTGGCCGTGCCCGCCTGTGTTGCGTCCTGTGATTTCATTGCAGCCTTGGTCTGAACACGCACCAGGTGCCCCTGGAATGGCACACATCACCACACTGCACTACAGCCCATGCTATCTCAAATACGCAGCTCTGACTCCAAACCAGCTGTTCTCAACCTGTAGGTCTTGACTCCTTTGGGGTCAAACGACCTTTGCCAGTGGTCTCCTAAGACCCTTTGAAGACACGGGTATTTATATTATGACTTATAACAGTAGCAGATTACAGTTATAAAGAAGCAGGGGAAATGATTTTATGGCTGGAAGTCACCACAACATGAGGAACTGTATTAAAGAGTCTCGGTGTCGGGAAAGTTGAGAGCCACTGCTCCAGGCTATGGTGTGTATAGACTGCTGAGTTTACACCGCACACGCGGAGGTTTTCCGCACACGCGGAGGTTTTCGCTATCTCAGAAACACAGCGGTTCAGCTACAGAAACACAGACTTCTAGTGTTTTCCTGCTATCATTCCTCAGGGTGTACAAATTAGAGTATCTTTGGACTGGATTGTGTTAGAACATTTGATTTCTAAAATTGCTGTTTTAGTTGGAGATACGAGTTTCATAAAAAATCAGAATAGTTAAACAAATTCTAGCTTGGGATTAAAATACAATTTCCAACAATGTCTGATATAACCCCAAACACACTCTGCCATGCTGTACTCCATGTTTGTGTAGGGCAGAATTCTCATCACGGACAATTACAAAATAGAAAGAGCAGCCACCTCTGAAGACTTTGTGCTCAGCAGCTGGCTCAGGACGCCGACCAACTGTGCTGTGGGGACACCCTCAGGGCTGTGAGGCCCCCCACAGAACCTTCATCCTTGGCAGTGTTCAGGAGGGAGGGCAGACCTCAGGACTAAGTTACTTGCAGACACCTCTCTCTACCGCTCCTTTTCCAGTCCCCACTTCCCCAACTGCACACAGGGTTCCCTGATCCCAGTGACAAACCACCCAACAAAGGACGCTATTTGGAGCCACTTTCACAGAGCTGTTAGGAGATGGGCTGGGTTTTTACTTTGGCTGTCTGTCACCAGTCCCCTGATGTCTCCTTGCCCATTCAGTGGCCGCAGAAGGTAACCTTGCCTGTAGGTGCAGAGTATGGGACTCTTTTGTCCTTCACACACCTACCCAGGATGTGGGAGACAGATGACAATGGTACAGCAGCAAAGGGTGTGCATCTGGAGGTCCTTCCCTTACGTCTTCATGGGCATGAAGGTTGTCTGAACTTGTTACATGCATTCCATGTGTCTACATATGTACATTTGCCCCCCTGTGAGGGCCATGCGCCCCATGGGTGTCTCCTCTGTAGCCCACACCTCTGGATGCACCTATGTCGAAGTCATCGGGGATGACCTCACTGGGCCTTGTCTCTATTCCCTCCATTAGCTTAAAAAAAAAATAAAAAGACAGTAACCTCATTTTTAAAATAATTAAAAGCAGATAACCATCGATGAAGAAGCTTGGGCTGAGCATGTGCTCAACCCCAGTGAGAGTCCCCAGCCTCACAGCTGTGCCGATGAGGGCATGAAAGGCTCAGCTGATGCTGGGCTGCTGGCAGATGTGTGGCAGGGACTAGCCATGGAGAGGCTGATCACATCCTAACAGTTGCACACATGCTTGTCCCATACCCCGTGGACCCTACTTATAGCACAGCACACGTCCACAGAGCTTACGCAATGCTTAGTAAACCCCTACACAGAGGTCTAAGCAAGTGCCCACTGCCAGGCCAGTGGATACGGCATGAGAGCCTGGCTGTGTAGCCAAGTCCTATCCCATCAACGTGGGTGAGCAGCGGGAAACAGTCCCGCCAGACTGAACACAAGCATGCACGAAAGAGCACATGCGATTTCCTCTCACACAGAACCCAGCTCGTGGCTGCTGCAGCTGTGAGTGGGAGAGATTGACATAAAGCTTGCGGGAGAGTGTGTAGGGACAATGTCTCACCAGAATTATTGCGGTGGGCAGCACAGGTCCCATTTGTTAAGCCTCCTCAAACTATGTCAATTAAGTTAATTTTAAACAAAGCAGACTTCAATGCATACATCATAGGTGGCTGGTCTAGAAAAGGGCAGTATCCCTAAAGTGAGTGGCTAACATGCAGATATGATTATGTTTGTAGGTGTATCTTTCACGTGGAATGTACTAGAAGAAAGCCAAGTTGTGCAAGCAGCCAAAAGTACAGTTACCTACTACATTAGTTTGGGGTTGATCATACAGATGGTAGGAGTCTGTATGAAGAGAAACTGAAGGCGGGTTTGGCTGGCATTTGCACTATCTCTAGGTGAGCAGACCTAATGGGTAAGTTTGAACATTCAGGTCCCCACCTCACCCTGTCACCTGCCAGATGTGTGGCCTCAGGCAAGTGTATTCAGGCTGCCTCATAATCACCTCACACTTCTGAGCCTCAGAGATGCCATGTCCTATTCTAGCGGCATGGGTGAAATCAAAAGCTGCGGAGACACAGCAGGAGCAGATTGTGCTAACGGAGGTTAATGAGGCATGGGGGAGGGTCGCAGAGCGGGCAGGCAGGGATGTAGGTGAAAGCTCTGTTAGGTTTTCTTTTGTTTGCGAATGTTGTGTGACAGTTTCCTCCGAGATTGACACATTCTATCCTTTAGGGAAACTCTTTAAACCGGGAGGTAAAATATTCACAACAGCAAAGGAAGTCCCTGAAACTGACCAGATTCTCTAGGCCCCTCCCTGCCAGTGTAGGCAATATAAATTGAGTGTTCACCATTAGACAGAAGGAAACTGAGTTGCAAAGAAGACCCTCAGGTGAGGCAAGCCACAGAGATGATTCTGAGACCAGACCTGGAAGAAACAGAAACCAGCAAACTTCCTGGAAGAGGTGTAGACCAACCAAAGCACCTGGAAAGGACACGTCAACCTGGGGAGCTGCCTGCAGGCTGTGCAGTGTGCTTCAGGTTCCCAGCCTTGTGAGATGTCATCCGTGGTGGGGTGGCTTTAGTGATGCAGCTGTCTTTGAGTCATTTCTGCTCTTACAAGTAACCCCTCACCTATACTCCTCTAAGTAACCTCAATAAAATTGCTTGGTGCACTAAGTTGGACTTGGGTGGCATCCGTACTTTGTTCTTTCATGGGCTCTCTATCTGGGGGAAGTAGACCGAATATTGCATCTCCCCAAGAAAAGCTTGCCACGCCACAGAGAATCACAAGTTTGGCATACATGACGGTATCACAGTGTCAGTACTGTTCTGTGCTGACACTTCTCTACTTCCGGGGACTAAAGATTATTCTGCCACCTCCAATTGTTTCTATGAGGCAAACCTGCAGCCCGAATCAATGTTCTCCTCAAGGGCAAGAAGCAGGAGCTGGCATGGTGCTAGTGTGGCCGCCAAACAGAAAACCCCATCCGCAAAACCTGAGTTAATGACATTTGGGAGGGGGCGAAGGAAGGTAGTTAAGATTCTTGATAAGATCACTGAGGTAGGACCCTCCTAACAGGATTATTGGCTTTATAAGAAGGGGAAGAGGGCAGTGAGATGGCTTAGGTTAAAAACACTTGCTACAAAGCCCAGCAACTTGAGCGCAATCTGTAGAACCCATATGCACTTGGAATGACAGAACCAAGTCCACAAAGTTGTCCTGTGACTTCTACATGTGTACTGTGGCACATGTGTGCCCCCACACATATACACATGCATGCACATATGTACAAAATGATAGATTTTTTAATTAAAAAGAAAAGAAGAAGAGAGAGCCAATGGCAGCTTGCTGCGTCATGTCCGGTGACACCCTTCACCCTTCACCCCATTACAATGCGGCATGGAGGCCTTCATCAGACTGTGATCTGAATTAAGCTCTCTTCTTTGTAAATTACCCAGTTTTTAGCAGAGTAACAGGAAATGGACCAAGAAAATAGACAGGGAACTCAGATGAGGGGCATTTCAGCTCTCACGGGGTTGTGCCCCCCGACTTGAGGCTATTGTCTGCTAACACCCAGTGTGGAGTTCCATGTTTTCAGTGACTCTCAGGGCCAAACTGGGAGACACTTGATGTTAAGAAGAAAATGAACTGATGCCCCCTTCAACAGCTCGCTTTCCAGGAGGGCAGGGCTAGGATTTAGCTTCTTGATCACTTATGCCCATTATGGAACTCAGCATTTTTGCAGGTCAGTTCCTCCTTGAAATTTTGTTGAATAAATCAATAAACACTGAAGACTAAATTAGATGATATCTATAAGCATCCTGAACAATGCCTGTCAGGTTCATGCTCACGAACAATAGTGCCTGCTATTCCCTGTAGATGTTGGAGCTGACATCTCTCTCTTTGCTCTTCAATGAGGTAACCCAGGAACAATGAGGATAGAGCTAGGAGCTTTAACCTGTCACTAACCTGGCTAGGCAAATGAGGCAGCTCTCCAAAAGTGTTATCTGTGAGCTTCTATAGATCATACCAACTGCTGTACAGAAAAATACGTGGTTTGCTTTACACACACACACACACACACACACACACACACCTGGACTAGAAGTCTTTGAAAAAGAATTTCCTAGATTGGAGAGATGATTCATTGAGCAAAATGTTGGTGTGCAAGAGTGAGGCCCTAAGTCCCAATCCCTAAATCATAATAAACGCTGGGTATGGTGAAGCGCATTTGTAATCCCCACACTGGGAAGGTGGAAGGCAAGGGCAGGAGGATCCCTGGGCATTCACAGGTCACATATTCTGTCTTATGCAGAGACAAACAAGGTGGAAAATGAGGCCTAATCACTGCCGAGGTGGTCCCTGTACACTTGCCAGGGCACACGTACATGCCATGACACACATGTACCTACCTATCTACACATTACACACACATGCATACACACTTTATTTTAAAACTTTTTAAAGAAAGAAAAAAATCTCTTCATGTCTTGCTTTGTCCCCTAGGTGGGAGAGTTGAGAGATTTTTCAATACCTAATCCTTTGAACAGATGATGACCACTTGCCTTCACACTGATGTTGCAGAACCTTCTGGATGGGATCTTTGTGTCACACAATTCTAAGGGGAGCAACCATACCATGGTCTCAAAGAAGTGGGGCACCAGGGGCCAGGCCGTCAACCACTGGCCCAGGGCTCTCTGCTCTACCCAACCTTTCACGCTTTCACCAGACCAATGAGCTCCTTCTCGTGGGCAGACAGGAAGCTTGAACCTGATACGGGGTGTCTGAGAGAGAACTGGGGAGGGCAGAGGGCTGAGCACAGACACAGTCTCCAGTGTATCTGATAGGAGCTTTCTCTATCGGTGGTTAGAGCGGAGAAATAATCTTAATAGATTCCCCAAACTTGAACCATTATTTCACTTCTGGGAAACCCAGAGTTTTCTTGGGTTCTCCTAGACAACTATATTCTACTTGCCATTGTCTTTGTTGGGACCTTCTGCTCTATTTTCACAAGCAGGATAACCTATCTGTTCTTGTCCTTATTCTCCTAGGATTTGGGCTCGGGGCCAAGGTGGCTTATTGGAGAAGCCATCTTCTCCATTCATCAGAGAACAGCATGGCTCTAACTCAGTTTGTGCAAATGTGGGGGCCATGGAAGAACCTGGGCGGAGTCCCTGTGACCTCCTTTCTTAAAGTTCCTAGGGATATACTCTGGTTTGTTCATTTCTAGTTAGCTCTATAGTATTGCTAATTTTCCTTAAGAAATTAAAGAATTTTCTTTAAGAAATTAAGAAAACTGCATCTGAATTTGCAAAGGGATGAATTCCTTTCTAATGAGGCAGCCTTGTTGTTTCTCAGAGCTGACTGTCGCTCCCCTCCCTGCCCCCCCCCACTTTTGAAACCCAGATTCAGCTCTGACTTTAAGACCTGAGTCATGGTTTGTCTAAAGTGATTCTAAAATCTCTTTTATTAGATTTTCAACATCCTTGTGACCAGGGTAGGCATGTGACAGCATCTAGACCCTTTCTTTCTCTAGCTGGGAATACAAACTACCTGTAGGGACCTTGCATCCTAAAGGACCAGTACAGAAGACAAGCTGTACCAGGCTTATGGACCTGTCATAACAACTGATAGCTACAGAACTTTGGATAAGTTATTGACTTGCTATCTGCCTCAGTTTCCACATATGCAAATAGGGATAATAGAGCATGTCACGGGGCACTGAGTGATTGAAATGTATAAGGGGCTTAGAACAATGGTTGTTACACTGTATTCTTAAAATAATAACAGCCTGTAAATAAGTAAATCAGTTAGTAAATATTATTTTAGTTTAGAGCTTGCTGATTCTCCAAAAGTTTATTGCTATGTGCTTTGTCCCAGCCTATGGTACTCATGGGAAATGGCAAAGCCTGTAGGAGGTGGGGCTAGGCAGCGAGGGTGCCTGTGAAGGAGATAATGGCATGCTGGCCCCATTCTGTTTCCTCTCTGCTTCCTAGATGCACAAAGTGAGTAGCCCTCTCTGCCATGTGATCCCTCTATGGTGACCCCACAATCCCAGAGCACCCTGTGCCCACAGCTCAGAACAACATCACCTAGGGGACCATGGACAGACACCCCTGAAATTATGATCAAAGTCAGCCCTACCTCCATTGAGGTTGGTCTATCTCAGTGCTCGTTGCAATGGTGGAAATGCAAACAACACTAAGCACTACCATGATAGACACTGTCTTCGGGGATGAGGAAAGCGACAGATGATGCTGAGGGGGAAGAGCTCTGGCCCCATGGGGTGTCAAGAAGAGCCTTCAGAACCTACTCTAGACCCCAAGGGATGACTCAAGATCCTCACTCAGGTCATCAAGTAAGTGCCAACAGGATGTCTTGTAGTAGCCTCATTATATTCTGTGTTCATTTAAGAACTGCTATGGGCCACTATTCTAGACCCCCAGGACTCAGCCATGACCAACAAACCCCTCTGCCTTACAGAGTCAACATGCTTTTTTTAAAACTTGTTTCTCTGATAAGCTTATCCATTTAATATCAGAGAAATCACCTTAATTCTGATCTGGGAACTCTACTGAGATGTTCCTAATATACTTCTTGTAAGAGTTCTATGAATATTTAAAGGGAACCCATATATACAACCTATAGGGACTGCGCAGGCACAATCCTAACACATAGAGGAGAGATCAGTGTTTGCCCATCCATGTCCAATGAATACTATTCGTGAGACAAATAGACCCAAACCCAACTGAGGGCCAGTGCAATGGCCCAGCAAGTAAAAAGACTTCATGTGCGACCTGAAAACCCGAGTTCAATCCCTGGAACCCATACACACACAAAAAAAATTCAGATGCCATGATGTGTCTGAAGTTCCAGCACTCCTACCGCATGGCAGGAGGGGAAGATAGGGTCACTGGAAGCTCTCAGGTGAGCTAGCCTGGAATAGTCAGCATGACACAGAAACCAGAAAGCCGCTGCCTCAATAAGATGGAAAAACCAATTTCCAAAATTTGACCTCCAGCATCTACATTCACACTTGGCACACGTGCAACAGCACACACACACACACACACACAATGATGATGATGATGATAAATTTCGCAAACACAAATGGCCTTATCTTTGGATAAGAAGAACATTAAAACACAATAAAAATGTATGAAGTGAAATCTCGAATGTTGGCAAAGATGCTGCCTAGCTAACAGCCCACAGCCTGGAGATTAGTTAGGAAACCATGGTACCTCCAGCTGGATCATTTGGAGCAGAATAGCCTCTGGCCTTTGTATGTCACTCCCAGGTACCCCCCAGCACAGTTGCTCACGGACATCCCCCAGGAATCACAGGTTAGAGAACTCACTGGATCTCTGTAAAGGCCCCAGCATGAAGCCATGAACTGCTCCTGTGCAGTTCAGATCAGACACAGTCCAGTCACACGGCAGACTGCAGTGTAGCAGTGGGAACAGCTGCAAATCAGCATGCAGGAATGTGGGAGGACCTCCCACGCGTGGGTGCTGGAACAGCAGAGGCAAGACAGGCGCGTGGGCCTGTGGTGAAATTCCACCGAGGAGAAGCGTGTGTACACCATGATGAGCTTGTGGCTTACCTTGGCAGGAAGTGGGGAGCTCATGAAGCTGAGGAATTCTCCGTCTCGGTGGGTGCTGGGTAAGGGGTAAGTTTGGTCTATGGAACATCGTTAAGTCACACACACCCGTGAACGTTCTGCGGGGAACTTATAATTCCTAAAGGGAAATGAGAAAAAGGCTATTTCTCCTGTGGAAAACAGCTCGTGTCCCTGGGAAGCGTGAGATCACCCTGCCTGTTTCATAAACAGGGCCTACCCACATGCCCTTGGTTCAGGTCTATAGACTGTGAAGGAGTTGACGAGACAGGAGGACAGGGTGTGAGCTTAATATCTTGCTAGGGAGAGAGAGACCGAGAGGACCAGCCCGCCACACCCTCCAGTTTCACACAGTCCTTGGCACCTAGTGATCAGGGCATTCATGGTCAGTCACTGAACCCCTCCGTAGGGTGTACTGTCTGACGCTCCCTTGACATGAGATGAAGCACTCAGCCCCTTTCAAACTCAGTCATATTGTACTGTGTGGCTAAGGCTGGCTGTGGACTTGGAGCAGTTGTTAGGAAAGTAGTTGAGAAATGCCTAAGGTGTGTGCCTGTCCGCAGTACTGACACGCAGTGCCATTTTCCAGAGTGGCACAGAGCTACCATGAACTCCTCCTGCAAGCAGGGACATCTTTTCTTCTTTATGAGACTGGAAAATGGATCCTTGCTCTCAGAGGAAAGGACGGGACTCACGCTCGCACAGACACTGTGGGAAACAGCTCGTGGCCAGAGCGCTCTGCCTTCTCTCTCCTCTGTCTGCCAGCTTTCAGGACTCAAAGGGGGTGTGGGAGAGCCAGGCCTATGTCTGTCTGTGCTGTTAGGGGGGATGAGTGGAAGAGAATTACCACCTCATGGAGTGTGTCATCACCTGTCCCAGAATCATGTGACCTTCCCCAGGAATGTGTTCCCTTGGGGTGTGGCAGCATTGCTGAGCATGATGAGAAGAGGGGCAGGATGGGTTTTGATTGCCAAGGGCCTTCATCATCAACTTGACTAGGTGCAGAATCACTCGGGAGACAGAGGCACTTCTCTGGCTATGTCTGTGCTGGAGTTTCCTAAGACCCAATTAAGGAGAACCTCCACCCCGACTGTAGGAACCCAGAAGGATTAAAAAAGGAAAACGCCAGAAAATGCTGACCTTTCTGGCCCGGAACGATGTAAAGGGTCCTGACATGCTGCCCGTGGTGGACTGGGCCCTTTGAACCTGTGTTGCAGGTCAGCATGCCCTGAGTCAAGCTTTTCCTGACAGACAGCCTATCAGAGTAATAAAAAACTAATGAATAGCGCAAAAATCAAACCATGGGAGGAAACTGGCTTCAGAGGTCAAGTCACATGACATAGCTGAAGCCAAAGGTCATGTCAGAAGCTGTCATTGTGGAGTTGTAATGATGATCACATACTTAGTTGTTTTAGTAAAAAAATAAAATCCCATATTTGTCACTTAAGAACATATCTGGCATCACCCCGAAGTCAGTCCTACTACAGCACACCAGCTGGAGATGAAGTTGCCTGGTGCAGGTGACCCTGGCACGTCCTGGTCCCTTGCCCAACCTGCCGTGCTCTATCAACGTGAAAACACCTCACACGCCAAACTCTCCAATTCCACACCATAAACGAAGGGAGGTGGAGACCAATATCTCTTTCAAAATGATGCTAAAGTCTGTACACACGTGTGTACATTTATACAAACAGACAGACATGCATGCACGTCCATACACATTCATTCACAGGATACATGTGCATAGTTAGCTCCCACACACATACCACACACCTACCTATCTATATCCATACGCACATACATGTGCACACATATATGCATGCATACATCCTTGTAGGGGAGCTGCTGCTTAGCACCAGGGAGACTATCATGGCCCCAAGGGAGTAGAGGAGGTTTGGGTGCCTGGGCATTCACAGGTCATATATTCTGTCTTTTGCAGAGGCAAACAAGGTGGAAGATGAGGCCTAATCACTGCCAAGGTGGTCCCTGTATCCTTGCCAGGGCACACATACATGTCATGACATACATGTACCTACCTATCTACACATTACACACACATGCATACACACACACACACACATACACACACTTTATTTTAAAACTTTGAAAAGAAAAAAAACTCTTCATGTCTTATTTTGTCACATCCTCTTCAGAATGTACTGCTATGACTTCCTGAAGCTGAAGTTGGAAGAGATCTCAGGGGTCATTTTATGAGGGAAGAGGGAACACCTAATGCTGGGGGCTTCCAAAGAAGCAGGGGTGGGGGGAAGAAAAGCAGGAAGTTATTTTAGAGTACTGGCCAGGAAGCTTCCCACTTGACTTCACAGAGCCCTGAGCCATTCACAGAGAAGGTATCAAGAGGTATAAAAATCTAGGCACAGTCACCGAGGAAAACCTGTACTCACACAGGTTCACCTGGCCACCTATGTCATCATCCCACCCCACCCCCACCCCAGACAGCCAGCTCCCTGCCTGATCACAGGTCAGTTTCCAGAATAGTCCCCACCATGATCTACAGGGCCATACCTGGTAGTGGAGCTAGCTGGAAAGGGGCAGTATTGGCAGAATCTGCAGACTGCCCACCACTCTGGCCTCAGGAGCCCCAGAGAGCCAGCTCCCAGAAGACACATCTGCTTTTCCCACTGGAAGTCTCCAGAGATTTCCAGGTGGCCCAAGGTTAAGGGTGACCCCTTTGGCTTGGTTCCAAAGAAGACAAGTTTCTTGAAAAAAAGTCCAGATTTCCTGCATTAGTCACTTTTCTCATGGCTATGACAAAATACCAGACTAAAGCCACTGAAGGAAGGAAGGGTTTGCTTTGACCCGTGGTCCATCGTGGCAGGCAAGTTAATGGCCGAAGCAGCTGCTCACGTAGCCGCCACAGTCAGAAGCAGAGAATAACAGGTCCCATGCTTAGCTCACCCTCTTTTTGTTCAGTTGGGGACTCCAGCCCACGGAATTGTTAGAGAGGGTCTTGCCACTCAACGTAACCTAGAAACTCCCTCATAGACATGCCCAGAAGTTTGTCTCCTTCATGATTCTAGATCAGTAGTTCTCAACCTGGGGGTTGCAACCCTTTTGGCAAACCTCTATCTCCCCAAATATTTGCACCATAATTTCATAACAGCAGCAACATTGCATTTCAGAGTGACAATGACATAACTTTACAGTTGGGCCACCACAGCGTGAGGAACTGTATTAAAGGGTCGCAGCATCAGGAAGGCTGAGAACCACTGTTCTAGATTCTGGCGAGTCAGTACTCAAAATGAGCCATGCTGATCTCCAGACATTTTCGAGAGTCCTTGGAGCTGTACAGCCTTCACGGCGCTCCAGCATTGCCCACTGCCCACACGGCCACTGCATTTCCAGATCCCTCTGGCTCAGAGGCGGCACAGAGGGAAGCTCTGAGAGGCGGTCAAGCAGGAAAGGGAAGGAACTGGACACCACGAGGGGTGTGCTCTTTTGAGCAGAGGAGGTCACCAACGGAGAAGCCACCTGCTAGGGCCACCCATGGGACCCAAGAGCACCTGGAGAGGTGCCTCTGTAACCTCACTTTGGCCCCAATGAAGCTCGGTGGATGTAAAGAAAAGCCATGGACAGGCACCAGTGTTGTTGTCTGTGTCTAAAGAGAGTATCACAGACAGGTGGGGCCCATCAACCACTGCCACATGTTCTGGGAGGCAGAGCTGAGATCAGAGAATGGGCAAAGCAGATCCCTGAGACCAAAAGGACAGCCAGACCCTTCTCTGGCTCCCAGTGGCTGCCTACCATGTCTGGCCATCTTTGGCTGGTAACAGAAGGCGCATCTCCATCTGCATTCTGGCACAAAACTCCCCTGTCACGTGTCAGCTTCCAAGTCTTTCCTTAGCTATGGACACAGCGACTCTGTAGAAGAAGGTCTATCTAATCTAACAGGCTTTGGCCCATGGCCACAAGAAGATTCCGTAGGGGGACTACAAGAACACTCCACTACCACAGCAAAAAATTAGACCTTTCTTTGTTTCATCCCACACAGTGGCCATCATTTCTACAGAGTCCCCCACCCCCACTGCTGTCCAGCACACACTGCAGGGAGCCATCATCCCACGCGGCCACAGACAGTCTCTGCATTTCTCTCACGGTGAGCCAGCTCTCCGTTGGCAACGCCGGTGCCTGTCCCTGCCAACAGCTTCGAATCAGCACTGTGTCCTGTCTGTTCATCACCAAACCACAAAAGGGAAGAGGGTCTGGTCTTGACCCCTTTCCAGAGAAAGGCCTCCTTGGCGCCTATGCAAATGTGCTACCTCTACCCAGCTCTCTCCCTGTAAACTAGTGTAGCCAGGGGCGGGGCAGCTGTGAAATGCCCCCAGAACAGGAACCTTACTAGCAGACTGACTGTCACTAAGAAGGTCTTGGCTTGGCAGGCAATCAGTGAAGGCCAAGAGTATCTGCTCCAAAATGTCCTAGTCAACCTTGTCTACAGGCACACCCGAGGAGCACTCCACAGCAGTTCCCAGAAGCAATTTCAAAGTTCTACTTGAAGGGCTAGGCATAGCACCCAGCTTCCTGTTCTCAGGAGTCCCGCTCTCCAGTTGGGGAATCCGAGGGATACTGAGGCCAAGAGATTTGTTACCTTGGGCTTGGGGAAGGTGGGTTGGAGAAGTCAGGGAACACTCCGGAGACCCCTCTCCTCTACCTCTTCAGCAAAGGGTTTGCAAGAGAGACAGTCTGGAAAGGTCTGGGAAGCTCCCAGGCTAGGGAGCAGCTTCTAACCACAAGCTCCCCTCAGTATTCCTTTGCCATAAAGCCTTCAGAGCACTTTCAGGCTGGGGCACCACACTGAGGTGGAAAAGGAGCAGAAAACCCTGGAGGAAGAGCTGTCCAGGGGCTATAGACCTGAGGGAATGGAGGGTGCTTAATAGCTCCATCCTGAAGACTCCTTGTAATTAAGATTCTTGGGACTAAAGTAATTCCCAGGCATTTCATGGAGCCTCTGTCTTCAAACAGTCAGATAAGCTGTAGGAACCAGCATGGGACTAATTGATGGCTCCCGTTGGGTCTGAAAGAAAAGATATAATTGGGCCACACAAAGCATGTCCTGCCCAATTACAAGAATCAGCATGGACGGGTTGACCTGTGACCTATAAAACAAAATTAAGATTTTTCCAATCTCACTAGGAGGTGTGTGTGTGGCAGGCCAGCTGCCCTCATCTCTCGGCTCCCCAGTGTGGCGACAGAACACGTTCAGAGCCCTGGGAACAAGTCCCACAGGCTTTGACCAGCTGTTGTGTGACCTTTCAGCTCAAGCTTTGGAGAGCTGGGGGCCAGGGGTGGGGGCCGACACTCAAAGCTTTTCCCCCAGATGCCCAGATACATGTGACAAATGAGCGAGCGTCTTTCTGTTGGGCTCTGGGTGCCAGCGAGCCTGTTCTTTATAAACAAATCAAAATCCCCAACAGCTCTGGGACGTGTTGATCATGGATAAGCCAGAAAAAATTAAAGATGGGAATGGAAGGGGTGGGCTGTGGAGAGGCCCTTGATGTCTTTTGAAAACAGCCTATCCTCATTCCCTGCAAGCCTGCTTCTCTCCTGTGAACCCCAGGTGGATGGCCAGATTCTAGGACAAGGGCTGACCCCAGGCAATGGAAGGCCTTATCTCCTTTCATCCTTCAGCCTCCATACCTGGGGAAGATGCTATGTGGATGAGTCATTCCTCAACTCACCCAGCCTTCAGGAACCTCTGACTGCAAGGAGGTGGAAGACAGGCCTCAGCGCCCCATGAAGACACCCCGAGAAGTGGACGTTTGCCTCTGTGCAGCAACTGCAAAGCAAGAAGAAGTGCACTGAGCAGCCAACTCCCTTCCTTTGCTTTGCAAATCAACACGGTCCCCAGATTTGCTCTTGGCACATGCTGCCTAACTGCTGCTGTTTTCTCTGAAGTAGCTGCAGAGAGTCACATAGTGAGCTGGCATGCTCTTTTGAAATGTTTATCTTGTTCTTTAAAGCAAGGGACACGCTGGTTCCTAAACTAATTTGGGGTCGCTAGATCTTTTCTCTTCTTTTTGAAAAAAAAAATCTCTGCAGTAAACACGCGGGCTTGAGTAGAATTCAGTTGCATCAGAGAGTCAAGTAAACAATCACAGAGCTTTCGGGAGGATGAGCACTTGCAGATCTGCCCAGAGAAACTTATTCTCAGTTCCCCCACGGAAAGGCAAAGCGGTATGTGATCATTAAGCTGTAACATAGAAGCAGAGCCTGAAAACTGGGTGATAAATACCATCTGCTCCTGACTTTCAGACAAGGAACCCCGAGAATGGCCCAATCTCAGGGGCCATGCTGTATGCACTCCACTGATGTGTACAAGGAGACACTTCCACGTGCAAACTGCCTTTCTAAAAAAGATTTTAGTTTTTAAGTGTGTGCATGTGTATGTGTCTGTCTGTCTGTCTGTCTGTGAGTGCAGGTACTGGTGAGGGTCAGAGGCATTGGATCTCCTGGAGCTAGAGTTAGAGACAACCGTAAGTCACCTGATGTGGGTGCGAGGAACAGACCCTAGGTCCTCCAAAAGATCGGCAAGTGCCCAGCTGGTCTCTTCAGCCCCAAATTAATCTTTATTCTGGAGAAGAAAGACCATTCAAGAAGACCACTCCAAAGCCTCATCGTTTCAACCTGGCATACAGCACAGTCCTCTTTAAAAAAATAAATGAATTTGAACTCAGAGCTTCAGGCCAGGCACATAGCTTCCATGATAACTATTATAAAAGCATCAGCATGAGCCCCAAATCCCCACACTCAAATTGAAGCTCTGGGGTTAGAATGACATTTTATAAATTACATGTGGTATTTTGATTGCATGATTTTTTTTCTCAAAGAGTTCAAAGGCATTTATAGATATTCGGAGGATTGCCATGATACCCTGGTGAGGTGGCAGATTCTATTAGCTCAGTTGTTCAATTGGGAATAGAAAAATCTAAGAGCAGCCGAACGGTTGGGCAAAAACCATATGGCGTGTTACTGATAACGCCTTGGGAAGAAAACAGGTTTCCTAGCGTCATTCCTAGCTTCGTGCCTCTGTCCAAATTGCTTATAGCATTCTTTAAAAGTTAGACGATGTCAAGGTGATTGTAAGAGCAAATATAAACCCCTGCATTTCTAAGCCACTGGGTCCGTTTCCACCTGCAGAAATGAAGGACCTGAGCCCCACCCCTACAGCCTCAGCCCCATCCCTACCAGAACCACCAAGCTGTCCCAGCCCTGTGGAGAGCTGAGCCTTGAGGCAATAAGGGTAAGACCAAGATGTGTGGGAACCCAGAGAGGAAGTCCAGAAGTGTGTATCCCTCTCTGCAGTAGCCTAGAAGGCTTGTGGCTCATTGCACACCAGTGGTAATGACTTCCTTTATTCTCTCAGTCTAAACAAGAAGTGGAGAAGGAAGAACGGGAAGAAAGACGTGGGCTTGTTGTCTAGGGCAGATGGCGTATTGGGAACAGATGCCAGGCATGAGGAAGGCAGTCCTCAGCTCCTGTCTGCTGTCATCGTCTCTTCAAGGACCTCCGGGATACAGAGGATGGGGAAGCAGCCGCGGCCAGAGGAGAGAGGCCAGCTAGGCCGCTGCTGACCAGAGGAAGATCTTTGGCTCCTAGGGAGTCACTACATTCCAAGGCACTTCCAGACCTTACAGCTGAAATCCTTCAACATGGCCTGGGGTAGCCTGGGAGCAGTTTCCGGGACATGGTGCCTGGGAGAAGGTGGGAAAATACTGCTCCCATGAGACACTAGCTGGGATAGCCCAGCCTTGCAGGTGGGCTTCATGCACTGCCCTCCGTCCCCTTGGCCCAGCCTTTCTTTTTCCCACATCCTTCTCCTTCCTGCTTCTGCATCCTTCATATACTGTGCCAGCTACCAAGACAACCTATGCTCACCTTGCACATACCCATGTACCCATCAAGTGTGAAACACGACTTCCTCAAGGAAGTCCTCCCTCCTGATCCTCATCCCAGCTCAGCTACTTCTCTCATCTGTTTTCTGAAAACCACTGTTGGTCAGGATGAAATTAGTAATAATTATTAATAATAAGATTAAATCAGACGGTACTGTTTACTGATGTATGAGACATATGTCCCACAGGCCATAAACCACAGGGCAGTATATCACACCTCTTCAATAATAATTACTATCAAAAATATCAAAGAAACTAATCAAATGAATAGGACGGAGTAATGGGCTTAGTAGTCCTAGTCAGGATGAAACACATTACACACTGGGTCGTGTGGGCTTGTCTTTCTCACCATGGCTGGACCCTTCCATGTCCACAGTCTGGGGTAACTGGAGACCATCTCTCACACTCAGCGTCCACTTGACTGCTGGCTTTGAGCAAAAGAAGGAAGGAGAGCTGTAGGAGCCCAGCAGAGTTGGGCGAGCTTGCTCCTCGTAGCCTGCAACCCTGCGGTCCCCTCTACAGACCAGTCTTCTCTCTGTTGGAAGTAGCAAGTTCACTTGTACTTTTCAGTGTTTCATATTTGTTCACGGGAAGTTTTTTTTCCCCTCATTACTTCACAAGCTTTGCTTGTTTGGAAGGAATCAATTTGGTTCATTATACTTCAGCCAGGCTTTGAAATACACAAGAGACTTCCAATCTAAGCCTTTTGTGATTGCACTTTATTGAATTAAGACAGCTTATTCAGTTACAAAGAAAGGCCCCAGCAGCATTGGCATCATTGTTTATGAGCTTTTGACTTTTCTCTCTCAGTAGAATTCTCCATATCCCAGGGGCATCTTCACAATACCACAGGCACAAAGGTGCCAGGCTCTTCCCTGAACCCACTCCATGCCGCTGAGCTTATCAAGCATCCAGAAGCCTCTTTCCCAAACAGGGAAGTTCCCTAAGGAAGAAGTCATTTGGACATCAGTTGTGGCATCTCCAACAAGGCCACGCATCTTCACATGCCAGACAATCTCTCCAGAGGTGAAATGCAAGTAACAGCACTCTTAAAAACAGGATGAGGGGCTGGGGAGACGGTTCAGTCAATAAAGCACTTGCCACACAAGCATGGGGATCTGAGTTCAGTCTCCAGAATTCACATAAAAAGCAGGCTGTGGTCTCCCATAGTAAACGCTGCACTGGAAAGGCAGAGAGCTGAGGAGCCTTAGGACTTTGACCAGCCAGCCTGGGCTACTTGGTGACCTCTAGGCCAATGGTCTATGCATTCTCAATGACCAGCATGCACACAGAGGAACACACAGACACATCTGCATGTGCACACGCATGCGCACACACATACGCACATGCACACACATGCGTACATGCACACACACGCACACGTGCACATACACATACGCGCACACACATGCACACACATATGCACACACACAGACACACACACACATACACACACCAGAATGAAAAACTAAAGATGGGGAATAGATTAGAGAGAGGAAGAAAGTTTGCATAGTGAGGATAGAGTCATACGCACATAGCTGGCAGCAGAGCCATCCTCAGAGAAGCTGACAGGGCATTTACTGGAGGGGATTTAGGTGACCCAAGGTACCACAGAGGTCCCTTCTAATAATCCGCAACACCCTAGACTTTGAAGGCAATGAGAGGGCACAGGCAGGCCACACATTTGCCATAGACTGAGCCCTGTCTTTTTCAGCTCTGTTCACTGAACACAGATACCATTTCCAAGTCTCTAAACTTGAGAAGAATACACTCCACATGTGGCTTCAGGCCCCCAGACTATCAGTTGAGGAAATTGGAAGCTTTATTTCCTTAGATAACAAGCACACATTCAGGACGCAAGTGTCCTTCGTTTCCATGATAAATGGTGCCACCCTGCTAGCCAGTTACCCAGAGGTCAGCATACATCTGAGAAAAGAGGAAGCCACGGGCATTCCAGAGACTGGCAAATGAATCTCTGTGATCTGGACGCTGTAGTTCCTGCAAAGTCAAGCTAACAAGGGGTTGTCAGTTTCAAACAGGAAGGCAGGGTGGAAAGGGACAAGAGAATTGGAGACGCAGAGCATGCATGCCTTCAACAGCAGGGAGGTCAGCCTCATCTCCACCTCACCGAGATCCTGGCCAAGCAGCTCCCACTTCCTCTGACCATCTTCATAGACTCTGGAGATGAAATCTTCCCAGACGGAGAGCCACCCCTGCTCCTTCCGCATGGATGTCATTTCTACGGTCTGTGCATTTCCAGAGTGGATTTCTTGAACCTGTTGCTGAGGTCCATGAGCAAGCCGAGTCCCTGGGCTCAGGCTGGACCATTATCACAAGAGCGAGGTGAGAATGGGCTTTGCCCCACCCTTCCAATGACAGTTAATCGCCCATGCCAGTGTGAATGGGCCACTTGTGATGCAGTTCAGACACTGTCTCTGGATGTATTTCGAAAGCCGAGTCAAGATGAGGTTGGCATTCGGGTCCGTGACTTCTCTCATCATCTAATTCCCTGAGGGGCTTAACAGAGCAAAGGCTAGAGGGCAAGTCAATTCACACCTCCTGCAGCCTTCTAGTCCTGCATGGGCTGGACACCTCCTCTCATCTCCTTCAGTTCTCACACCGGTGTGGATGCCACCATAGGCCTCCTGGTTCCTAGGGCTCTGTTTTCCTAGATCCCCAGTTTTCAGGTGGCACAGCACGGGGCTTCTCACCTCACACCAATGCACAAGCCAGTTCCTCACCCAGTTCTTCAATACGTATACCCAGACATCTTCCCTGCCATTGGGCTTCTCTGGGAGTCCCGACTGATATTCCTGCCTCCCCGTTTTGACTATATGATCTGCCACCCTCGTATCTTCTTTAGTCTCTTAGACTCTCTACACCTCCCCACCCTTGCCTACTGTGGTCAGCAGCATGGTCTTTGGAGCACAAAAGTCTTGACATCTCTCCCATAGCTTATGGGATCAAAACCAAATTCCGGAGTTCCAGGCTCAGAGTGCTGGGGAATCTGGCCAATGGAGATGTTCCAGCCTTATTATCACCCTCCCTTCCTGGCTCTGTTGCTGTGGCCACCCCAAACCATACAGTCCTTGAAGCTGTCTGATTTCAGGTATCTGCACCACATACCTCCCAAGTAAGCACCATGTGTGGAACACTTAGGACCTCCTGGGCACTGTGATGGGTTCTAGGAGTATGGGTGAGCAGGGGTGGTATGTATGGTTCAATGAGCTGAAAGAAATGTTGTAAGTGTGGAGTTCAGATTCCATCACCCCTGACCCTGGGAAAGTGTCCTGACCACCGCCTGCCTGCCCTGCTAGACTGGAAGGCCGTGCCATAGACCTTGCAGGGAAGTTTGACCATTGAATATGAAAGAAAGTTTAACTATTGACTATGAAGGTGACTGTTATCAAAAACAAGAGATAAATCATGTCCAAGGGATAGAGACACTAGGATAGTCGTGTGCTGCTGGATGTGAGCATGCCAGGATGCAGCCACCATGGACGAGACTATGATGATTGTTCAAAGTATAAACATCCAGCTCATACATAACAGTGGAGGTTAGCAGGGGTGGGAGGGCAGGAGAAGGGCAGCCTTTGTTTAATCCAGATTCAGTTTTGATTTGGGGAGATGAAAAAATCCATCACGAGGATGACAGTGATGGTTGCACAAGAACACGAATGCGCAAAATGTTACTGAGCTGTACCCTTAAAACTGTTGACAGGGCTGGCCTAGTGGTTAGGAGCACTTCTTTCACAAGCCTGAGAACAAGAGGCTCGATCCCAGAACCTCTGTAAACATTGGGCACGGTTCTGCCCATGGGGCCATAACCCCAGCGCTGAGAGGGGTAAGGTAGGAAGATGGAGCTCTCTGCCTGCAAGCCTAACCGATAAAATCATACCCCGTGTTCAAGGAGAGACCCTTCCTCAAAGGAACAGGTGGAGAGAGATAGAGAAGGACATTCAACAGGCTCTTCTGGCCTCTGTGCATGACCTATGAACCTGCACACATATACCTCATATATAGACCTGCAGACATACACCTCATACACATACATCTGCACATATACACCTGCACACACATACACCTGCACACACATATACCTCATACATAGACTGTAGACACACCTCATACACATACATCTGCACATATACACCTGCACACAAATACACCTCACACACATACACCTGCACACACATACACCTTTATACATACACCTGCACACACATATACCTGCATACATACACCTGCAGACATACACCTCATACACATACATCTACAAATATACACCTGCACACACCTACACCTGCACACACATATACCTGCACACACATATACCTGCAGACATACACCTCATACACATACACCTGCACACATACACCTGCACAATACACCTCACACACATACACCTCACACACATACACCTCACACACATATACCTCACACACATATACCTGCATACATACAGCTCACACAACAACACCTGCATACATACACCTGCACACACATATACCTTCACACATACACCTCACACACATACTCTTGCACACATATACCTGCATACATACACCTGCACACACATACACCTGCACACATACACCTGCAGACATACACCTCATACACATACATCCGCACACATACACCTGCACACACATACACCTGCACACACATATACCAGCACACACATATAACTGCAGACATACACCACACACACATACACCTGCACACATACACCTGCACACATACACCTCATACACATACACCTCACACACATATACCTGCACACACATATACCTGCATACATACACCTCACACACATACACCTGCATACATACACCTGCACACACATATACCTTCACACATACACCTCACACATATACTCTTGCACACATACACCTCACACACATACACCTGCATACATACACCTGCACACACATACACCTGCACACATACTCCTGCAGACATACACCTCATACACATACACCCGCACACATACACCAGCACACACATACACCGGCACACACATACACCTGCGCACACATATACCTGCACACATACACCTGCAGACATACACCTTATACACATACATCTGCACATATACACCTGCACATAATACACCTCATACACATACATCTGCACATATACACCTGCACACACATACACCTGCACACACATATACCTGCAGACATACACCTCATGCACATACACCTGCACACATACACCTGCACACATACACCTCACACACATACACCTGCACACATACACCTCACACACATACTCTTGCACACATACACCTCACACACATACACCTGCACACATACACCTGCACACATACACCTCTCACACATATACCTTCACACATACACCTCACACACATACTCTTGCACACATACACCTCACACACATATACCTGCATACACATACACCTGCATACATACACCTGCACACACATATACCTGCACACATACACCTGCAGACATACACTTCATACACATACACCTGCACACATACACCTGCAGACATACACCTCATATACATACATCTACACATATACACCTGCACACACATACACCTCAAACACATACATCTGAACATATACACCTGCACACACGTACACCTGCACACACATATACCTGCAGAGATACACCTCATACACATACACCTGCACACATACACCTCACACACATACACCTCACACACATACACCTGCACACATACACCTCACACACATACACCTCACACACATACACCTCACACACAGTTACCTGCACACACATATATCTGCATACATACACCTAACACACATACACCTGCATACATACACCTCACACACATACACCTGCACACATACACCTGCACACATACACCTGCACACATACACCTCACACACATACTTTTGCACACATACACCTCACACACATAAACCTGCACACATACACCTGCACACACATACACCTGCACACATACACCTGCACACATACACCTCACACACATGCACCTGCACACACATATACCTGCATATATACACCTCATACACATACACCTGCACAAACATACACCTCACACATATATACCTACACACACATACACCTCACACACATACACCTCACACACATACACCTGCACACATACACCTGCACACATACACCTCACACACATATACCTGCACACATACACCTGCACACATACACCTGCACACATACACCTCACACACATACACCTCACACATACACCTGCACACACATACACCTGCACACATACACCTCACACACATACACCTCACACACATTTAGCTGCACACACATATATCTGCATACATACACCTGACACACATACACCTGCATACATACACCTCACACACATACACCTGCACACATACACCTTACACACATACACCTGCACACACATACACCTGCACACATACACCTCACACACATACACCTCACACACATACAGCTCACACACATATACCTGCACACATACACCTCACACACATACACCTGCACACATACTCCTACACACATACACCTGCACACATACACCTCACACACGTACACCTGCACAACATACCTCACACACATACATCTGCACAAACATATACCTGTACTTATATACCTGACACAGATACACCTGCACACATATTCCTATACACATACACCTGCACACATACACCTCACACACATACACCTCACACACATTTAGCTGCACACACATATATCTGCATACATACACATGACACACATACACCTGCATACATACACCTCACACACATACACCTGCACACATACACCTCACACACATACACCTGCACACATACACCTGCACACATACACCTCACACACATACACCTGCACACATACACCTGCACACACATACACCTGCACACACATACACCTGCACACACATATACCTGCATATATACACCTCATACACATACACCTGCACAAACATACACCTCACACATATATACCTACACACACATACACCTCACACACATACACCTCACACACATACACCTGCACACACATATACCTGCATACATACACCTGCACACATACACCTCACACACATATACCTGCACACATACACCTGCACACATACACCTGCACACATACACCTCACACACATACACCTGCACACATACACCTCACACACATGCACCTCACACACATACACCTGCACACATACACCTCACACACATACACCTGCACACATACACCTCACACACATACACCTCATGCACATACACCTCACACACATACACCTCGCACACATACACTTCACACACATATACCTGCACACATACACCTCACACACATACACCTGCACACATACACCTCACACAAATACACCTGCAAACATACACCTCACACACATACACCTCACACACATACACCTGCACACATACACCTCACACACATACACCTGCACACATACACCTTACACACATACACCTGCACACACATACACCTGCACACATACACCTCACACACATACACCTCACACACATACAGCTCACACACATATACCTGCACACATACACCTCACACACATACACCTGCACACATACACCTCACACACATACACCTGCACACATACTCCTACACACATACACCTGCACACATACACCTCACACACGTACACCTGCACAACATACCTCACACACATACATCTGCACAAACATATACCTGTACTTATATACCTGACACAGATACACCTGCACACATATTCCTATACACATACACCTGCACATATACACCTGCATACACACACATTTGACACACATACCTTCACACACCAAAAAAAAAATTAAAATAAAAAGTTAAATGGTTAGGTTAAGTCTTGTCATGATAAAGATGCCTATGTAGAATCTCCCTTGTGCATTGTTCATATGTGAGAGTGTACATGTGTGAGGACGTGTGTGTGTGTGTGTGTGTGTGTGTGTTTGCATGGAATGGCTACAAGTCAGCTTCAAATATCACCTTCTAGTGATGTCCACCTTGCTTTTTGAGGCAGTGTCTCTTCCCTTTAGCTAGAACTCAACTATTGGGCAGATGGCCGGAAAGCCCCAAGGAACTGCCCATCCTCGTGTTTCCAACTGGGATTACAAGCATGTGCCACTAGGCCCGACATGATTTTAGAACATGGGTTTAGGGGCTCACATTCAGGTCTCAGCGCTTGCACAAGAAGCACTTTGACAGCCACCATCTCATCAGCCACCGTTGACCATGATCACAGAAACAGGACAGGCAGAAAGACAGACAGACAAGAGACCACATTTTTTTCTTTTGAGACACCAGCACTGGGCACCACATCATAGGGATGCTGGGAGAAAGGGAGAAAACAAGCATGCCACTAAGCCTCCTCTCAAGAGAGCCCAGCAGAGATCCTTTTAAGCTATAGGCTCAACGTCACACTGCAAGCCACAGACTCAAAAGAAGGGGACCCACAGGCAAAGCAACAAATGACAGTGACTCAAGCTTGGAAGGAGGCCGAGCAGGGCACCAGAGAGCAGTGGGACAAACTGACACGGTCTCTTGACATATCTTTAGAGTCCCTGAACAAGAGACAGGTGAGGAGGGAAAGAGTAGAAGAAATCACAGTTGAAATGTTTCCAAATTTGGTAAAAACTATAAACACGCAAGTACAATAAATTCCCAAACCCTAGAAACAGGAAGGAAGGAAACCAATGTACATAATAACAAAATTGCCCCAAACCAATGACAAAGAGAAATTTTAACTAAACACAGTCAGAGAGGGGAAAGGAGAGACACATTACAGACAGAGGAATCAATGTAAGATGATCACCAAATTCTAACCAGAAACGACACATAACAGAGGGCAGAAGCACAGTGTTTGCAAACGCAACACTCTCCCTCCAGAACTTTCGCTCCAGAGAAACATCGACTTCCAAAGAAAAGGCAAAACTGAGACTTTCCAGCCATGCAAAACCTGAAGAGATCTGTCACCAGCAGAACTTCAGGAGGAAGAAAAGACCACGTTAAATAACAGACAAAAGTTGGTTATGCATGAAGAAAATTAAGAGTAGGAGAAAGAACTGCTTACTGCCAAGGCTGGCCACCTTTGTTCAATCCCTAGGACCTATGCGGTAGAGAGAACCCGCTCCCATGGGCTGACCTCTGACCTCCTCACACCTTTAAAAGATAATTAGCTCAAGCCAGCGTAATAGCAATGGAATGTGGCTTAAGCAAGAGTGGATGGGTGACCATGTCAGTCTTATGCAGGCCCAGGACAAGCAAATACAACTGCTGCGCTTCATGCTTGCCATGGCTGTCTTGTCCCCAGAGGTACAACACTCAGTCGGTCACATGGCCAAACTCAATGAGGGAGGTGTGAGAAGAGTATTTGTCAGGAGCAGAGGAGGGATAAAAAGAGCTAGAAGGAAGATTTTTAAACAAGACGGAGGTAAAAGTCATCAGTATGCATTATAGGAACTATGAAATTATCAAAGAAAAATGTAAGTAATTAAAACATCACAGGCAGAACTGCCACTTTTTTCTGCTATCCTTGAGCACGAGGCACTGACATGATACTTAGACATACACGCAAGCAAAACGCTCATATACATAAAATAAAAATAATTTTTTTTTAAATTGAGACACAGATGCAGCTAAGCATGGTTGCCCTTGATGAAACTCTAGTACCAGGAGACTGAGGCAAGAGGACAGATGATTCAAGGTCAGCCTGGGCTACAAAAATTAGACCTTATTTCAAAAACTCAATAAAGTAATAAAACTTGGAGATGGTAAGGGATTGGTGCTGATGGTGACCTGAGGAAAGCTAGAGAAACTGCATCAGCAGGCAGTGTAGAGTCCGAGCAGAGAGCAGGAACAAGAGTTGAGGAAGTCATTTAGCAATGGTAAACCAGTCAGCTTGTCAAGAAGAGAGAGTCATCAGGATCGTTCCCACCACTAATAAAAGAGCTGCGACACATCTGGCACAGACCAGAAGCAGAGGTAAACTAACCCGCCATTGTAGCTGCGACCTTGACTCTCTTGATAACCATGGATGATCTGTAAGGAAACTTGGTAAGGATCCCAAAGCTTTGGATTATACTATGCCATCTTGACCTGACCTGAGATCTATAAACAAGCCAACTAACCACAGCAGAGTATGTTCCTTTCAGGTTCCTTTCATTGCTGTGATAAAATATCCTAACAAAATCAACACAAAGAGGAAAGGTCTGATTGGCCCATAATCCCAAGTAACAGCCCATTGTCTTGGGGGTGTCAAGGCAGGAAGTCAAGCAGCTAGCCACATACATGGCACGGGGTTTTGATCCTACTTAATGTTATGGCTTTGTGGGAGCCTAGCCAGTTTGGATGCTCACCTTACTAGACCTGGATGGAGGTGGGTGGTCCTTGGACTTCCCACAGGGCAGGGAACCCTGACTGCTCTTTGGACTGGAGAAGGAGGGGAAGAGGAGTAGGGGGAGGGGGAGAAGGGTGGGAGGAGGGAGAGGGAAATGGGAGGCTGGGAGGAGGCGGAAACTTGTTTTTTTTTCCTTTTCTCAATAAAAAAAAATTTTAAAAAAAAGAAATTTCTTAAAAAAAAAAAAGAGTAGAGAGAAGAAATACATTTTTGCCAGCTTGCTTTTACTCTCATCCAGCCCTCTCCTGTCCTCATATAGTGCAGGAACCCTTGTCTAGGGAATGGTGCTGAGTCTTCCTATATCAGTCAATAATCAACATAATCCTTCAGAGACACGCTCTTAGGCCAACCTAATCTAGATGGTTTCTCACTGAAACTCTTTTTCTATTGATTCTAGACTGTTTCAAGTTGGCAGTTAAAATTAACCCCCAGTAGTTCGGAGAGCTTCTCAATTTTGAAATGTATTTTCAGAGGGCATTCTTTTAAACATGGTTCTGTCAAAAAAAAAAAAACTAACCAGAACACCACTTTTGTTTATAACTTCATACAAACATCATGAATAGAGGGCATACTCTATGGAAAATAAATCAGATACAATTTACCAGGATTCAAATCATACAGAGGATTTATTTCAAGCACCGTGATACAAATTAAAAATGAGTAAGTGATGCCAGGCATGGTGGCAAGTGCTTTTCATCTCAAAACTGAGGAGGCAAGACTAAATACATCTTTGAGCTTGAGGTCAACTGGTCTACGTAGTGAGTTCCAGGGTTCCAAGACAGCCAAGGCTATACAATGAGATACAGAGAAGAAGAAGAAGAAGAAGAAGAAGAAGAGGAGGAGGAGGAGGAGGAGGAGGAGGAGGAGGAGGAGGAGAAGGAGGAGGGGAAGAAGGAGGAGGAGAAGAAGAAGAAGAAAAAGGAGGAGGAGGAGGAGGAAGAGAAAGAAAAGAAAAATATCTGAAAAATTCCCCAAATATTTAAAAACTAAATAACAAACTCTAACTAACTTATGAGTCAAAGGGGAAAATCCTGTATTATAATGGACTTTGCAATACATGGAAATAAAATGGCACACCGAAGGTGTGTAGGTGGCAGGAACTGGCCCTGAATGAAATATGGAGCACTATCACTTAATCAAAAACCAGGAAATTCCTCGGGCCCTCACGTCCTTCCTAGAAAAGGAGAAAGAGGAAAGAAAATCAATACTAACCTCATCAAAAGGCAGGACCTAGGAACGGTGCTAATAGATCAGTGGAAGGGAGGGATGACAGAAAAGGTCAATGGAAACAGAGGAGGCATTCGCAAAGATGAATCAGAGTAGATACCCCTTGGCAGAGCTCTCTGGGAAGAGAGAAGAAGTCACCACACTCAAAGACAGAGAGGGACACTGGTGCCAACCCACCGGCAACAAGACAGTTACAGGCTATTGGGAGCAACTTTACAACACAGAGGAAATGGGGACAATGACAGACATGTACCAACACTATGCTCATAAGAATAAACAGATTAAAGACTGGAGAGGTGGCTCAGCAGTTAAGAGTACTGGCTGCTCTTGTAGAGACTCCAGGTTCCATTCCCAGCACTCACACTGTGCCTCACAGCTATAACCCTTGAGGCCTCTGCAGGTGGGTAGCATACATACATACATACATACATACAAACAGATAGACAGACATACAGTCATAAACATAATAAATGTTTTAATAGAATAATGGACAGATCATAAGAGCTTCCCTGCACTGTGTCTATTAAAGAAATTGAATTTGTACTTAGAAAACCATGTTACAGAGACAATCCCAAACCCGCATACTCAACAGGACAATTCCATCAATCGTTTGAGAAAGATACAAAACTAGTTTTTCCCAAGTTTTTCTAGAACCCCAAAGAAGGAGTACAGTTCCAGTCCATTTCCTGAAGCTAGCTTGGAGGCTGCAGCCAGACACTGTGGTCCTAGTTGTTTGTTCTTCTGAAATTTAAAAAACAAAATAGCTCAACAAAGAGTTGCTTAGGGAAGAAATGGTTTATCTTAGCCCACAATTACAGGCTACAATCTATAAAAGCAGAGAATCAAAGCAGGAACTTGAAGCATCTGGGCCTAAACCATCCACTGTCAAGAGCAAAGTGTCTGAATGCATTCATGCTGCTAACTGTGCAGCTTCCTCTCTCCACTTTTACATACAGTCTGAGACCTGGACTCAGGGAACAGTGCTGCCCACAGTGGTCTGGGCCTCTCGCATCAATAGCATAATCAAGATAGTCTACAACAGACATGCCCACGGAATCTAGACAGTCCCTCATTGATACTCCTACCACAGTTATTCTAGACTATGTCAACCAGTTCGTTAAAACCAACCATTACATTCGCATTGGAAGAATTATGAAGTGGATCCTGAACATAGCTATGAATATGCTTAGCAAACTTTTCACATATCGAGGGCAACAGAATTCAGAACTGATTGTATGCTGTGGCTGAAGGGTATTCTTAAAGAAATGAGAGGTTGATTTTACATTTGAGAACCAAACAAAGCCATTAGATATACTGACAACATAAAGGGGAAAGCAGGGGGAGTCTCCATACGTGCAGGAGACTCCTCTGGCAAGGTTTGACATCTCATTTCTTAAAACTACCCTCACAAGCCAGATGGTGGTGATGCGTACCTTTAATCAGAGCACTTGGGAGGCAGAGGCAGGAGGATCTCTGTGAGTTCGAGGCCAGCCTGGTCTACAGACCTAGTTCCAGAACAGGCTCCAGAACTACACAGAGAAACCCTGTCTCATAAAATTTGAGGCATCTACAACCAAGATCTGTGATTACAGCATGCTCAGCCCTACATGGACATCTGTTACCTCTCCTAAGATGCAAGCAATGTCGCAGAAGAAGGGGAAGGAAGAACGTAAAAGCTTCAAGATAGGGAGAAGAGCTATGAAGTGCTGTCTCCTGTGCACAGCACAGTCATTGCTACTACGATGTCTCAGAACTCAGGTTGCCTGCACTGGGCCTGCAGCAGAACAGAGTTGCTAACTGTTGAGCGTGCAGCTCAGAGGGCACTGCCTGTCCCCCACTGATTCTGGAAGAGAGGTAGTCATTGTCTTCATTCGTGTGCCCACTACTGAGCCAGACTCCAGTGTATAGCTCCAACCCCGTGGGCGCACAGGTGTCCCTGAGCTGGACTGGCATAATTGGAAGTCTTAAAAATAAGATTTTCACAAAGTCTGCAGCTGCCAAAAAGGATTTAATTGATTCTAATGCCCTGTTCCACAACTGTGCACAAAGCTATCCACTGTTGGTTCAAGAAAGCACACCTCAAAATGACCTCCTCTTGAGCATCTTCCTGGGCCCTGCGACCAGATGCCTGCATGGTCCATCAGACTGGACTCAATGAGGTGACTCTTCAACTTTTGGTAACCATAGGAGGCTGCCTCTGCTTGGAGAGAAATGACCAGCCCACAAGACAAAGCCTGACCCCAGAGGTGAGCGTGGTGTGACCAGTGCAGGATGAAATAGTCCTAAGACAGAGGCAAAGGCAGCTCTCCTTTGGGAAGTAACCACATCAGTGCAAACTTTGGGAAGCTATGAAAGGTGGCCCATGACATCACAGACATTATCTTCCAGCTGCACAGAAAAGGGGGAGATCAGTGAGGCACAAGGGGACACTGTCTTAGTCAGGGTTTCTGTGATGTGATGAAACACTTTGACCAAAAGGCAAGCTGGGGAGGACAGGGTTTACTTGGCTCACACTTCCATGTGACTGTTCCTCATCAAAGGAAGTCAGGACAGGAGCTCAAACAAGACAGGATCCTGGAGGCAGGAGCTGATGCAGTGGCTATGAGGAGTGCTGCTTATTGGCTTGTTCCTCATGGTTTGCTAATCCTGCTTTCTTGTGGAACCCAAGGACCACCAGTCCAGGAATGGGCCCTCCCCCACCAATCACTAATTTTAAAAAATGCCGTACAGCCTGATTTTATGGAGGGCTTTTGTCAATTGAGGTTCCGTCCTTTCAGATAATCCTAGCTTGTGTCGAGTTGACATAAAACTAGCCAGCACAGGCATCTTTGGCTGTCTAACCTTGCTGAGGTCCTCCTCCCCAGCCTTCCTAGGAAAGCAGAGATATACAGTGACAGGCAAGGGGTCAGCCATGATAAAATAATACTGGTTTTCCTCCAAGATGCCAAAAAGGAGACTAAAGTACACGCCATTTGGGTTCCAAACCAGACAAAGCTGGCACACAGACTCTCCCAATTGGATGGGTCCCTAGGTGGCTTCCAGAAAAGCAGGGGGTGGCTCTGTCTGACCTTGCCCCCAGAAACCACAGTTCATTCCTGAATGAGCATTCCTTTCTCTCCCCCACATTCCCATTCCTCCTGGAGCAGCATCCCGAAAAGAACCCTCCTAGGAATCCAGCCTCCAGCATGGGCCAACACCCTTCCCACATCGCCAGGCCTTCTCCATCCTGGTCTTCTTGCTGTCCTAAGGCACAGCCCCTGTAGTCAGCTGCTGCTCTGGCTCAGACTGCCAAAAGACGGCTTATGTGGGTGGGATGGAAGAGCCTGGAAACTCTCTAGTCACTTTGACCTCAGTTGTCCCAAAGACAACCAGACCTTCGCATCAGCCTGCAGCAGGGCCTTAGGCTAAGTGGAGATCTCAAGAGCATGCCAGCAAGGCACAGAATAGGCTGCCAGGCCTCAGCAGCTGACACACTAAGGAGTAGAGACTTGGGTGTTACAGAGACTAGACAGGGCGATGTCAAGGAAAGAAGCCAGCGTGAATGAGGTGGGAGCACAGAAAGGTGGCGGGTGCTGAGGGAAGGACTGAGAGAAGGGTCTTAGCCCTGAGTCTGTTCAGAGCTGAGGCAGCAAAAACTAAGCATCAGTGGGAAAAAAAAAACAGAAAGAAAAATATCCAAACTCTCTAGATAGTAGAATTAGCCATAGCAGGACAGCAACAAATAATACACGGAAAGAAAACAGGATGGACTTCTAAAAACAAGCAAACAGGAGCTTCTATACGGGATGAGTACACAGATCTGAGAAATGGGCCAGCAGGAGCTCAAAGAAACCAAAGAGCTAATTCTGGAAATAATTAACACCATAAAAAACAAACAATATGTTTGATACTACCACCTCTTCTTTCCAACAGAACAGCGGCCCCCTCTCTCACTGAGAAATGACACTGGCCAGAAGAGAGGTCACATGCACTCTCACATCCAGCCGTGTGGTACACAGCATTTACACAGACACCTTCAATCCCATGCCGGCAGCAGGACCCAAGCTGGAGTCCTTCAACCAGTGCCACAGAACTAGCTCTCCTCACAGAAAGTTGCTGCCTCAGCCCCTCTCTCTTCCATCCTATACAGTCCACTTTCTCTCTTCCCTGGAGTTTCCTTCACAACCTTGGAGTTCTGTGCAGTCAACGTTTGGAGCTGATTGTTTTTGTCTTTCAGTCCCAAGTTGGCTAAAATTATACTAACCAGTTTCCTGACTTCTTGCATATCTATATATTCATAATGTCAGTTTAGCTAGGTATAAAATGATACCCCTGCGCATTTTCCAAGTAGGCACCTGTCTCCTCAGGCTGGAAAGAATATCCAAGCTATATTGGGGAAATTGGAGAAATTGGGGAAACGGATCTATTTTAGTAACTTTAATCGGAAAGGAAGTGGTGTTGACCACTTGACAATTAATCCAGAGTCACTTGGAGAAAGGGGCTGCTGAGGGACTATTGAGTTAATTAATATAGGTAGATTTATTTTGATGGTGAGTGAAACTGTTCTCTAGACATGAGATCCTCAACTATCTGAGGCCGAGCTGAGCATGCATCTTCCTCAGCTTCTAGACTGTGCATGCAGTGGGATGAGCTGCTCAGTGCTCCTGTTGCTTTGGCCTCCTGCCACAAGGCACTATGTCATGAACTGGGTACGGGTTAGTTTTCTATCAACCTGACACAAGCCACGGCCATCCAGGAAGAGGGAATATCAACTGAGAAAATGCCTCCATTTGATTGCCCTGTAGGCACACCTGTGGGGGCATTTTTTCATTACTGATTGGTGTAGAGGGGCCCAGTCCACTGTGAGCAGGTAGTCTTGGGTTGTGTAAGGAAGCAAGCTGAGCAAGCCATGAAGAACAAGCCAGCAAGCAGATTTCCTCCATGGCTCCTAACTCTTCCTGCTTGAGTTTCCGCACTGACTTTTCTTCAGTGATGGGCTGTAATCGGGATGCGAAGCCTAAGAAACCCTTTCCTCCAGGGTTTGGTCATGGTTGTTATCAAGCAACAGAAAGCGAACCAGGACAAACTGTGAGCTACAATAAACCTACTCTGAAGTTACTTTTGTCAGAGAGCTTTATCACGGCAACAGGAAATGAGTCTAAGACCTCTGGGGAGACTGGCCGGGAGGCTGTCTCTGAGTAGTTATCTGTGAATTATGAGGACAGATGAGTGTACCTGCTTCATGCAGGGAGGAAGTTGCAAAGCTGCGGGGCAGCACACAGCTGAAGGGTCAAGATGCTGTGTGCGGGCTGCAGTCTCTGTATTAGTGGGGTGGGCATCTTGCCACAGAATCTCAACTATGCAGCAAAGCTAGAAACATCTGCCTCAGAGAGTGATAGGAGAATTTCATGGCAAGAGATTTAGACATGCATTGAGCAAGGTCCCTGGAATCCAGAAACTGAAGATCCCAGGGGGTGCCATGTTCCTCTTTCTGAACTCTGTGATTGTAAGCTCTTGTGAGCAGCTTCCCTGGAAACAAGGCTCCACATGGACCCAATCAGACACAGCAACCCTCCCAAGGCTGTTCCGACACCGGGCAAGTTTCATGCACCAACATTAACCGGCTTTGTTGGGTTCCTAAGAATCACTGTTTCTCACGGCAGGAGAGACAATGTGGTAGAGAAGTTAAGAAGGCTAGCTGCTCTTCCAGAGGACCCAAGTTCAGTTTCCGACACCATGTCCAGCAGCTGTAACTCTAGCTCCAGGGGTTCCAACACCCTCTTCCAGCCTCCCTGGGCATGGCACACACACGATGCACACCCACACTGATGTACGCATAAATAACAATAAATCTTCAAACACAGTTACTCTTCTTCTATCAAATGATGCGCATGTGGTTGTGAGACATCACCCACACTGTCCCCTCAAATTAAATCTCTATTAGTTTTCTATTTCAGTTTCCATTTTCCAATTCCATTTCCTATGTTTCCTCTTTTTCTACTTTTATAATAAATTTTGTTTTATTTTATATTTGATTTATCTGAATCCTTATAAGCAGGTATTATGGTCAAATATGTTCCCCAAATGGCATGAGCTAGGAACCTAACCATAAATGCATCTGCTGAAGGCACTGGAGGCAGAGCCCTTTGGGGGAGGTGATGAGGGTTGGTCACCGGAGTGGGGCTCCTGTGGTGAGACTGATGGCTTAATCAAAAGAGAACAGCAGACTTGAACTGGCACAACCTGCTCCCTCTCACCAGGTGATTCTCTCTGCCACAGCGTAACAGAGAGCGGGGCCCTGCCAGATTCCAGCGCCAAGTTCCTATTTCTCAGCCGCCAGACCCACGAGACAAATAAAGCTCCATTATTTATAAATTATCCAGTCTCCGATATTTTGTTACAACAGAAAGACGACTAAAACAGCAGGTCTAGCTTTTCCAATTAAAAATACCCACTGTGACGGTTCATCTTGGCTACCAACTCGATGGCCTATAGGATTGCCTCAAAGAGTATTGTGACTGGGAGTGTTTGAGGGTGCGTTTCCAGAGAGGTGTCACTGAGAAGTGAAGAATCACCCCGAATCTTATAAACTGGGATCCAATATTGAATAAAAGTGAGAAAGCTTAAAAAAAACATCAACATTTGTCTCTCTCTGCTTCCCAACTACGGACACAAGGATGTGACCAGTGGCCTCGTGTTTTTGCCACCAAAGCTCCAGCTGCTTTGCCACCTTTCCCGCCACAGTGGGTTGCCCCTTCAAACTGCGAGATAAAATCTTGTTCTTTCTTAAGTTTCTGTTGTCAGACTTTCACCATAGCAACAAGAGAAACAGCTGACCGAGAAAACTGGCCCCAGGAAGTGGAATTGCTGCTGTGATCTACCTATCTATGTGCTATAAGTCTATGGAGCTGGGCGGTGGGAGGGCCAGGGAAGAATCTGGCGCCCTAGAATGATGCAAGCGGAACTCAGTGGGCCGTGTTAGAAGGAGTGAGCAGTGGAGGCCTGGCTCATGGGGGGTCAGAAGAAAACAAGGCTCTCTCAGAACCTGGGCTAGCGGCCATCTATGTCACATTCTCACAAAGAAACTCAAGAAAGTCTGCATTCACAGGCTTTGTTTCTTTGGTGGGGACAATCTCAGGGAGCTAGAGCATTCAGGACACGGCATGATTTCTGTTGACTGCTCGTGTTTCGATGTATAGTGAGAGTGAACAGCAAATGAAACAGAAAGATAAGAAAATGTACCAGTTGCCAAGGAAAAGAGCATGGACCAGCTTAAAGTCGGAGAAGATTCAGATAAACACCTGTAACCTTTAAAGGACACTGGGGGCTTCCACTTTGCTGGGCTTGTGAAATCTTTTGCACAGCAGAAGCTTTTTAGCTCCACGAGATCCTGTTTGTCAATTGTTGCCTTAACATCTATGCTATCAGCGTCCTTTTCCTATACCAGTGGGCTCAAGCCTCTGCTTTTTGTCTGTCAGAGAATCTGATCTTATGATGATCCACCTGGATCCATTGCAATCCATTTGTGCGCACGGTGACGCTAAGGACCTTTTCATTCTGATGCCTGCAGCCAGCCAGTTGCACTGATTTCATTCTGATGCATGCAGCACCATTAGTTGCACTGTTGCCTCTCTTCAGTGTGTACAGATACCTTCAGGTATCTGTAGGTGTGTGCAATTATAGCTGAGTCTTCAATTCAATTCTATTGATCAGCAGGTCTTTTTGTGCCAATACCATGGTATTTTTATTACTATAGCTCTGCTTTGTAATACAATTTGTTTTGTTTGGGCATTTTTTTGTCTTCTTAATCTTTTATTTGTTTGTTTTGGTTTTCATTTTTGTGTTTTTATGGGTTTTGTCTTGGTTTAAAAGAGAAAAAGAACATAAAGTTGGGTGAGTAAAAAGGTAGAAAGAATCCAGGAAGAGTTGGGGGAGGGAAAATTATCAAAATATTTCATATGAAAAAAACTTAGCTAAAAGTCTAAGGATCAAGTGAATTTTTAAAATTGAATCAAGTTGAAAAGTTATACAAGATAACAGAAAAGAAAATTGGCAGTGGGCACTGAAAAAGGGGGAAAATTGGTGAAAAGACCTTTCCCTAAGTAGTCTGAACTGAGAATACCTCCCTAGGGATCCTTTACCCCAAAATGGCCAACTTAGGAAGTGTTTCCCCCAGGGTCAGCCTCCAAGGCACACAGAAGTCGCTGTAATAGTGGTCCATGGAGGCCAGACCATGTCTCAGCCTGTCGAAAGAGCATGGCAGTGTGCACATGTGACAACTGGTTTTGCAGGCATGCAAGCTGCTAGGGTGAGGGTCTCATGGAGGCTGTGTCCAGACAGTGACAGATGCCAAGCAGGGGACAGTGGCATCTGATTCCCTACAGGAAGGCCTTGGGTGGCCACTGGCTGACATTAGGGAAGTGAAGCCTAAGTTGCAATGGTGACCCTGGGATGGAGATGCCAGGGCTGTGAGGTGTTCACCAAGATGCAGGTAGAGAGTGAGAACAGCTAAAGAAAAAGGCTATGTATGTGTGCTGTAATCAGAGGAGCTTGAGAGCGGGGCTGCCTGAGTCCACTGGAACATGGCCCGTATGCTGGACAGGGAACTGAAGGGCTTGATGTTCGCCATTCTTGGCTTCAGTCTTGCTTTGACCTAATCTTCCCTTGTTTTCTCCTAATAGCTTCCTTTCTGGACAGAAATGCTTATTCTGTACCATTGTACAGTGGGATTTGTAATTTTTTTTTATTTTACAGGGGCTCGTGGTTAAAAGTTTGCTGAAGTCTCAGAAAAGACTTTGAATGTAACACTTTCGATTAACATTGGAACTCTTAAGAGTTCTGAGGTGGACTAAATGCACTTTACAATGGGAATGAACCTGAGATTTTTTTTAGGCACCATGGGTAGAATGCCATGATTTCAGACTGTTTTCAAGTCAAGTTGACAAGGAATGAACTGGTGATCCTTCATCTTGAATTTCAGTTCGATAGGCTTTAGAATCAGAAGACACACTTCTGGGTATGTCTGGGACACGTTTCCAGAGGGCTGGAAGGAAGGAAGGAAGGAAGGAAGGAAGGAAGGAAGGAAGGAAGACCCAGCCTGAATGTGGGCTGGGCTACAAACTTAACGAAGGGAAGAGAGGAGAAATAGAACTAAGCACCAGCACCCTTCGCTCTGCTTCCATCCTGAGGATGCAATGTGGCCAGCCACTTCACACTCCTATCCCATAGCCAGAACTGTTCTTGTCCTGACCAGCTACTTCACACTCCTGACCACAGCCAGAGCTGCTCTTGTGACCAGCCACTTCACACTCCTGTCCCATAGCCAGAGCTGCTCTTGTGACCAGCCACTTCACACTCCTGCCCGCAGCCAGAGCTGCTTTTGTCTCCATCACATGATGGGTTGTGCCTTCAAACCATAAACCAGAAAAACCTTCCCTCCTCAAGCTTCCTTGGTCAGACATTTTTGTCACATCAATGAGAGAAAACTAACACCCATATCTTAACATGCATAACACAAGGACATCACTATGTGTGCTTGATGGATAAAGCGGGTCCAGCAGGGCTGGAAATGAGGGGATAACTACCATCAATACCCTCTATTATAAACCAGGAGCCTCACAGAAGGGCAGCCCTGATGCAAGAATGAAACTCTTTCAATATCTTCCAGTTACCTTTTACCAGCCAAATGACTTGGCCATTGCCCTTGAGTTCCCTGGTCTCTCTGTTTCAGTCACTGTCACAGTGTTGTGAAGAGATGCCATGGCCAAGGCAACTCTCATAAGAAAAAGCATTTAACTGGGGGCTGGCTTACAGTTTCAGTGGCCTAGTCATTATCGTCATGACAGCGAGCACAGCGGCACACGTGGCACTGGAGAGTAGCTGAGTACTATATCCTGATCCTCTGGCTAAGAGACAGACACTGGGCCTGGAGTAAGGCTTTTGAAACCTTCAAGTTCACCACTCCTGGTGACAACCTCTTCAACAAAGCCACACCTCCTAATTCTTTTCGAGTAGTGCCATTCCCGGATGAGTTTACGGGGCCATTCTTACTCAAACCACCACACTATCAAATCAGACAAGAGCAATGGGGAGCTCATCGGACGCTGCGAGGACCACATGAGGCAAACCAGATCTAAAAAAAGTACATGTAGAAAGGTACTGAAGACTCCATGACCATCACCAGGGACACAGCCCACTGCGGAAATGAGCCTTGGGAACTCAAGGCTTAGAGAAAGAAGCCAGAAGAAAGAAGACAATTGCAACAGAATTCAACTTACAGGAAATTCCCCAATAGGCAAAGCTGCTGAGGAAGAAAGTAGGTCAGTAGCTTCCGGGGGCTGGAAGAGCATGACTATGTAATGGTTAAGGCCTTCGGGGACAATGAAAAAAATCTGAAACTAAATAGAGATAATGGCCACACTCCATCATGAACACACCTAAAGTCATTCCATAGTACAGTTTTAGCTGTTAGATGTTATGTTATTTGCACTCTGACACCCCCTCCTCCATGAAAGTCTTGTCTCAGATGTTTCCAGTGAATGCTCGGAGGAGTCTGGTGAGGAAGCAGGTAGTTGTAACTCTCCATCATGAATCAGTGGACAGTAAGTTCCCAGGATGCAGAGGGAGAGAAGGCACTATCCTCTGTGCGTATCACCAGGCAGTGGACAGAGCCACCCGCTGCTTAATAACTCAGCAGCAGCAGCAAATGATGGGAGGGCACAGCAGGGCCCCATCTGGTTGGCACTGAAGGCAGGTTGGGGGCACATGGAGATACGCAGGGAGTGATCATAGCCCTGCTGCATCCTGACGTCTGGCTCACACCCAGCTCTGTGGTCTGGAGAGTCACAGGGGCTAGAACACAGCTTTCAAGATTGAGCAATAGGCCCTTTTCCTCTCTGGGCACGGAAAGCTATTGGAGAAACAGACCTAGGTTCCATTTCTCTATTCCAGCACTTACAGTCCTGTACAGTTTTCCACGGCTGGATCACTCTCCACAGTTCTCAAGGCTGTCCCTTTGCCAGGCTCCGTGGCTCAGATAGCTAGAGCGAGCCTCTGCCCTCTGAACCACACAGGCTTCTACCACACTTTGTGCTTCTACCCACGGCTGCGGCTGCTTCGGCCATCACCCATTGTAGGAACAGTTCCCAGACAGTAGGAGGTCATCCTGAGGTCTCACTTTTCATGTGTTTAAAAGCAGGCTGGAGCTAAAAGGACAACAGCCGCCATAATCTTGGTCACTTTGCTAAGGCGCCCCTAGTCACCACGGATGGAAATGAGATGCCTTCGGTTCTTAGTGGGGTGCCGCTGAGATACGCTGAGCCTGGTGGATTACACCCTGGCCATGGTTCCATGCCACCAACACCACACCTGGGACTTTGCCAGTCTGGCTTCAGTTCAGTTCCAAGGGTATCTCAAGACTAGTTAGCGCATGGTGCATTTGAGAGGTCACTCAAGGTCAACACCAAAAGGATGGCAAATTGATTCTTCCCGGAGCCTTTGGTTGTAAAAAGACCAAAGAAGCCATAAAACAAAGATTTATTCAGCCCCAGCAAGACAGCTCGATGGCTCAGCCCAGAAAGACCAGGACAAAATAAAACATCTGGCCAGAAAAGTGCACTTGTTTACACACACACACACACACACACACACACACACACACCAAAAAAAAAATATATCTTCTCTAGCTTCACCAAGTTCTTGGACAAAACTTAGGCTGAAGATTGAAAACAATGCGGAGCCCTGAGGTCAAGGGCAATGCGGGCAAGAGAAGGAACATCTTGTTTTCTCCTTGTCTGGCTACCGCAGGCAATGGGTCTCTTCCCAGCACCCCAGAGAGAAGCCCTGCCTGGTAGGTGCCCCCCTCAGGGACCACACAGTTGTGGCACACCCAGAGCAGGTGATGCATACAACCTCGGCTCCGAAGCTACAGCTGTCTGTGTGGAGGTGGGATGGGGGGAGAAGTGTTTGGGGCAAGGAGACCTCAGAGAAGGGAGATGCCCTAAAGATGAAGGGGTTGGGGTTACTGATGATGCGGCTAAGGCTGCTGGCGCCGGGCTTCTGACATCTGCTTGTGTTGAGGATGGGCGCATCTTTGGAGGCGTGGACAATGGCTGTTTTGTGAGGGAGGAAGTCTGCCCTGGCAGCACGGCCCTTGGCCTGAGTTGAGAAATTCAGCTCCTCTTCCAGACTCAAGTTGACTCACCGAGGACATCCCAGCCAAGCTTTGGACTCCCGAGTACACAGCGGCAGAGTGGTTAGGAATCACAGGACCCACCCAGAGCCTTCCCAATCGTTCTGGGATGCTAATGGGATTAATGGGTTAAGGCTAGAAGAGGCTTTGAACTTCTTGGCACACCGCTGTTTCCAGTACGGTAATTAATAAATCTTACCAAAGAGGTGGATTAAGGTCAGAATACACTCTGAACCCCCGGGGAGAGTGGGCTGGGCTTCGAACATAGCTGGGTTGCACCGGCGCTGTTGGGAAAAGGCATGGTCACCGGTTTGTGGCTGTGAGGAGTAGCTGTGGTTTCGCCAGAAATTTCTGGGTCTCTGAACCATGCATGTCAGCAGCTCAGACTCATGCTGGCTTAAAAGTAGATTGCTGAGATAAAATGCAGAGAATGAGTGACCCCGGGGTGGCCAGCTCCAATTGATACAACTACAATGCAACCACTACATCTAAGGTTCAGGCAAAATCACAGAAGAACAGAAAGACACTAAGAGCCAAAGGATCAGGACATCCGTTGCTAGCTAGCTAGTGTCTTCTAGACATGGCTGGTATGCTGTGCCCATGAAATCTCAACAGTATGGGTTCCTAAACAAGACATGAACAATGACAACACCAACACACAGAGAGTGGAAATTACATAAGGTCCTACCCCTAGCTAAACAGCTATAGACAACAAATGGCTACTGAGAGAAGGAGGAGGGGCAAGAGAGAAAGAATCCATCTTCTCAGGGAAAGCCCCCGCCCCCAGGTTATCCAAATCCAGCTGGTCAACTCTGAACACATGTATATAATAAATGAAGCAATACTAAACAGACTCAATCAGTGTTATATATACTATGCACATATGCAGTAATAATAATTAAGAGGTTAATTTGGGGGCACAGGAGGAGTTGGAAGGGGAGAGGGGGGATAGAAATAACATAAATACAGTATTCATGTATAAGGTTCTCAAAAATACTAAATATTTCCATTTTAAAAGGTTCCTTGCTTCAAAAAAGCCCACAATAACAGATACAAACATGCTGTCCCTGTGAAAGTTAAGACTAAGGAAGCAACGCAACCATCTTTGCAGAGCGGAAGGGAGGTAGCTAGCCTGAGTGCCACGAGGATACAAGGAAGAGTCATTTCTCAGGAAAGAGGTGAAACTTCTGAGTAGGAAAAGGTGACACTTCCCAGGTGACCAACCACACACATAGAAGTCCTCACAAACCCATGGGCCCTCCAGCAAGTAACTACATACACTGAGACCCTATATAACATATTGATTTTTCCAGTATGTATAATATATATCATAATGGTGAATTTATAAACTCACCACAAGAGATTATTAGCAATAATTAACAATGGTCTTAAAACAATCATTCTTGCATGCTACTGTCATTATTAAGAAAAAGTTATAATTTGATTGTTTGAATAAACACTAGGGTAGTCAATTGTCAGTCTAAGGACAAAGATGGCCACAAAATACTCTACCGGTAGGTAAAGTATATAATGTGGGTTACACAAGGTAAAGAGTGACCTATGTCCCATGCAAGAGGCAGAGGGGCGGATTGAGATTTCATCACACCGCTTAAAGCTGTAATGAAATTTAAAACATGAATTCTTTATTTTGGGAATTTTTCCTTTAATATTTTTGATAATTGACACTTAAGAAAGTGGATCTGAAGACAAAGACTACAGCATAAGACGACCCCACTGCTACCTTCTCCGTGGATCTGGAAATCTCTGAAAAATCTTGAGTGCTCAGCGTCTCATTTTCCACCTCCATAATATAGGAGTGATTTTGGCTCAACACTGATTATCTAGGTACTCTCTCCTTTTTGTCTTCTGTACACTCCCTGGGCAGTGACAGTGCCCTTCTGCTGCTCCCCAGAACCCTGGGAATTCCTGGGGCCTCGCTACCTGGAGCAAGCTCTGCAGATGGTCAGAACCAGACATGACAGGAGCCTCCCGCCTCTGTCTGGATCACACAGCACTCCAGTGCAGTCCCTACCTGCCCATTCCCTGTTCTTTCACATTTTCCTGCACCACTTCAAAGCTGCCAACCACCTGCTTGCTCAGGGACACAGAAGTAGTCCCAGCTTCTGGGCTCCACTGTGTGACACAGCCCACACACCATGTTCTCTGCACTCCAGCTAAGCTGGGAGGCTGCTGGTCCCCTGAGAGCCTTCCTAGAGCAACCTCAGCCAAACGTCTTATTGACCAGTTGCTGCTGAACTGCTGCGGCATTCAGAACTGTTCTAGTCTGTGTCCTATTGCTGTGCAGAGATGCCATGACCACAGTAACTCATATAAAGGAAAGCATTTAACTGGGGCTGGCTTATAGGCTCGAGGTCAGTCCATTATCAGCATGATGGGAACACGGCAGCATGCAGGCAGACTTGTGCTGGAGGAGCTGAGAGTTCTACATCCAGATCCACAGGCAGGGGGAAGGAGAACGAGAAAGGCCCACTTGGCCTGGATTAAACATTTGAAACCCCAAAGCCCACCCCGAGTGACACACTTACTCTAACAAGGCCACCCCTCCTAATCCCTCTCAAGCAGCACCGCTCCCTTATGACCAATTGTTCAAATACATGAGCCCATAGGAGGCCATTCCTATTCAAACCACCACATTCCACTCCCTGGCCCCCATGGACTTGGAGAAATATCACAACGCAAGAGTGCATTCTTTACAACTTCAAAAGACACCATCATTTATAACTGTCTAAAAGTTCAAAGCTTCTAAGACTCATGGCAATCTCTTACTGTAATCCCTTGTAAAATCAAAATCGAAAAGCAGATAACATACTTCCAATATACAATGGCACGGAATATACATTACCATTCCCAAAGGTAAGAAAGGGAGCATAGTGAGGAAATACTGGACCATCACAAGACCTAAAACCAGCAGAACAAACTCCGAAATCTGCATCTCCATGTCTGATGCCAAAGAGTTCTTCAGATTTCCATCTCCTTCCAGCCTGGTTAACTGTAATACATTTGTCCCTCTTGGGCTGGTTCTACACCCAGTCTACAGCTCTCCTCAGCAGGTATCCCACAGTTCTGGCATCTCCAACATCTTGGCATCTTTAGGACAATCCAGGCTTCACCTTCACAGATTCAGATACAAAGGCATCTCTGGGCCTCCATGCAGGGACATCCTTGACACTTGCCTGACCTCAGTGCTTTCCTTGGTTGCAAAGGGAGATTCGATAACTGCTTCTTATATCCTTGACTCTAAAGCTAGAACCACGTGACTGAAGCTGCCAAGTTCTACTGCTTGATGGGGCTGGAACATGTCCCCCTCATTCAATTACATTTGTATCAGCTTTATACTATTATTTCCTTCACTGTTTGAGATTTCTTTATTGATTTTCATAAGCTGGAAGCAATAGATGGTTGGGGTCTTGCCCTAAAGTCACCACTTTCTTTATTCCATTTAGGATCAGGCTTTTCTTTACACTTTTCATCTCCTTGAGCACTTGGCTTAGCTCCATTCCACTCCCCAGTGTTCCTCTCCTCAAATTGTACTCTTAGATTTCTCTTTACTCAGCATGCTCCTATTCTTTACAGATCTGCAGAAGAGTCATCACTAATAGCCCAGGACAGAGTCAATACTAGGCTGCCTTGAAATCTTCTCTACCAATGCCATTAGTCCAAAACTCTTCAATTTAGCTTGGAGCAGATTGGTATTTTTTTTTTTTTTGACAATGGCATAATGTAGCCACATTCTTTGCCAAAATATCACAAGAACAGTCTCTAGACCACTAACTAATATTCTTCCCCTCTGAAACCTCTTGAGCAGGGCTATCATAAACTACATTGCTCTCAGCACCTATGTCTTCCATGCTCCTACTAGTAAGGTCCATTAAGCCTGGATTAACACATTCACCTGCTTTCCTAATCCAAAGTCCCATAGTCCATATTCCACCAACAAGTAGCATGGTCAGGTCTGTCACAGCAGTACCCAACTCCTGGTACCACCTTCTTTCTTAACCAGTGTTCCATTGCTGTGAAGAGACACCATGACACCCTAATGACCAAGCATTCAAATATTTGAGCCTATGGGGGCCAATCCTATTCAAACTACCACAAGAACCATGTGGAGACAGAGGGATCCAGGACTCACTGGTGCGCGCACGCATACACACACACTCCCTTGAGGGCAAGGCCTGGAGCCTTCAGTGATGCACCCTGATCTCTATATGTCAGACCCTTGGTCACCCATGCTCCATTTCAGGACCTCCTCAAACCTTCCCTAAAATACATCACATACCACGCTGAAAGCATACAGCTACTTCTGCTCCCAACCCCCACCTCGGCTTCCACTACCATTATCATGACTATAGTAGTTGTGCTGACCTTCATAAAAGCCTTATCACATCTGCTCCCACCTCAGCCAGGAACAAAAAAGAACCCTTAAATCTGGATGAAGGATGCCAGAATCTTGCCCCACCACACTCCCCCACCCCTTGCTCACACCAACAACCCCCAGGCTCAAGTAGGCACCTGTCCTCTGATGTATCTTCCCTGCATAACATTTAACAAGAGTCACACACGGGGCCCCACACACAGACCTGCACATCAAGTGTGGCTGCGCAGCCACATGGCAGACTACAGACAGGCCCAGCCCCTAGGCAGAGCAGGCGGCGTTGGCTGGCTCCAGGGCCAAGAGGAGGCTCTCTTTTGAAATCTCTCCTTTATGAGCATAGAAGGTTAGCATTCTCAGTTACCTCAACCAGTTTCCATCTAACTGATGAATTGCTGTTTTAAGATGGAGAGACACTGGAATGCCAGGACGCAGACACAAATCGCTGTGCTGGAGGATGTTTTTAAGCTGGCCTCAGCAGACCCATTTAGGGGGCCGGGTATCCCAGAGTTCACATCTAAGAAAGAGGGGCTGCAGAGGGCTCTGCTTGACCTCTGCAAAAGAGCCAGTATGGACAAGATCTGGAGCCTTCTTCCAGCCTTTCCAGAAGCCCGCCACCATAGAAGGGCTGGGAGCGGAGAGAAACATAAATCATCTTCCCCACGGTCCCTAGGAAAATATCAAAATGCTCAAAATAGGTGTGGGCTGAGCCCAGAAGTGGCAGGGCCAGCCTAAGAGCCTGCAGTCCGGCCAGTGAGCAGGAGTTTTAAAGCACTGTATCAATGGGATGCCGAGGCCGCCACCCTCCATAAATCATAGCGAGCCTTGGCAGCCTCACCAGGCGCTTCCCGGTCAGGTCACTCATGGGTGAGGGGGCTGCTGCTGGCTCAGGATCCCTTTGGGTGCAGCGTGGGACTGCAGCATAACCTGGCCTGACCCTGGCTAGAGCCCACACACTCAGTGTCTACTCACCGCATAGTCACGTGGTTGTGCAAGCTCATTTGATGTTACAGAGAACATCGTGTCCAGGCAAAGCCCAGCCCCTCAGCCCATGGGGGACAAACAGCAGGGGGGGACGGCGCCTAGGTGCTATCCTGCTGGATCTGACCTCAATCTGAGCGCTGTGCTGCCTGCGACAGGCAACCCTGGCTCTCTGTGCATAGACTCCACTGCTGAAGGAGGGAGACTGAGCCACAAGGAGCTCTACGGAGTGTTCATGTACAGCTGCTCAGGCTCCATGAACCCCGTGACCCTCCTGGGGCCTCACCAACCTCAGCAGAGCAAGGCAGCTGGTAGGATAGGATGAGAAGGAAGGATGGAAGGGTGAAGATTTTTTTTTCTTCCTTCTGATTCTCACTGAATCAAGGGTGAGCTGCCTGCAGAAAATGGGCTGTTATAATTTTTCCCTTCATGTCCAGCCAGGAATCTTGCTACTCAAAGCAGAATGCTGCCTGCGGGCTCCTAAACTATCTCAGGAGTGCTGAGGGTCAGCTGTCCCAAAGTGACCCTAGCCATTGCTGGAAAAGGTCACTTCCAGGAGAAATAGTAAAAGGAATAAACCGACACTCTCCCAGCAGAAACTAGTCCTGAGCCTGCTGGGAAGGAGAGCTGGAGCCCCTCCATGTCAAGTATCCATGCGGGGAGCACAGAGACATTCACGCTGTGGCTGGCCAGAGGAATAGAGCTTGTGGACTGGGACACACGTCTCCTCTATAACATGAGCATTTTTCTGTCTGCTTGTCACATTGCCTGAGTCCTTACACCTGAACATACAGAAGTAGCAGGAAGACAGAAATACAGCAGCTTTGTGAAGTCCCAGCAATCCCCAGTGGGACCCTCCAGAACTCAGCTCAGCCACTGTGTGGTCCTGGGCGCACCGTGGGTGGCCTCCTAGTAGGGCCGTGGACTTACAGAAGGCTGGACACTGGTCACTGCAGGAAGAGGGAGCTAGAGGACAATCTGGCCATTAGCCAGGGTCACAGAGGTAAGAAGGAGGATGGACGTTCCCAGGCCCTGGTGGAAGAACACAAGGCAAGACTGGTGTTAAATGGGGACAGTTTCGCCTCAGAAAGATGGGAGTTTTCTGGAGGTGGACGGTGGCGATGGGAACGCCCATCCGCCACCACAGGGTAACTTATGCTGGGTACATTTCTCCACACACACACAAGATCTTCACAAGAAAAGGTAGACTATGCTTATATATAAATATATGGTGTCACTTACATAATCTAATTCATTATGTAAATGGTGTGGAAATTGTATAACACATTTAAAGTTTTTAAAGTAACAAAAACATGTACTATGTATTTCAAAATAGCTGGAAGAGATTTTGACTGTTTCCCCAGCAAGAGATGATAAATGTTTGAGGTGATGGAATACTAATTACCCCAGTCGGTATCTCTGAAGAAGATCTGTGTGCACTCCCTACAGATGCAACCACATGACTATTAGGTGTCAGTTACAAATAAAATAAAGCCTTAGTTAAAAAAAAAAAAAAAGCATCAAATAGAGGGAACCAAGATGGAGGAGGAAGAAGTGGGCCCAAGCCTGTCCTCAGCTTCTAAACCAAGGGCTACAGAGGAGTGAAAATGGCTGAACCCACAACTAGGACAGTACTCCTCTAGAGTGACTGGAGTCGAGGCAGGGGGCAAAGAGGTGCTGGCTTTCCCCTTCCAGAGCTTTTGTGGGTGTTCTGTCATTATGGAATCCTGAGTCACCACAGCACTGCTAGAGGCTTCTACAATAAAGACATTCAGCTCCCTGGTAGGGAAGCCTCTTCCCAGAATCCCTGCCTTGCTCCCTGCGGGTTTCAGATGAACCATGGATGTCTCTGATATCACCTGGCTCCTCCTGGCTCTGCGGCGTTAGGCGAATAGGAAACAAATGCAGGTTCTCTGCCCTCTGTGAGCCTCAACTTCCCTGTTCCATCTTCTCTGTTTGGCCAACTCCTCCTCAAGCTCCAAGACCCAGCACTGAGGGGCGGAGGGGTGAACGCAGGCAGAGAAGAACAAGAGCTGGCTCCTCATCCCACCCCAGGCAAGCAAGCAGGGCAGGAGCCATGTGTGAGCCTCGGGCCGAGGTAGGAGACACCGGGAGATAGAGCGGGCATCCTGAATGAGCTCGCATCACACAGGGGAAAGGAGAGGGCAGGACAGACATCAAGACAACTGGAAGACAGCCTGTTTCTCATAAGCTCTGGAAACACCATCATCCAACCTCCTCATCTGCCAACCCTGGCCTCCACTTTCCAATGTATTCCTGATCACAGAAGATAGGATATGCAAACCCATATCCAAGGGCTCTGTACACCCCCAGTTGGCGCCATGACTAAACACTGCCATCACCATGGGAGGAATGGCTTGGTTACATGGGAACCCTGCCTGGTACTCGGCCTGAGTAGCATGTATATCATGGTGGGTTCTTAAATTTAGTCCCAGAGTCTTTGCCACCTCCCCTAACAAATTCATTTTCATTGCATGAATGGGTTATTTGTCCAGCAGTAGTTCTAGATTCTTCTATGCAAACTTAGGAACTCAGACATGGGACTAGGTATAGAAGAAACAGAGCAAGCTTCCAGCCATGGAAGTGCCCTGACACGGGGATGCCAACAAACCCAGCGGCATGAGCAAAGGTAGGGAGACACACAAGACCAACAATATGGCAGATTTCTGAGTGAGACTCCCCAGAGATGTGGTTACCAGGCACTTTGGTGAGGGCAAGATAACTCAGTATAAAAAAAAAAAAAAAAAAAAAAAAAAAAAAAAAAAAAAAAAAAACCACCCTTCCCAAACCTCCCAGAAAACTTATCACATGAACAAGACTCAAAAATCATAACCCTTCAGCCTCCAACCTTCATGAATGAGCCATCACACATCCTGAGGCTTGCTTGGCACTGCCCAGGCACACAGAGCACCAGAACCATATCAGGGACACAGGTTGGCACACGAACCATGGTCAAGTCACTGTAGAGGCTTACCTTTCCCTCTAGGGTCTGGAGCTGAGAGTTCATGTCACCAACAGCCAGCATGGGTAGATGTCCCATCCACCCTGACCCCATCAACCTCAACCTCTTGTGTTCTTCCTGTCTAGATCCTGAAAGAGTACAGCATCGCTACGCCCTATACTCCTGCTACTGTGGCAAAACACCTGAGCCTCGGAACTGCTCTCTTGTTCTTCTAGCTGGGGAGTGCAAGGCCAGGCAGAACATTCAGTGTTGGCTGCTTGTGTTCCAAGGCTAGCCCTCATCAGTGGATCCTCGTGTGGCAGAAGGGGAAGAGAGTAGACACTGTCTTGAGTTCCTTAATAAGAGCACTAATTGTGCCCAAGAGGATGGTGCCCTCAGACTTAATCCCCCCTTGAAAGCCCTATGTCTTAATCTCATTGCACTCAGGACATCTATCTCAACACCAACTTCGGGGGAAGCTAAGGATTCAAACCTTCTCACCCCTAATTTCAGAGCCAGGGCATATAATTTTCTTGTGAACACTTGCCAAGTGGCCACATGGCCCCAGAACCCAGCAACCAGCACAGAAGCCATAGCAGTGACCCTTGGCCTAGTGGCCTTCACCAGGCTCACCTTGAGTTTCATACTGTTCTTGGGCCATGGTGCCCTCGTCAAATTCTTCTTTCTCCCCCAGCACTTAGTGATGAATTAAATTCTTTTCATTGATGTAAAATAATAATCCAGAAAAAAAAAAGAGGGGAAAGTCCCAGATTATGGAAAGCCCAAACCATCTGAACAGCAAGTTTTTCCAAAGTGTCTGAAATCAGCTGAACAGGAGGGGCGGCTGGACCGGCTGTGCTGGGAGGAACAGCTTACCAACAGAAGGAGGGCTGGGCTGTGGGACAGCTGGTGCCCAGGTCAGATCTGCCACCCTGTGTGGCCAGGAGCGCATCACTGCAGTGTGTGCAGTCCCAACTGAGCCCTCCTCCCTAAGGGGACAATTCCCAGGTGGCAAGGAGCCCAGGCACCTGACAGTCCCTGGCTGACAGGAGTCACCTCTGCAGACTGTGATTCCATTGTATAGGGCCACTCAAGACACTATCAAGCATGATAGTCTCAAGTTAAGAGGGTGTCAGAGACAGCCCTGCAGCCAGGGCACAGGGAACTCCTGTTTCAGAGGGTCATATGCCAAGAACTCCAGGAGTTGCCTGCACATGGTGTCAAGACCTACGGAAATTCTGTCTCTATAGTTGCAGACCTATGATAAAAAAAAAAAACTTAATTTAATTAATTAAAATAAATAATTAGTTTAATCTAAGAGATTAATAATAACATAATAAAATAGGACATGATAATATATTACTGAAGAATTAAGTCAATGTGGTCCTCTCTGTCTCTCTCACTCTGTTTCTCTCTCATCTGTCTGCTTCTTCCTCTCTCTCTCAAGCAGATCAGTGAGGGATGGTGGCTAGAGAGTACATTTTGGAAGTGAGGGGCAGATGAGTCACATCCCGGGCGTGACCCAGCAGGGAGGCGCAAGATTGCATCATGCTGTCAGAATGGTGGGCAATTGAAAACTGGTGACTTTCATTTCTTGAACTTTCCAGCTGATATTTCCAGGCTGTAGCTGACAGTGGGTGACTGAAACTGTGGAAGGCAAGATGAGAGATCATAAGGGACTTCTGTATTTATGTCCCTGACGTGCAAATAAGAAAACCAAGGTTCGAGGAGGTTCAGTAATAGGTGCCAGACAAAAGGAATCAGTGAGGGACTGTAACAAGTCTCCCTGCAACCAAGCCAGGCACCGTTCCCCGTTAGTCTCCTCACTCAGTACTTGATGGTCCTCTGTTTGTGAACTGTGAAAAGATACAGGAAGGACCAATGGACAGGTCCTTTTTTCCCTCTGACCCTTTCCCTGCCTCATCCAGAACCTGGCAGCAAGGACCAGGGCTCTTGAGAACTCATGGGAAAGGGCACCTGGGCTGGTACCTAGTTTTAATTTCTAATGCTACCCCTGGGGGCAGTCCCATTCTCAGTGTCACGGTCTGTGGCAGCGTGACAAGTGCACACACGTGCAGCTGTCACAGTACCCGTGGAGGTAGGAGGACATCCTTTGGGAGTTGGTTCGCTCCTTCCATCTTGTTTCTAAGGCACAGTCTTCTTGTGTCTCTGCTGCATACTCCAAGCTGACTGGCCTTACACCAGAGTCTCCTGACTTGACCCCGCCTTCCCCTCTCCCCACAGAAGTGAAGGGATCACAGATGCACCCCCTGCAACCAGCTCTATGCACACACTCCAGGATCGAACTCATGTTGTCAGACTTCCAGGGCAAGCGCTTTTATCCACGGAGCCATCCTCTAGTCCCATGGTCTGATCTCACCCGACATGAAGGTGCAGTCACAGCAAGGGACTGAGTGTCCTTCTGCCCCAGGCTCTTCGACCACAAAAGGTGAGTAAGAAAGGACCAAACCTCCGATTTTTGTGCAAACCAAAGAAAGGGCACATGTTTTGGCTCAACACACGCTCAGAGGATGTGATGTGTGCCCAGTCACGGAAGCTATAAACATGGCCATTACTTTGCTGCCACACACTGTATGATCCTGAGCCAGTCCTACCGCAGCAACCCCATTTCCTCTTGTGTAAGAAGAAAGTGATCACGCGCACTTTGCCCAGTTCAACGTTGTCACAGTCACAAAACTGAATGATGGCATATGTGTCCCCACTTTTTCAATCACTTAGTTTGTTCTTCTGTTCGAAGAGAATCACTCATGCCTGTGTGTCCGTCACCATGTTGGGTGCTGGGAACACCCAGGAACACCCAGGAACCCTGGAGCAGAGTATGCAGAGACTCCTGGGAATGAAATGCCCAGCAAGGAAACAGGCATGGGGAGAGGGTTGTGAGTGGTCGGGAGTCTCTGCGTACAAAGAGAAGGCATGGAGGCTGAAGATGGAGAAGCATCTTTGTGGGCATGGACAGATGCCCAGTAGGAAAGAAAAGGACTCTCAGCTGGTACCTACATGTCACTAGGTCTAGCAGTTCTGAAAACTTCAGGGTATCTGAGGCGACATCTTTGGAGCCGCTTTTGATGGAATCACACTTTTCTAAGGAACCTGAAAGAGGAATGAGCAGGAAGCCATAGCATGAATAATAAAAACCCAGAGACAGATATTGGAGTTCAAGCTACAGATCAGAAAAGTAAAGCAGCCGAGACACTAGAGAGACCTTACCGCTATGAGCTCTTCAGAATGAAAGAGAGTGAGTTCCTCTCTCATTGTGCCTTATATTCCTCTCTAGTGGAATACACCACCACTGTCTGACCCATATGGTGGGACTGGCTGTTGGGATTAAAGTGTGTGCCACCACTGCCTGGTCTCTATGGCTGACTAGAGGCTGTTTTGCATTCTGATCTTCAGGTAAGCTTTATTTATTAAAATTCAAATGAAATATCACTTCATTAGCCCCACACAGCTTGTGTAGGGACCCCACACATGCCCCCACATGGGAGGAACTTAGAAAAGGCAGAAGGGCTCAGAGCTGAGCTCTTTGCCTATAGGAACCCATCTAGAGTGCTCCCAACCCAGTAGCGGGTGCCCAGGGAACCCAAGTAGGCAACTTCGAGGACAATGTGGATCTGCAGTTGAACAGCCCCAAGATTTCTTAAAACTGTAATAGATTTCATTGGATTTCGTTTCTTTAAAACATACATCACTATCAAGCATCACTGAACAATTAAATATCTCGGTTTTGCTGAAATAATCGCTCTTGGAAAACTGGTGTATGCTCACATTCCTCAGCACCTGATAGTCACCTGTGGCTAGGAGTTCTGTTTGCTGGAAAGCACAGACAGAGAAACAGCTACAGACAGGACCAATGGCTGGAGGATACAGAAGAAGGCAAGTTCTGTCCACCCTAAGAAACAATTCCCAGGGCTCCAGCCATTTGGCAGTGGGACATGCTCCTTACAAGGCAAAGCCTTGCTTGTTTGTTTTCTAAATAACTAATTCTCTCACATTAAGAGGGTTTTCCTTTGCCCTTTTGAGTGTATATTAACTATACGAAATGGTGGGCTTTGTTATGACAGGTTAGTACACGTGTATGAGATACTTTGATCATGCATGCCCACTGTGAAGGTGAGTTTCAATTATTGATCCGAGTCAACCAAGACTCACCCAGGGAGAGAGTCTCGGGGAGGGACTGCCTAGATCACATTAATTGATATGGGAAGACCCAGCCTGAAAATGGGCAGTACCATTCCTTGGTTTGGGACATGGACCGCATTAGAGTAGGGAAGCTGAGTCCTAGGCACACACGCATTGATTTCTCTCTACACTTGACTGTCATGTGACCAGTTGCTTCTAGTGCCTGCCTGAAGCCTAGACACTGTGGGCTAAAATAAACCCTTTCACTTCTTGAAGGTGGGCCGTTAATTAAGGCGTAGGAGGAATGTGGCCAGTAAGAACGTGGAAGAGGAAGAAGGGCTGAGTGTAGGCAATGGGGAGGGTTAGCTCACAGCTCTGAGTTCCTAGGGGTGCCACATAGACTGTGTAGCGTCTGTGCATTTCCAACCATTTGTTGTGTTAGTTTTACAATGACCTTTCTAACTCAGGTGAGACAGGGTCTCTCTTGGCTTTCGATTCACATTTTTCTGATAACTAAAGACACTGAATGTTTTCTCCTCAATCTAGTTGCCATTTTTTGTTTCTTCATTTGAAAGCATCTGTTCAAGCCAGGCATAATGGCGTACTCATGAGGCAGAGGCAGGCGGATCTCTGTGAGTTCAAGGCCAGCCTGGTCTACATGAGGAGTTCTAGAACATCCAGATACAATGGGGCCTTCTAGAAAAAAACAAATGAAAAAAACAAAAAGAAAAAGAAGAAAGGAAGGAAGGAAGGAAAGGAAGGAAATAAGAAAGAAAGAAAGAAAGAAAGAAAGAAAGAAAGAGTCTATTCAGATCCTTGCTTCCTTATTGATGGGATTGTGTACCCTTTCAGTGTCTAATTGTTTGGAGTTTTTAATATATTCTGGATACTAATCCTCTACAAATATACAGGAAAGTTTCTCCCACCGTGTCGGTTTTCTCTTCACTCTGCTGACTGTTTCATTTCTGTGAAAGAGTCTGTTGGTTTAATGTCATCTCATTTGGCATTATTTGCCCTAGCCAAATTCCATGATGTCAGCAGTACTGAGTGAGGAGAGACCATCTCGTCATTAAGCCTGTCCCTATGTGCATAGAGAAGTCGTGTGCCCACCTGAAGCTGTGAGTAGGCTATAAAGCTTTTCACTCAATGCCTGACTCAGAGAAGTAACATAATGTGTGACTACCACCACGAGTGGTAACCAGCACACAGGAGCACACCTCTAACCCCAGCACTTGGGAGACTGAGGCAGGAGGATCTCTGTGAGTTCCAGGTCGGCCTGGTCTACAAAGCAGGTCTAGGGCTGCATAATAAGACATTGTCTATAAAAAAAAAAAGTAAAATATAAGAATGAAATCAAGGCAGGTGACCCAAGCATGCCTTTGCAGTCAAACCAACAGAGCTGAGGATTGAGCCATTCACGTCAGAACCCATGTTAAGTTGCCAGCAGTGTCTGGCCAGCCACAGTGTGACCTGGCCAAAGTCTACTGGCTTTTCTCAGTCCATCAAATGCAGGAGGAGGTAAAATCGGACATTCTGTGCAGAAGCATTATTCAGTTTCTTCCAGAAACCACTGGCTGTCAGGCCACTGCACGGATGGATAGTCATGTCAGTGCAGGAGAAAGATCAAGTCCCAGCTCCGGCCCTGCCAGCAGGAGAGGATGAGGCCCTGTGGACAAGTGCAGTCCAACTGTGCCTCTCAGGCAGCCCCTCTGGGAGACAGACTCACGCACACTCCAGCAAGCCCCGGTGAACGGGTTACTCAGCCGGACGGCCTGAAGAAATGAGACGACAGTACAATTTGTCAGGCCAACTTCCCCACAAACCCTTTTGCCACCAGAAGATGAAAAAGTGCAGCTCAAGGGCCAGATGCAAGCGCCTGCCTGGCTTTGTCCACGATGTTCTCGGCACCCAGCCATGCCCATTTTCTTACCAGTTTCCTCTGGCTGCTTTCACAATGCCACAGCTCAACTAAATCCATGGTGGTGACAAGAGACCCTTAAGAGCCTGTGACGTTCGTTCACCAGCTGGCCTTCACAGAGCGAGTGTACTGGCCCCTGCTCTGCACAGACGGGAGGCAGGTGAACTGCCATCTTCACCTACACTGCTGTGCTCCTCAGTCCCTCTGGACTGGTCCACCCGAGCTGCAAGAAGGATGCAGATGGCATCTCTGGTATATGTGCAGGAGGTGGAGGGGCAGACGTGATACCCTGGTTTGGATATGTTTCCCAAGGACTCATGTTCGAAGCTTTGCTCTCCAATGTGGTGATGCCTACAGGAGAGGCTTCAGGACAAACATTCGACCGTAAGTTCATGACATAATCGATTCATTAATCCATGCTTCCACTTATAGTCCAAAAGACTAGAAGGAGGAGGTAGTAAAACTGGAAGGCAGGGCCTGGTTAGAGGAAATGGGTCACTTCAGATGTGCTGTTGAAGAGTGTGACTTGTCCCTGGCATCCTCTCTCTTCCTCTCCCTTCTCATCTTTGTGTTCTTTCTCCTTCTATGTCTCTCTATGTGTATGTCTATGTGTATTTCCTTCTCTGTCTCTGTCTCTCCCTCCCTCCCTCCCTCTCCCCCACCACCTGCCATTAGATGAGCCTCTTCACCCCATCACACCCTTTCCACCATCACACTCAACTTTGCCTCATTCCACAGCAAAGGGATCAGCCAACCAGAAGCTGTAGCTTCCGAACCAGGAGTCCCCAAAGTCCCTTCTCCTTTCCCCAAGTGTCGGCTATTTTTTGCATATCGATTAGTCATGGAAAACTTGCTGATACAGCGGGCAGCAGGAACTGTCTCCCTGCCATCCCTGCTCATGTTTGGTGAGCTGTGCCCCCACACCCTTGGCTTGTATCTACTTCCTGAGGAGACAGTGCCTTCAATCTATAGTTCTTATGCTGATGAGATGGTTGCTGTGACTCAGGCTCATCTTCGCAGCCACCCTGGAAAGATGCACAGCTCCTTACGAGACTGGAGAAACAAGCTCCAAGTGGTGCTTCTGCCTGCATGGAGTCATCACCACGGGCAGCAGGGGCCAGGCTTCCTGCCACCAGAGTCTAGGCTTCAATGTAGCCTTGCATCTCTGAGGAGTCCTCTGTGGGTAGGTACCAGAAGCTGTGGTCCATAAGATGGTTGTGGATGAAGCCAGGGCTCCCAGCAACTCTGTCCACCTATTGGTCCACGAGCAAAGCCATGATCATTGGTCTTTTCTCAGAATTCCAAATAGCATCTGGCCACAGTCATAAATGCACACAAACCCAGATAGGGTGGTCCACGGGACTGAACAGGGGTCAGAGAGCCCAGCAGGAGGCAGGTAAGGATGGTGAGCAGGCGGAATAGAATTGGAGAGGAAGCCTGTGTGGGTTCAAATGTGTGTGTGTGTGTGTGTGTGTGTGTGTGTGTGTGTATTTGCACATGCACATGAAAGGAAATGGCCGACCTCAGGTGTTGTTCCTCAGGTGTCATCCATTTTGTTTTGTGAGACAGCCTCTCACTGGCCTGGAACTCACTGACTAGTGTGGACCAGCTGGTCGGAGAATACTAGAGATCCACCTATGTCTGCCACCCCAATGCTGGGGTTACAAATGCATGCCACCACACCCAGCTTTTTTTAAAAAAAATTCTGAGAATTGAAGTCAGGTCTCACTCTTGTACAGGGAGCATCTCCCCAGCCCTCTGTTCCTCACCGAATGAAAAGAGTCACAACGTAAGATTCACACAGGCTTCACTGCCATTTGTAAAGGGATCATGTTGCAAGTTGGTGTCTCTGGAATGTTGCTGCAAACTACCATGAGCACGGTGGTTTTAAATAGCCAAACCATGACGTCTCACAGTGCTACAGACTGTCCACCCCAAAACAAGGCATGGTGGTGCCTCCTCCCTCTAGGGAGCCTCGGTGAGGTTCCTTCCTTCTCCCATTCAGGTCCTGGGGCACCATCATTCCAGTCTCAGCCTGTCTTCTCAAGCTCTGCTTTGTGTTTCCATTCAATGATAGATGATAGATGATAGATAGATAGATAGATAGATGATAGATAGATAGATAGATAGTGTGTGTGTGTGTGTGTGTGTGTGTAGGGTGTGATCATGCCACACAGCATACAAGTAGAGGTCAGATGACAACTTGTGGAAGTTGATTCTCTCCTTCCACCATGGAGGTTTCGAGGTTTGAACTTGGGTCATCAGGCTTGGCAGCAGACACCTTTACTTGCTGAGACATCTAGCAGACCCTGTTTCTGCCTTCTTTAAGGACTGTCAGCCTCCTTGGATTGTGGACCACCCTAGCACAGTGGGTTGTCACAGCAATACTTTTCTAATGATACCCTAAAAGAGCTCCTTTCTAAATTAGATCACACTCAGAGGTTCCAAGGGAAGATGATTTGAAGGGCACACTCTCACCTATCATGTATTACTTTGGATCCCCCTTTCGTTATTCCAGAATAGAACTGAGTTCATAAAGCAGGAATCTGTACAGTGCAGCAGGTAACCTTCTCAGGCTTGAAAGGAAGGGCCTGTCTTCACAGGAGTGCTGGCCCTGCCTGCCCACATGAGGTTCTGGGAGGATATAGCATGGTATGCCTCCTGCTGGGGAGTGCAAATGGCAGGAATGCATGTGTGCGTGCATGAATGCATGCGTGTATGTGTGTGTGTGTGTGCGCGCGCGCGCGCGTGTGCACGCGCATGCGTGCTAGTGCATGTGTGTGTATATGTTCCTGCCAGGGAGCATATATGTCTGGCACTGCTGTGCACAGCCCAATACTTGGCGTCCATAAGTTTAACTAGCTGTTTCTTAGAGATCCTGTGCTCCTGGAAGACGAGGACCAAATACTTAATCAGCTCCGAATCCTGACATTCCAACACAGTGTCTAGAACCAGAATAGACACTACAGGCCTGTCTATCTGGTACACACACAACTCCAAATAAGGAACCTCCACAGGCAATGGTGGTTAGTTGGCTTCAAATATGAAGAGCCCTATGCACCCCCAAGTGATTTCTCAGGGTTCATCTCTCCTAGAACAGGGTTAAGCCCATTACACACTCATTTTGGAGCGCATGCTAAAGACAGTCATGCCATTGTAGAGATACACAAGAACAGAGCATGAGTCTCCGAGGGCCCAAATGTATTACGTAGGGGATAATGGTAGAGCCACCTGGAGCTTAAAGAGAAAAGGAGGCAAAACAGTCACCAAGTCACCAAGTGCTGTCTTCTTGGGCTCATCACCACCTTAGAGAAGCTTTACCCTCAAGAGCCCCTTAGGAGACGGAGCCTGTTGACACTCCCTTGTAGAAGGAGGAAATGACAAGGAAGGTTAGACCCTCATCAGGGATCACAAGCGTTCCCACTCTCCAGTGGGCTGGACTGTTGGGAAATGCTGCCATATAGGAGGTGGGAGGTTAGCTGCAGGGAAGACTCCATCTGTAAGGAAGTTATCCACGCTGGGTGAGACTTTCCAGTGATGTGACTCTTTCGGTGTCAGTCACGCTCTCGTAACATAAATCAAATGAAGCCCTTGGCTCCCCAAGCTAGATTTGGGTGGAACTGTCACTTTGCCATTAGGATCCTATCTGGGGATCAAGAGACATTTTTGACAAGGCCTCAGAAGAAAGTTAATGCACCAGTCCAGAACTTAAATCAAAGGATAGACCAGAAACAACTGCCTTCTTGTGCCGTGGGGACTGAGCTAGCACCAGCTAACCTCAGCGTGTGCACAGCTGTACCTTCTCCTGGACCAGGCACTTGGCCACAGAGTGGCACAGTTTAGACTATACAGTCAGGTGGCTGTCAGGGGAGAGGGAGGATTTGGGGAAATTCTGTTATGCTCTTTGGTGGAGACAGAAATAGGAGGCTCCATTCCCCCCTTCCAGCCTGGTCAGCACCCCATGCTGACATCAGCCAGACTCTTCACACACATGCACCCCCACTATTGCGCACATCCAGCTAAAAGCCCTGCTCGCCTCCTCTGCTCCTGGCCACACCAGCTGTCAGTACACACCTTGTTCGAACCCTCTCTGTGCCTCGCTCCCCCTCCTGCTGCCCATAGCCCTCATGAGGTCCTCTGGCCAGCTGCCCAGGGTACTCTCGGCTCTCCATACCTCCAAATCTCTCTGCCCCCACAGCCTCGCTGTTCTATCTCCTGCTCTGACTCCTCTCCAAGTCCCCTTTATCTAGTAGACTTTTCCTGCCCTGCGGGGAGGGCAGGCATATTCATGTGGTGTGCATGCAGATGTGTGCACACGCATGTGGAAACCAGAGGCCCATACAGAGTGCCTTCTTCCATCACTCAACATTATCTTTTTGGAGGCAGGGTCTGTCACTGAACTGGGAGCTCACCAGTTCAGCTAGGACTTCAGGACATACCACATACCACTACAGTTGACTTTTTTTTTATTTCTGTTGATGCTGGTGACCAAACTTGGGTTCCCATGCTTGCTGTGCAAGCACTTTAGACAAGTCCTTCCCCTCCGACCAACTTCTCCTGTCCTTAAACTCTTGCATTGATGGTTTGTTTATAGACTCATTTAGCTACGTTTCCCACTGGCTCAGGCAACAAAGACCGAAGCACACCCAGAACTCTCCAGAAATATCTGTGTTCCTTCCACCACAATGCAGCCCAGGACAGAGCCAAGCCATCTGGCTCCGTGTACCTACCACAGTGGCCCATGCAAACAGTCGGTCAGACCCAAGCTTTAATCCCTTTACCAGGCTCATGTCTTCTCTTTCCTTTATACCTCTTTCTTTTTTTTTCTTTCATCTGTTTTACAAATGCCACCACGCCAGCAGAGGCTGGAAAAGCTCAATGGCCCAGCCCTGCCTTGAAGGAGCTCTTGACAAGCTGTAGAACCCAGACAGGCACACTCAAGGAGCCAAAATAAAGCACCCTTGTAATCCACATTGGTGACAGCTCTGTCTCAGTGGGAATGACTTTCCGCCATCTCTCAATGGCAGGTGTGGACGCTGAGACTTGTCCCCATGAACACTACAGTGAGCATGGAGTGCTCCAGGGGAGGTGTCAGGCTAGGGCTTCACAGTCAGCCCCCTCCTTCTGCATCCACCAAGTGACGGATTCCTAAGAACAGGTCAGCACAGCCACTACCTTGAATCAAGCTTATCAGAAAGCACAGCTTAAGAAGTGTGAAGCTGTGAGGGTTTTTTTTTTTTCTTTTTGGCTTTTCAAGGTAGGGTTTATGTATGTATCCCCGGCTGTCCTGGAACTTGCTCTGTAGACCAAGCTGGCCTTGAACTCAAAGATTCCACCTGCTCCTGCCCCTGCCTCTGCCCCTGCCTCTGTCGTAATCAAAGACATGCATGCACTACCACCACCCAAGCAGTGGAAGCAGAGGCATGTAGATCTCTATGAGTCTACAAAGTGAGCTCCAGAATAGCCAGAGCCGTTACACAGAGAAAGTCTGTCTCAAAAACAAAACAAACAAACAAACAAAAAGGTGTGAAGCTGTAATTCCTAATCCCATGCAGCTTCCAGGAGTTTTCCTGAGTAGAATCAATGCTAAGAAATCCACAGACCTCTCTCCACAGGCAGGCTGTAGGGGCAGGACACTGGGGAAAGTGGAGTCCAAGAGGAGAAAATCCTGCCTGTCACAGCGAGAACTCAGTGACTGAAAAAAAGTTCCAATATCGTCCAAGACTGGGAGTTGTCACCTGGAGGACATGCAGGACTTATACTAAACCATCTGATGCTGATCATCTGATAACTCCAATTTAAATTAAGATATGATTTAACAAATCACAACTTACTAGAGCACCGTGCTGACAACTCACAATGTTATGTCACATAGAGGAAGGTTGCACCTGCATCAAGGGAGTCAGGGACAGGACACTGCAGGGAGGAGATGTGCTAGGAGTTCCTCATCCTCACTGTTCCCAGCCTTGGCAGAGACCCCTCTGCTACCCTGGACCCTCACAAACATAGACCACAGAAGACCGGATGGAGAGCAAACGGTGTTCAAAGTACAGCCTCGGGGCTTGCCGCAGTAGACATACCATCTCGTTCTGTTATTGCCTGGAAGAGATTATCATTTTCAAGTGAAGCCATTTTGACATCTAAGAAGTGACATCCATTCCTCCCAGTTCAATCTTGACACTAGTTTCATAGATTGAACTCACACAAGGAGCAGAAAGCCCATAACACAGAGTTATGTTTCTATACAAAGAGCCGGCTATCTTAGAACAACATTAAAGTAATAAAATATCCTCAATGCTCCCCATGCCCAGCACACTTCACAGCTCTGGGTTGATCTGTAATCTGTATTTCCATTTTGTGTCCTTTATTGGTCAGCCTCGAAGAGTCGTTTCCACATTTCCTATAATGCCATTTTGCTGGTGATAAATTTCTTTGGATTTTCTATGTCTGAAATCAACTTTACTTCCTCCCTTCACGTTTGAAGAATGACGTCGTTGGGTTCGGGTTCGAGCGCGGGACTGAGAGCATTCCATTAGGACACAGGGGCTCCTGCAGTGTCTTCCCACTCGTTGCCTCCAGGAGAAATCTGCTGTCACCCTTATCTTTGTTCCTCCGTACATAACGTGCCTTTTTCCTCGGGCCCTTATACCACTCTCTCTTTATTGGTTTTGACCAGCTTGCTCGCGGTGCGCATTGATCTTTCGTTACGTTTCCTGTCCTTGCTTCAGTGAGCTTCTAGAATTTGTAGGTGATAGTTTTCACAGAAATTGGAAAACTGGGGACCATTATTTCTCAAAATGACTTCCATGTTTCCACCTCTCCCTTCATTTTCACGGCTTCCAATTACGCGTTCTGACACTTGATTTTTTTCCCTCACTGATATGGATGCCCCGGGTTTCCCCTCTATCCCATACGCTTTGTTCCAGAGAGATTCTGTTGGCACGTTGTTGAGTTCCCTGCTGTTTTCTTCGGTGATACCTGGTCTCCTCCAGTTGTTTAGCCAATGTGCTTTCATCTCTGCACTGTGCTTTACATTTCTAGGAGTTTAATTTGGCTCACCTGTGTAGTTTCCTAAACTTATGGACATATAAAATATAGTTATTGTAAATAACTAACGTTTGAGATACAGTCTTGCTGTCTAACCTTAGCTGGCCTGGAAGTTTGGAAGTTGTTATGTAGACCAGGCGGTGAAATTAAAAGCATGTACTAACATGTCTGGCAAAAAAAAAATAATAATGTCTTTGTTAAGTTTTGTCTATGTCAATTTTGAAATAGTCACAGATAGATATAGGTAGGTAAGTAGGTAGGTAGGCAGACAGACAGACAGACAGATAGAGAGATAGATATATACAGACAAATAGATGATTCTGCCTATGATGTTCCCATGCTTCTCTGAACATCTGGTGACCTATGGTGACTTGTCACACACACTAAGGTTTGCCTGGATGGGATTTTCTTTTCTGTTTTCTGTAAATATTCCTGAGCTTTCTTGTCATAAGTTGAAGGTGACATAGTTGGTCTTTTCTGTTCTTATTTTTATTATTTACTAGTTGCATCTGGAACCATGTTTAACACAGTGCTGTCCAGACACTGAAGAAGCAGGCTGTGACCTGCCCAGCTAAAAAAGATACTGAGCCATGTGGCTAACATAGATAAGAATAATGGATTAAAATAAGTTATAAGAGCTAATACAAAGCCTGAGCTAATGGGACAATCAGTTCATAACTTATGGAGACCTCTGTGTGATTTTCTTTGGGACCTAACGACTATGGAAACTGGGAAGGCCAGAAACCCCAACAAAGAAGGCCCTCATGTTACATATTTTTTCCTAATGATGAAAGTGGGACCTTTCAGAGTGTTCGCCCCATGCCTATGAGTAATGACTTTTTCCAGCTCTGCAGAAGGGACACCATTATTCCTGGCTCTGAGTACTGTTGGATGCTTCCCCCAAAACTTTGAGTAACTTCCTTACATGCCTGAGCTGGCCAGTGTCTGCTGGAGCTCTGAAGGTGCCCCTGTGGTTCTCTGCAGCTCATTCTGTGGCTCTCCCCTCTCCAGTGCCGTTCTGCAAATATAACCCACCCTCGGCCGACTCTCAGCAAAGTCAATCTGTCTCTGCCCCTTTCCCATCCTTTCTCTGGAACTGGAAACTTCAGGTGTGAAAACGTCAAAGCAGTGAGTAACTTGGGCACCCAGAGGGTCCACTCAACAGTTTCCACTTCTTAGGGATCCATGTCCTTTGTTGCCTGATATTCAATGCTGTGAAACTGATTTTTTTTTTTTCAGGCCTGGAAACATAGCTCAGTAGTGAAGGGCTTGCCTTGGATATGCAAAGCCCTGGGGTACAGTCTCCAGCACGACAGCGAAAAAAATAAAGCAGAGCTGCTGCTTGATAGATTGGGTTTTATTTTTGAAAGTTTCTGACTGCTACAGGCAGGGAAGCAGCTTCTATCCCTGGGACTTCCATCTTACGTGGAGGCTGAAGTATCAAAAGAAACACGCTCTCTACTTGGGGACTAAGAACAGCATTTACATAAGACAACATAAGCCGTCTGAGATCCCCAGAATTTGTCCCGGGTTTAAATGGGGTATTGTACTTTTTAAAGATTTATTTTATTTTTATTTACATGTAGGTAATGTTTCTATGTGTGTGTGTTTGTGCCTCCTGTGTGGGAGAGAGTACCCGTGGAAGCCAGAAGAGGGTGTCGTATTCCCTGTAGCTGGATTTACAGGCGGTTGTGTGCTGAGCTGCCCAGTATGAATGCTGAGAACCTGACTCTGGTCCTCTGCAAGATCAGCAAGTGCTCTCACGTGCCACACTGTCTTCCCAACCCCGTGGAGCTGAGTCTTAAAGGCTCTTTCCATCTGTGCATATTTGTTTGTTTGCAGGTGTACACAGTGCACACCCTTGTGGAGGACAGGGGACAACCATCTTGCTGTTTGAGACATGGTCTCTCCCTTGCATGACATATGTCTAACAGACTGGCCAGTGAGCCTCAAGGATTTACCTGTCTTGACCGCTCCAGCACTGGGCTTAAGGCGCATCCCACTCAGCTTTTTTTATGTAAGTTCAAGACTCAATGTCAGAACTTCCTGACTGCCAGGCAAGAACTTTACTGACCGCTCCGTCTCCCCAGCTCCCTCTCTGCGTTCTTATACAGCATTTTGTGAGATCCAAGAGATGAAGATTTCCTCCCACCCTATGCCTGTGCCTTCATTTTCTCAGTAGTGAACTCCAAAGAGCAAGTCTGCAATCCTGATGAATTTCAAATTAATTTTTATGAAATCTTAAAGTAGTTTTAATTTGCATTTCCCTGAAACTGGGGATGTTGAACATCTTTATAACGTTCCTCAGTCATTTGTATTTGGTCTTTGAGAACTCTGTTTAGTTCTGGGTCCCATTTCCTAAGTTGGGTCGTTTGTTTCCTCGGTGTTTAGAACATTGTCTAGTTCTTTGTGTATTCTGGATATACAGCTGGCAAATCTTGTTTCCAGTTCTGTAAGCTGCCTCTTCTATTTAATGGTGCTCGCCATAAAGCTTTCCAGTTTCGTGAGGCTCCGCCGATTTACTCTTGGTTTTAGTACCTGCTGGAACTCCACCCAGAAAGTCTTTTCCCGTGCTCATGAGTTCAAGCATGTTTTCTCTTTCTCCTCTGTCACATCCAGGATCTCAGGCCCTACATTGAGGGCCATGGTCCATCTGGAGTTGAGGTTTGTGCAGGATGAGAGACAAAGATCTAGATTCATTCTCCTACATGTAGTTATCCAGTTTGATAAGTACCAATTGTTGAAGATGCTGCCTTTTCTTCGCTGTGCATTTTGGCCTTTTTGCCAAATTTCAGGTGGTTGTAGGAGGTTGGGCTTATATGTGGGTCCTTAGTTCTATTACATGTTTAATGTGTCTATGTTATTCAATGGATCTGGATGTCCTGACTTTTATCTATGAAGTATGCTTCCCTCCAAAGTCATGCAACTTCTCCAACATGTTTCTCCACAAGTTTTGTTCTTTCATATATGAAGTACAGATCCATGTCCTATTTGGGGTTAATTTAACGGCCACTTCAGGTGATTTCAAGAACACTTAGGAATGTTTATAGGAAAGGAATAAAAGAGCACTCAAAAAAAGGTAAAACCTATAATGTTCCATATCCAATCTCGGCTCACAAGACATATGTTAGCTTGTTATAATTGGCAGAGACAAAGTTCAGACTTTTCCATAAGGACTGCTAAGTGTTTGGGTAACAGTTTCTGACCCTTGGCCTCACCCCAAGAACCTTACCATCTCTTTGTTCTGTTGCTTGAGACCTGGTCTTATGTGCCCAGGCTGGTCCCAAACTTACTGTGTAGCCAAGAATGACTTCTAATCCTCCTGCCTCCACCTCCAGAGTTTCTGGGGTTACAGATGTGCAGTGCTGAGGGTGGAACCCTTTGTGCATGCAAGGTAAGCAGTCTACACCCCAAATCACATTCGTATCCACAAACCTTGTATTTTTATCAAAACCCAGTTGACCACATAGGCTCCATCTGTTCCTGGCCTTTGTTCTGTCTGGTTCCGCTGCCTGTCTGACCTTTGGAGTTGTGTTGTTTTTGTTTCTCTAGCCTTATAGTGAGTCTTGAATTCAGACAGCAGAAGGCTTCAGGAATTGCTGCTCATAGTCAAACTCACTCTGGCTTTTTCTGATCTCTAGCATCTCCAAATAAGTTTTAGAATCAACTTACCAATCCATGCTTGAAAAAAAATGTTAAAATAAATCTTCACTATAACCCCTACACTTAAGGTTCAGAGAACATCAAGGAAGAAGGGAGTTGAAAGATTGTAAGACCAGGATACCTACTGCAAAAGAGTCTCTTCTTTAAAAATGTAGGGATGTGAAGTGAGGGGTTATGGGAAGGAGAGGATTTGGAAGGAGTTTGGGGAGGAAGGAGCAAGGGTGGACACTATCAAGATACATTACATGGAATTCTTAAGTAGTTAATAAAATATTATGCTATTAATTTTTAACCACTCTTTCCAGGACTGCATTGAATTTATAAACTTGATGATATGGCCGTTTTAACATGATTAACTCTCTCAGTTCACAGACATGGTCTGTGTATCTCTACATATCTGTCTACATATCTACTTACCTAGCTACCTATCATAACTATCATCTATCATCTATCTATAACAGCTGTCATATAGCTATTATATATGATATATAATAGCTATCTATCCATGTATCCATATGTCTATCACCTATCTTATTTATATATCAATGTACATATGTATTTATGTATGTATGCATCTATCTATTAACTACTATATCTACCTATCAGTCATATCCCCTATCATAGCATCTATTGTTCCATCTTTATAATCTAATATATCTATCTACCCATCTATTTATTAATCCTCCTATCTATGCATCTATCTATGTATCTATCTGAGCTTCCTTTCATTTCCCTCAAAAGTATAATATTTTTAGTGTTTAGATATTTGCATATTTTGTTGATCTCCCCTACTCAAAGTTTTATTATGTTTCTGCAACTCATTACTATAATATAATTCAACTCTGTAATGAATATACAGAAATATAGACATCTAAAACCCTACTCAACTTTCAGAGTGGTAACTGTAACTTTTAAAATTAGATTCCCTAGAATTCACAGAACGCTGGGAGGAAGAGGAAGTGAGCTCAGTCTTGACAGCTCTGCTCTCAGGAGCAGATGCCTCAGAGAGATGCCATGCCCCGCTCCCGGGATGAAGCTCCGACCCAGGATGGACTAGGCTAGAATCTTCCCGGTAAGCGCACCTTGGGGTGCTACACACAGATGATTAGAAATGGGCTAAATTAATATGTGAGAATTAGCCTAGAAGAGAATGGGCCAAACAGTGATTAAATGAATACAGTTTGTGTGTTGTTATTTCGGGGCATAAGCTAGCCAGGCAGGCGGCTGGGGGGCTGGGGACGCAGCCCCGCCGCCGCCCTTATTACTACATTTTGACGCCCAACGTGATGGATTAAACCCACTTAAAAAACCTGAGAAGGCTTAAAAATAAGGGAGAGAGAGTTTAACACAGATTTTTGCAGTTTGTTGGTGGCGTGCTGTAGAGAGACTTCCTGATTCGGCAACCGTAGCAGAAAAAACGCTGTGTCATTTTAAAGCGCGACTTCCTGGGGCTGTGCCACCATTGCGATCTCTGTCTGGCTCCTGTGGGAGACAGAGCTTTTGAATAGAGCATTTGGAGTAAAGTGCTATGATTTGTTAGATGGCAACTAGACTCGCTGTGTTCTCGGGTCTGCTCTGCTTGCTAGAGGCAAGCAAGTGCCTCATCTAAGAGAGGCTTCCTGACTCAGCTTTAGCTGCAAAGCCTGCAGCTCATTAAGAGGTCCTGCCACGAAACACTTAAACGGTGTTGACGAAAAGCTGAACACATGCTTTTCGGTTTTCAGCTGTAGCAGGAAAAAAGCTGTGCCGTTTAAAAATGCCAGCTTTCTGGGCTGTCCTGCCAGGGCAAACTCTGACTATTTGAGGCAGGAGGGCCGGCTACCAAGAGAGGACTTGTGTGTTGTCTGTTGTAGCTCACTTGCTGGCAGGGACCTTGAAATGCCATACAGTTGTTGCAGTAAACATGGCTACAGCCTGTATATCCGCCATGAGGCTGGAAAGCTAAGGAATGGACTGGATCTAGCTGGCAAAGCCACGCCTTTAATCCTACTGATATTGCTTGGTAAATTAAAGACTCATGTGGTCAGAAAAAGAGAGATATACAGTAAAGAGAGATTCAAAGACAAAGAAAATTTTTAAATGGTTTACAGTGTGTTAAAAATATATGCAGACTAAAAGTTGAAGTTCTTAAAGTAAAAAACATAAAAAAAGGAAGAGAGTTGTTGTGTGTGGTAGCACACGCCTTTAATCCCAGTGCCTAGAAGGCAGAGGCAAACAGATCTCTGTGAGTTCAAGGTGTACTAGTTTACACCTTTAATCCCAATGCCTGGGAGGCAGAGACAGGCAGATCTCTGAGAGTTCAAAGACAGCCTGGTCTACAGAGTTACTTCAGGTCAAAGATACAGAGAACCTGTCTCAAAAAGCAAAGAGTTAAAAGTAAAAATAAACAAAATAGAGGTTAAAACAAAGCTGCACAAAGATGAAAAATACACAGAGAATCTTGATACTGTATGCTATTATGCTCTCGTTGAATTGTTTAAATGCTGAGGAAGGAGAAACAGATGCTAAAAGATATTTATTTATAAATGCTGCTGAACTAATCCAACATAGATATTTTGAAAATGCCTTAAATTTGAAATTTGGATCTAAGGACATGATACTTTGGAAAGGAGTTTCTTATTTTGTTTTCACAGAGGATGAGACGCTGTTCATTTCTTCTATTCCGATTTGGTATGATGGACCACGCCCTCCTGAAGGGTTGTTGCGAACATCTCCAGAAAATTGCTTCGCTCAACTGCCAACTGAGATGAAACTAGCACACAGGTTATACCATGAAAGACTTAATTAACGACGCCCCCATTCAGCAGGAAGCAGTTTGGAGAGAAAAAACTGCGCCCATGTTCCCAAATATGGTTTTATAAACGTTCTTTTACATTTAAAGGGGGATATGATATAGATATGAATAATTTGCATTGGTATAGATTTTGCTTTATTGATAGAGATTTAAGGTCAATTTTGTTATATGTATATGTATTTCTGATCTTTATTAAGGTATTGTGATTGTGTAGTTCATTTAAAAATGTAATATATATAGGTAGTTAATAGATAATCATAATGGTCAAGTTTGTAGTCATGTTAGTTAATATTTTCTAGATATATAGAGATATATTTTAGATAGACATTCTTCATGTCTTTCAAAGATTACAGAATAGGACATTGAATGTTTTAATAACTGAGTACTTTTCATGACAATGAGACACTCTGCTCCTGGCAGCACCAATCTACTTCAAGAGGAAGATGGGCATCGAAGAGGCACCTTATGGAGTTTGATAGCCATTTGGGCAAGAAACTGCTCTTGCCTGGACTATTGCATAAACTGGACACAGAGAACCCGCAAAGAGAGGACTACTGAACTTGCCTAAGGTGAGATGATCTTTCGGGGTTCCTGATTCATGAAAGAGTCTGCGAGACATTCTGCAGGCCACAACAGATAGTGACTGAACTGACTTTGAATTTTCCTGCTTTATGGAAATGTCTGCTGGATACCATGGGCCTGAAGGCTGAAGATGGATGCCCCAATGGTACAGAGGAACTTTGGGTGATTGTCCAGGCAGCAAGATGTCTCTGTCATTTCTAGAGTTTTAAAAGTTGCTTTTTTCTTGTTTGCTTAGGTAGTATTGTATCTTTCTGGAGTCTTTGATGGAGTTAAAAATAGTTATAGTTTTCCTTAGTTATGATAAATATTATTGTAACTTTTACTTGATAACTGTTTTGTTATATGTAATTTTGCTATGTTAAAGTTAAAGTCTTTTTTTTTTTTGTTTAAACCGAAAAAGGGGAAATGATGGAGGAAGGTCATTGGCTAATAAAGGAACTGCGTTGGCCCATTTTATTGGTTAGAGGATAGGTGGGAGGAGTAAACAGAACAGAACGCTGGGAGGAAGAGGAAGTGAGCTCAGTCTTGACAGCTCTGCTCTCAGGAGCAGATGCCTCAGAGAGATGCCATGCCCCGCTCCCGGGATGAAGCTCCGACCCAGGATGGACTAGGCTAGAATCTTCCCGGTAAGCGCACCTTGGGGTGCTACACACAGATGATTAGAAATGGGCTAAATTAATATGTGAGAATTAGCCTAGAAGAGAATGGGCCAAACAGTGATTAAATGAATACAGTTTGTGTGTTGTTATTTCGGGGCATAAGCTAGCCGGGCAGGCGGCTGGGGGGCTGGGGACGCAGCCCCGCCGCCGCCCTTACTACTACACTCTTCCTTCAGTCACCTGTGAATAATTCTAATTTATCTTTTCAATGTGTATTCCATGGTTATATTATATACCTTATTATTCTCATTATTTCTCTTATTATACTAGCTAAGAAATTCAATAAAATGTTGAATAAAAGTAGCTTAGGTAGACACCTTTTAAAAGAGATATTTAATCCTTTGCCACTAAGCTTCAGGTTTCTCAAAAAAAAAAGCATAAATAAATAAGACCCATATTTACTTAGGATACATCAGTGGCTTTTCTGACTAACTGTGGGTTCTCTGCATGCCCTGTGTTCTCTGTCCATTTTATTCTTTTCTTTTTCGTGCTACCTTCTACTTAGGTACATTTCAACCCCCCATTTTTATCCCTTACTGACAAGGACTGTGCCTCATTTAGAAGAGTGATATTGACTGTCACTATATGACTTAAGTTGACACAATCGCCTTCAAATAACATCATAGCACCTAATACGTGACCTTTGACATTTCTATGTCCACTACCTGTCCTTGTGATTTTGCTATCATACACTTTACTACTGTATGTGTGATGAACTTCACAACCCATTCTTCGTTTTAGGCAATCGGTTATCAATAAAGAAAAGCAAAAGAATAACGTCCTCTGAGTGCTCACCAAATTCCTTATTCTAGGCTGATTCAGGTCCTCCTCTAACCCTTGCTCTCTGCCTGGAAAATGTCTAACAGTTTATACAGAACGGCTCTTCCTACAACAAAGACACATGGAGTGTGTGCAGAGAGATGCACAGTTCGACTCCATTTCTGAGCTTATTCTCTTGGGTATTTAATCCCGGGTTGAATGCTTTCTTTCTTCGTTCAGTGTTTCACAAAATTCCTTCCATTGTTCCTGACTCATAATTTTGCATTTACAATCGGCAGCATCTTTGTCTCACTCCTTTGTGTGTAATGACTCTGCAGACTACAGTAGCTTCAAAGTGTTTCTTTTTTGCTGGTTTTCAATAATTTGATTATAATATGCCACTGTGTGTGTATGTGTGTGTATGTGTTTGTGTGAGAGAGAGAGAGACAGAGACAGAAACAGAGAAACAGACAGAGAGCATGGGTTTTGTAAAGATTCTTATATCAAACTAGATAAATTTAACCCAGATGGCATCATCTTCATACACATCTATGTGTGTTTCATCTTAGATGTTTATCTCATTAAAATTCAAATATATTGACATTTGGAGATTTTCATGTAGTATCAAATTGACTGTTAAGGGCCGGCAAAATGTCTTAGTGGGTAAAAGAGCTTGCTATCAACCCTGACCAACCTGAGTTTGAACCCTGGGACCCACATGGTAGACTTCATTAAGTTGTCCTCTGACCTCAACACATGTTCCATGGTACACATATAAACACACACACACACACATATATATGCTCGCACAATAAATAAATGTATTTAAAAACTTAGTCCCAGCATTTGGGAGGCAGAAGCAAGTGAATCTCTGCAAATTCAAGGCCAGCCTGGTCTACAGAGTGAGTTCTCTCAAAAAGCAAAAGAAAAGAAAGACCTTAAAGCAGCTACTAATTCTACTCAATGCATTCATCTCAGATCCTGTCTTCCATCCCTAGAGTTCCCATGTGGTCCTTATTTTCACATCCTCCTTATTTTTCCTCTCTGTTGTAGCCTCATCAATTCCTCAAACCACTTTCAGAAAGCTCCATCTTCTTTTTCCAATATTTTTCTAAATATTTTTCTCCCCTTATTTGAGTGAACTGTTCATTATTATCGCCCTCCCTTTTTGCAGACATGCTAATTCCTGCTGTTCTTTTAATATTAGATCTTCATTGAGTTATCAAATTCCAATATATCTCTCACCTCCTCGATAATTCAGTAGCCTTAAAACGTGCTGGCTCTTCTACTTTTCTGCTGCACTTTAATTGTTTTTCATATATCTCAATTCACTCTGTCTTATATCCCACGGAATGCTATTATTATTCTGGTATTTGCAAGATTAATTTTGATTAAAGATTCATTTTGATTAAGCTGTGTAGTTTCCTCCTGCATTGCTTTTTATTTCTTTCTCCATCAACAGCATTCAGTTAGGATCCTATCCCTCTGCCTGATGAATCTTGGGTGTTAGGTGCTTATTGCAATCCTCCTCAAGTTATATTTGCTGGGAAATACTCCCATTTATGGTCTTTTTGGACAGATAGTTTTATGGTATAGAATTTGGTTGTTGTCTCTTGGCATTTTAAGGACAATGTCCCATCCTCCCTAGCCTCTGTTTCTCCTCTTGCTGCTTTTCCAGGTTCTTTTCGGCTGACTTTAGAAGTGTGTGGTTCAGCTTTGCTTGTCGCACTTTGTGTCTCTACTGTTTTGCTTGCACATACTTTGGTGAATTCTTATTGGGGTTGTGCATCCTATGGGGTTTGTAGTTTGATGCTTTCCATTCATATTTGATACATTCAAGTTTTTCAGAACTTTGGACGTTTCTTTCCTCCCCCAATTCTCTCCCTTTCTTTCTCTTCTCCTTCTGAGACTCCAATTACATAGATACTTATTTATATCTAAGCACATGATTTTAGGCTTTTCAAAACACCTATTTAATCCTTTTGCAGAAGGAGAGAGAGCACGAGAATGGAACTCAGGACCGCGCGGGGTGCACCCACACACTGAGACAATGGGGATGTTCTATTGGGAACTCACCAAGGCCAGCTGGCCTGGGTCTGAAAAAGCATGGGATAAAACCAGACTTGCTGAACATAGCGGACAATGAGGACTACTGAGAACTCAAGAACGATGGCAATGGGTTTTTGATCCTACTGCATGTACTGGCTTTGGGGGAGCCTAGGCAGTTTGGATGGTCACCTTACTAGACCTGGATGGAGGTAGGTGGTCCTTGGACTTCCCACAGGGCAGGGAACTCTGATAGCTCTTTGGGCTGACGAGGGAGGGGGACATGATTGGGGGAGGGGGAGGGAAATGGGAGGCGGTGGGGGGGAAGAGACAGAAATCTTTAATAAATAAATAAATCCTTTTCCAAATATTACTTTTTTTCAAATCCCTCACTTTTCTGGATTTTTCACTCTCTGTTTTTACTCCACACTTTGATAGAGCTATTTTCTTTCTATTTAGCCTCCTTTTGATTCTGTTTCCTCAGTTGTACAATGAAGATAATAACAAGACCTAGCTAGGAGTTGCCACAGGGATTATATATGTTAATACATGCAAATCATTTGGCGCAGTGCCTATAGCATCACTATTTTTATCGTGTGTGTCACACAGATAGTAAATCTCAGGCTCTGATAGGTCAATTACCCACCAAGTCAAGTAGAACTCTTCCTCCCTCCTGAGAGAAATCTAACTGTTCCTTGAGCATCATCGGCTATGGCGAAATACAGAATGAAGAACGCACACCTAGGGGAATGTATTAGTCAAGGCTTTCAGAGCAACAGAACTTATGGAATGAATATATGTGTGTGTGTACATGTATATGAAATTTGTTAGAATTTCATACAGGTTGTGATCTATATAATCCAAAAATGGCTGCCTATGAACAGAAGATTCAAGAATCCAACAATTTTTCAGTCATGAGGCTGGATGTCTCAGCTGATCTACAGTATATGCTGAAATTCCAAAGAAGTAGGCTCTAATGCCAGTGAAGAAATGGACTTTCTAGCAAGGGCAAAAGCGAGCAGGCAAAGAGAGAACCTTTCCTCTTTTTGTCCTTTATCTGGGCTGCCAGCAGAAGGTGTGGCTCAGATCGGAGGTGGGTCTTCCTACATCAAAAGATCTGGATTAAAGGTGTGTGTCTTCCCACCTCAAGGATCCAGATTAGAAGTAGATTTTCCCACTTCAGATGGTTTAATTAAGCAAAAATACCTCCCAGGAATGCCCATCCATTTTTTTGTAGTTTAGTTAATTCCAAATGTAGTCAAGTTGACAACCAAGAGCAGGCATCATAGGAATCTTGAGGAGACCAGCTTGATGGAATGGAGCAAAGCTTCAGAGAAAGCTGAGAGATGGCAAATATTTGGGGCAGCACAAACTTGCTGATCTAGATAGCATCGACAGTCAACTTGACACAGACCAGTGTCACCTGAAAAGTATAAACTAAGGAATTGTTTTCACAAGGTTATTCTGTCTGGGAGGGGTTGTCTTGACTATTAATTGATGTAGGAAGGCTCCTAGGCAGGAGTACTGGGATGTATAAAAAAATCCTGTAGCATGAGCCATAGCTAGGTATCGAACTGCATCCCCCATCCTGCTGTCGTTCCTTAGCTGAGAGTGAATTTCCTGGTCAGCAGTAGTGTTGTATGAACTAGCAAGCAGTCCTGCCTTTGGGTTTCCTACCCTGTCTTCTCTCATTGATGGACTGTGACCTGAAAGAGGAAATGAATGCTTTCCTCCCTGTCTTAGTTACTCTTCTATTGCTACATATATGCTATAACCAAGCCATCTTATAAGAGAAAGTGATGATGGAGAGAGGGCCTGCTTTTCATCCCAGCCACCCAGCTAGCTTACACCCAAAATAACCACACAGAAATTGTATTAATTAAAACACTGCATGGCCCATTAGCTCTAGTTTCTTATTGGCTAACTTTTACATCTTAATTTAACCCATTTCTATTCATCTTTGTATCGCCACGTGACTGTGGCTTACCAGCAAGATTCTAACCAGTGTCTGTCTCAAGCATGGCATCTGCCACTCTGCCCTTCTTTCCAGCATTCAGTTCTGTCTTCTCTGCCTACCTAAGTTCTGCCCTATCAGGCCAAGCATTTTCTTTATTGATTAACCAATGAAAGCAACACATAAACAGAAGGACCTCTTAGACCAAGAAAGTGTTTAATAGAGGATTATAGTTTCAGAGAGTGAGGCCATGACCACCATGGAGGGAGGCATGGTTGCGGGCAGGAATCGTGATGGAGCAGTAGCTGAGAAATTATATCTTATCCATGCCAGAGGTAGAGAAAGAAAGAGAGAGCTAACTGGCAATTGCAGTTGACTGTTGAAACCTTTCTAGAAGGGCAGGAACTCTGTCTTACTAAGTCTTGAAGTCCCACCATCCATTCTGACATATGGTGGGTGTTTCATGAATGTGGGTGGAAAAGGAGAAATGGGGAAAGGAAAATGCCATTCAGTGGGCAGGGCTACTGAGAATGCCTAGCAGAGAAGAGAGTAGGGTACGTGCCAGGACATCACGTGTGCACTTCCAAGACTGTCAGGCACAGCACAGAACCGTGTTAGCCTGACTTCCGTTGTGCCCCAAGCTCGTCAGGAACTAATCACATCTATTAAACACAACACTAGTCTCTGAGAGATAATCGTCTCCACTCCACACTGACTAGGCTCCCCCCATTACCTGTGTGGGAATTCTCAGCCCAAACAGCCTTGGAGTCACTGCTTTCCGAAGTTTGAAATCAATCCAAACTCTGAGCAGACACCCGTTGGCAGCTTCAGAGACCAAGTTCTGCATGAAGGCATGGCATTAAATAAGCATACCCAGAGAGGAATTATATAATACGTAGAAATTAGTCCAAGAAACAAGTTACGTTCCACCCAGGCCAAGATCTCAAACACAGCGCGAGTTGGAAACGAGACGTTCACCACCGCAAGCGTGAAAACTGGGCTGAAGGTTGCACCGGTTCATTGGGAGCTTAGGCTGTCACTTTACACAAACAGCTCCTAGGAAAAGCGATTTTTATATTCCATCTCATTCTGTCTTCACTTGTTCAAGGGCCTAGCCTGATCTTTAAATAACAAAAATCTTAAATGCTGAGATGAGTTAGACACTAGTGAGACAAGACTGATAACATAATCCGAATCCCAGGGAGCCAATCCCCCACACACACACCCAGAGTCCCGGGAGCAGGAGGGGAAGACCAGCCTGCAATTACTTTGAAGTCAGTTACTGACAATGTTGTCCACTGGGCTGAAGCCCTGCTTTGGGCAGGATTTTCCAAATGTCAAAGCTAACAAATGAAGGGCCAAAGGACAAGGGAGATGCTTTGGAAAGAAAACTCCTACCCTTTTGTTTTAGAATCGAAGACTCTGGAGGTGGACAGATGCATGATAAACTTGTGCGGATGAGGGGGACTTCTTGGATCCAGGCACCAGTGAAAACCCAGGCTGCCTCCTGCTCTCTGCAGCATGTCTGACCTGGAACTCACAGGGGCTCTGCTGGACCAGCCCATCGCTCAACACCGCCTCTGCAAAGAACAAAAGCACCAGCCAAGGCCAAAATGTGGCATCCTGGGACTTGCCCCCCAGCCGTCCCAGAAGTGCGACAGAGCTTCCTAAAAGGACCCTGCCTTCATCCTATCAAGGATGTGTTCTCCATGGGACAGATTCCTCGCCTGCTCTTTCGGCTCGCGTGTGGTTTCAGTAGACATTTTGTATTGTTTTAACATGTTTTTGAATGTGTCTAAGACAGAAAACTTACATAACCTTTTGGACCACTTCCCTTAGGAAAGGAGAAACCGTAAATGTCAAATCTCAGCTAATGAGGAGCAGGCACTCCTAGAACAGGCTTCGCTTCACAGGTTGGACCTCAGCTGGCCACAGTCATGAGGCAGGCCAGCTGGTCAGCCACAGTGGGAGGGGCTTGTCTTGTAGGATAAGCGTGAGCTTGCCCAGCATCAACTTGCAACCACTTTTGACTTCAGTAAGAACTGTGGATTCACGGGCACCTTTGGTCCTCTGGAGAAGCAGTGTTAAAGAAGTAGTAACCCCACGTTAGTTCTGCTTATCACAAGCAAATATCCAACGAACCCAGCCGAAGGAAAGACGGGCTTATTCGGACTCCCAGGCTCAGTCGGGGTCCCAGGGCTCTGTTTCTAGGCTAGTCTTAGAGCAGAACACTGTGGCCATAAGAGCCTGACAAAGACTCTCAGTCTCGCTCCCTGGCAGACAGGAAGCAGAAGGAAGTGCATGGGTGGAGGCCAGGGCAAGATACAGCCCCCAAGGGCATGTCTTGTCACCTGTGACTATTTCCTCCAACAAGTACCCCCTCTCTGCCTTTGATCACTCTCCAATAACCTGCCATATTGTGAACCCAGCAAGGGTTAAGCCATCCATTAGGTTAGAACCTTCAGGAGATGATCCCCTGAGACATCGTCACAGAAACACCCAGAACTGTGCTTCGCTAATCTCTGGGCACCTATGGAAGCAGTCAACTCGACAGTTAAGGTTAACCATCACCTTCCTCAGGCCGAGCTAAGAGATCATTGCTTACATCTCAGACTGTGTTAAAACTCAGCCAGATTTCTGCAGCGTCTTCTGAGAGTTAACTCCAAAGACAAAGCGCACATTTTAAAATACTACTTATAGTGACGTTATTTTTCCAAATAAAGACTTCAAGTGTCACAGGACATAAGGATCTATCCCCAAGTGACAACACAGTGTCTGCCAGTCAAGGGAAACTCAAGTCACACTGCACAAAACCCATCTCCAATCTAGGTAGTAACACTTAGTTCACCCTCTTGCTCTGTACGTAACCACCATGAATGAGTCTGGGTTGGTGCTATTCCTTTTCCAGGGGACCAAGAAAAGCATCCCACGAGATGGTCATATGCAGAGGAAGAACACGATTGTGGTGACACCCGAAAAGAACTGTCACTGCCTTCGTTCACATGTCAGGAACAATCCTCCCATGAGCCAAGAGAGCCAGACACCCAGTAGCCACCAACAAGGGCACGGCATTAGATAGTATCGTGGAAAGGGGCAGGATGTTGACTGTTGGTCCCTACAGCCTGTTGCCAGCTCTCCCCACAGCTCCATTCTTACTTTAAACGCCTCTGTTTCAATGTTACTCATTTCAGCCCCTCTTAAAAACTAAAAGATGTAGACACAGCCTGCCTATCTCTTAATCTATGCCTGGTTTTAACGAACGTTGCCAGGTAGCACACGGAGCTCTCAGCCAAATTGCAATGTTGGCTAAGCAGCACAAAACACTGGCGATGAGCATGTCCCAAACAGTGCCCGGGGCCTCGGTGCACTAGAAACTATGCCTGTTTATCAGAGATTCTATTTAAATGGGGCTTCCCTGGGTGGGGAGGCTGTGGCTTTTTGTTTGTCTGGAGTTTTGTTTCTGTTTTTCCTAAGTGTGACAAATGTGTTAAATCTTCCTCAGAGAAGAGGGGACGTTACTCTACCCAGCAATGCACAGAGGACAAAAATTAAAAGAGTCAAAGAGCATATAAGGCCCAAGGAGTGTGCTCTCGAAGGCGCAGCAGAGCAAAAAGAAGTGGCCACACACCCTCAGAGGTAGGCCTGGGGTGGGGGGTTCTATGTCCAACAACACTGGCTTTGCTGAGCCAAATTCAGGATAAGGCTCTAAGGATTTCTTTCTTTTAATTTAATTTAATTGTGTGCATGTCTGTATGTTTGTCTGTGTGTGTGTGCACGCATGTGTATGTCTATGTGTATCTCTGTGTGTGTCTGTGTATATGTGTATGTATCTGTGTATCTGTGTGTGTGGGAGGGTGTGTGCCACTGATGTACAGGCTCCTGCTGAGTCCAGAGAAGGTGTCAGGTCCACTGGAACTAGAGCTATAGCCAGTTAAGAGTCATTCCATGTGGGTTCTAGGAACTGAGCTGGGCTTCTCTGAAAGGGCAGCAGCCCCTCTTAACTGCGGAGCCATTTTTCTAACCTCTAGCTCCATTTTGATTGGCCCTCTCTGCAGCCCTCCTGTGGGCCTTCCGAGCCTTACAAGAGCCAAGGGGACAGGAGCCTGCTGCTTCTCTCACGCACAGCTGCCCTGCCAGGAGTCCCTCCAGATCAGCTGCTCCATGTACCAGCATTACCGTGAGCAGACAAGGCTGGTGGCCTGCACAGACCCAACGTCTCTTCCTTCCCGGGCACGGTGCATGTTGGCTCCAGCCCACCATCAGGCAGGATCCAGGCTCAGCTCCTGCTCAGCTCTCAGCGCTTGCTCCATTGCACCCCATACACGGTATCCCTGACTTCTGTCTCCACACAGCCTCAAGATTCTGGGAGACAGCTGAGGCACAGGAAGTGACCTTCAGATGGAAGCATTCACCTATGGAGGAAATTCTACTGTTGGCTGTCCACACCCAATAAAGAGATGCAGAATTGGGACAGATACACAAGGAGGGAGAGAGAGAGAGAGAGAGAGAGAGAGAGAGAGAGAGAGAGAGAGAGCCCACCAATGCAGGGGAACAATCCCACTGAAGCAGTGCCTGAATGGAGTTTGTGAAGGATTTTCCTCACACATCTTTACTTTTTCTCTGTCTTGATGTTTTGGTGCTGTTTTAGACTGAGTGTGTGTGTGTGTGTGTGTGTGTGTGTGTGTGTGTGTGAGAGAGAGAGAGAGAGAGAGAGAGAGAGAGCGCGCACTGGGGGCTGGCATTACAGGGTGCGCCTAATTTCCCGAGGAGGGTGGCAGCTGAGGCTGACACTTAGCCGTCAGTTAATTCAATTGTGCTTAATTATCTTGTTGCTTTGCCGCTCTCTCTCCCGACGAACACCAGCCTCAGGAACATTCCTCATAATTGCAGAACAGCCAGGAAGAGGAGATGAGTAACCCTCCCTCTCCACTCTCGCTTTCTGCCATGTCCCTAGATGCCTCTCCAGGATGGGGGGGGGGGGGGGCGGGGGAAATCTCCGGAGTCCAGACCACTCCAAGCTCTGTGAAAATGCTTTGGCAGTTCTTCCTACCAGCTTCATCATAAATAACCAAGTGACACCCGGTCCAGTTAGGACAGAGTGCCTTATCACAGATGGTCCCCATGATGACAGGGGAGAGAGGGAAGGAGCCATCTTCAAACGGTTTGCAATACACTCAGATGACCTACTGGCCTTGGGTGGCTGCTCTGGATGTAATTCCGTTGGACGTTGTTCTGTTCTGGTTTTGTTTGTGGGTTTGTTTTCTTAGGTGGATGTGTTTGTTTATTTGTAGCAAGTTCTCTGTTGTGCTTAGGCCGTTTTCTGTACTTACAAAATTTCCCAACACTCTAAAACTTCAAAATTTTATTATATCTAAAGTTTTCAACCAAATCAGGGACCCCCTTGGTCTGCCTCTATCAGAAATTGGTTTGGGAAAGGGTAGTTGCAGCTATAACCAAGAAAGTTGTCTTCAGTGTTCAAATTGTCTCTAGTAAAATGCCATTTTTTCCAACAAGTATGTGTGTCTGTGAAATGTTTTCTAGTAGCGAGCTGAGTACAAACCAGGCGAACTCTACATTTAAGCATGTGCCCAACAGTGTCCCTGGCCAAAGCCTCCTGAATTCTTGGGGCTCTGACTTCTCTGGTGTCTTCTAAATCCTGGAAAGAGATTGACCTCCAGGTACTTAGAGGTCAGTAGAAACTGCTTAAGATTAGGTAACAGGCCCATGGAAGAGCTTGGTGTTTTAAACAGTAGTGAATCACCAGAGCAATAAAGAGTAAAGGAGGAGAACTTTTAGATTGAATTCTCAAAGTATCAAATAAAAGAAAGGAGAAGGTCCCTAACTCAGGAGGCTTAACATCAGATGGGACAGAACGAAGGGCTGACGTAGTGTTTTGACCAATATACCCATTCACTACTCTGACTTTACTAGCTACTTCTCATTGATCCAGAACTTTCTATCACTGAATGGCAAGGTGGCTGTCGCCTTTTTAGACTTGCCCTGTTTTGCAACAGCACAGGCTTAGTTCTACCTGCAAAGTGACAATGAGTAAGAATGAGTCTCTGTGCCTCCGTTTCCCTCTTCATACCATATCTCTAATAATAATCTTAGTTTTTTTTTATGAATAAGCAAGTGAGCAGAGACAAGTAAAGTAGGGAGAACGGCAGCAGATGGGAGAGGTACCACCTCATCCAAGCCTCTGGGCGCTCTAGGGGGAACCCTGATGTAAACGGGTTCTCTGTGCGCTCACATCTTGAGTTGATCTAGAATTGCATGAGAGGAAAAAATACAAGGTCAGAACTCTTCCAGGAAGCCACCAATACCCAGTGAGTATGCTAGAGCCGGAGCATTGGCTGGCATTTCCACCAACATTGCCATCAGGGATAGTCATTAGTCCCCTGTCACAGGAAGGGAAAGTTGGGCACAAAAAAGGTCTAGGATTTGGGCTGCATAGCTGGGGAATAACTGATAAGCAAACATTGAAGCCCTGCACCAGTGATGACCTAGGGAAAGCTCACAAATGGACTTGCCACATAGCAATGGAACTCCCCTGACCCGGCTGGAGCTCAGAGCCCAGCTCTGGGGAGCAGCTCGCCACCTTCTAGGCTCATGGAATGACAGTCACCACATCTGAGAGTCCACACACTCATCACAGAACACAGCAACCCCCGCTTGAACCCACTCTCCCTGCTCCGTCTGCATGGATGACAGGCAGAGTTCCCCAGGGAACTGAGGCTGGAATGGTAAAGGGACACCTTCTAGAGGAGGCAGGAGCCAGGCCAGCACTTGACCTCCTGACAAGGAGAGGCACTGGCTGAGTACCTGAGCCAGTCCCACTCGGAATTCATCCCAGGGACTTTCTACAGTAGGTTCAGGGCCTCTGCCAGGCAGGGGTTACCAATACACACAGTACCACAGTGCGAGGCGAGGCGAAGGAAGAGGAGAGGGAAGTAGAGAAGGCTGTCAGCCCAGCTTTTTTTTCCAACATCTTGTATTTAAACTATCAAATGTTTTAGCCAATCTGCAGAAAATAAATTCTTTGCACAGGGGAAGAAATTTGGCTCTGTCTCTCAGCAGAAGGCCCTGCTCGCGGTTCCCCATGGCTCCCAAGCTAAGGCAGGGCAGCTCTCTGCAGCTTCCCCACACCGCCGTGTTTCTGGGATTTACATAATCACAGGCAAATAAAACGATAAAGGCATACTCTTTCATAACAGGCATATTGTTACTATTATTATTCTTAAGGCAAATTAGCTTCTGATTATAGGGATTAGTCAGCCCCGATCCTGTTGACTGAGATAGGACCGAGTCTTGCTGCCTTTCTTCTTTTTTAACGAGGAGGAGAACTGTTGTCTCGGTGTCAGGAAATTACATAAAATGGTACTTGCTCGGAGAGAGAGCGCCTCTGAAAGTCGTCTGATTATCAAATATTTTACCACCAAGTTTATTAACTTTTTGTTGCATTTTATTTAACCTCTTCCTCTTACAAGTATCTCTGATGTTCAAGTACCTATTTTCTAGATACTTCTGTGTGTCTGCAGGGTTTTTTTTTATCATTGAAGTAGCTCAGAGCTCCTTTTAACTAGACAGATGCTTCTGTTCTCTCTCTCTCTCTCTCTCTCTCTCTCTCTCTCTCTCTCTCTGTGTGTGTGTGTGTGTGTGTGTGTGTTGTGTGTGTGTGTTCATTTTGTTTGTTGGTTTAAGGCAAGATCTCACCAAGTATTCCACTGGCCTCAACTCATGGTGGTCCTCCTAGGTGCTGGGATTGTGGAGATGAGCCATCACACTGGTTCCTTCCATTTTTGAGGAGGCAACAAGGAAGAAACTGTTTGCCTGTCCTTCCAGTGACCAGAGACCCTGCAGCCCAAAGCCATTAGGAGCCTAGAAAAAGACATCACTTCTCTGGTGTGTGGGAGCCTGAGGAGAATCAGGTTGCGCGCACCAGTCCCCAGGTTCCCAGCGAGATACACATCGAAAGAGGTACCGTGTGGCTGTCTATGAACTAAGTCTGCTTTCCTCACTTTGGACATCCCTTCCAAGGGACCTTTCATAGTATCTGGAGATGTTTTGAGCCATCAGAATAGGAAAGGTGGTAGAGAAGGGCCTCGCTTGTTACTGCAATCTAATGGATCAAGGGCATGGGAGCTTGCCAGTATCCCACACTGCAAAGGACAGTCCTCCCCCTCTCCCCCAAGAATTCCCTGCTTCCATGTCAACAATGCCATATTTGAGAAACCTTGGCCCAGCTCATGGAAGATCTTGTGAATGTCATTAATAGATAGCAACAGGGAGTCAAGAAGCATGCACAGATGATAGATAGATAGATAGATAGATAGATAGATAGATAGATGATAGATACATGGATAGGTAAATGAATGGATATATATAATGGATGATAGACAGATAATAGGTGACAGATAGACAGACAGACAGATAGATAGACAGATGACTAATATATGATAGATGTTAGATAAACAATAACAAGACAATGGAAAAACATGGTAAGTAGGTACACAGATAATTATTGACAGTTATTCATTATCTAGCAGACAAATAGGTATAACGGAATAATAACAATAAGCAGACACGTGGCAGGTAGATGACAAGTGACAGAGAAGCAGTAGATAAACAGACAGGCAGATCTCTGGGACTGGAACCCCTTGAGTGCTTCTGGAGGCTATGTTCAGACCTAATTCCTTCTGTTCTCAGCAATACTCCATTTTCATAATGTCTATTTGAGTAGAATTAAACCAGAATAAGGAGAAATTTACATACCTGATTACACTGAATGCATGCATATAACTGAATTTAGGGGGGCTTTCCAAACAGAAAAGCACCTCCTTCAGTGTGTGTATAAACATATAAACTTTCAGTGACACAGTCAAAATAGGAGAAATGGGGCTTGGTTCTGTATGTGTGTGTGCACGCACGCGTGCCCATGCTCAAGGAAAATTGCACTTGCCACGGTCTACATGTGGAGATCAGAGGACATCTGTAGGGAGTTGGCTCTGGGGACTGAACTCAGGCTGCCAGGCCTGGGCAGCAGGCACTTACATGACATCTGAGCCATCTCCCCAGCCCCAAATATGGGAAATTTGATAGGATGTGTCAGTGTCTCATTTTAGATCCTCTCCCAGGTGTCACTGACCTGACGAGAGGAACTCTTTAAACTTCAAGTATAAACTCAGACTTTGCTGCACAGGGTGGTCTCATGCCTGCCACAGGGTGCTTCAGAGATACTTTCTTTCCTTCTTTCAGTGGGTTGGAATAAAAGGAAAAACACAATTCTGTGCTCCAGCACTCAAAGAATTAAATATTCTAACACCTCTCACAGCAAGGGTATTGGCAACCTTTCTGTAAGAGGCAGACAGTAAATATTTCTGCCTTTGCAGGTCACGTGGCCTCTGTGGCAACCACTCAACCCCACTGTGCCATCAGAAGCAGCCATAGATGATATGGAGATGAGTGCGCCTGGCTGTGTCCCAATAAAACTTTATTTACAAAGCCAAGGCGTGGGAGGGGCTTGGCCCTGTGACTGCAGTCTGCTACGTTCAGCTTGCAACACAGAGTTCCTGAAAATGATGAGTGTGGGCAGAAGGAAGAGGGGAAAGTTCAGAATGTGTGTGCTGTAATATGGCAGCGGCAATTGAGTGTATTAGCCAGAGTAGAGCTCACTGTCAGCCCCAGGAAGGACAAGAAGCAGGTGGAAGCGGGTTCTAAAGGTCAGACACAAGTCACCGATACAGGCATCGCAAGCACACGGCCAGGAATCAGTAAGGCAGGGCTTACTTTCGTTTCCCACAAATTTCCCTTCCACTTTAAAGCAGGGTCTTTTTCTTATCAACATTTATTAACTATACCTAGTGGGTTTTCTAATGATGCTTTTGTATGTGCATATGACCACACTCACCCACACCCCCAGTGTCTTCTCACCCCTTCCTTACTCCTGCTAAAGACCATCTTCCCAGCTAGGCCCCTTCCACTCTTTCATGTCTGTTTTGAGTGTGTGTGACCCAGGAAGTTTAATTAGGGCTTCTCACGGGAGTATAAAGAATGGGTTATTTACAGAAGCATGTGTGCCTTTCCTTACCAATGGCTACACCACTCAAGAAAGCATCCTTCTCCACTTCCGGCAACCATAAAGCACTTACAGAGCCTCAGACTAGGGTAGGATCTCATGAGTTTCCATTCAGAAACTTCAGCCCTCACTCACACAAGCACAGGCAAAAGGATCCAGACAGCTGGCCCTGCAGGGGCTGTGATGTCCACCTTCAGTTCGCCCTTGACAGCGGCCATGCGCAATGGCAGAGAAGGTCCTTCAGATCAGGAGCCCCGAGGAAGTGCTTCGGGAACCTGCTAAAAACGGAAAGGAAGACCCCCACACACTCCTAAGTCCTGTATTCTTAACAGAACAGCCAGTAACTAACACAACCAGAGCCTGGGGCCCCAGGAAGCAAGGCTCCAAGTACAGGTCAAGGTAGGTCTTGCAGGCAGTGGCAGGGACTGTGTGCCCAGCTTCCTCCCAGGAAGCAAGGACCTGGTTCCAACTACACTCAGTTATGGGGGCCTCTCTTTCTCTTCTACCATATTAACACGTATAAAACACAAACTTTGGATCTTAAACATTTTTAATTCACAGCTCAATGGCACGAAGTACTCATATTACTGGGCACCTGTCACCCTCACTCATCCAAGCTTATCTTCTGAAGTTGCAGGCCTGTCCCCACTTAGCGGGAACATCCCGTGCCCCCGCTCACCACAGGATTCGTCAGCCACTCTGCTTTCCGTCTCAGGGAACTTCACACACGTGTGCCCCTACTGCACATGTGGCACTCCAAATGGGTCCTTCAGCATCCCCGTTGCACCAGGAGTCAGGACCGCCTTCCCTGTAAAAGTGGAGGCTGGTCCAAGTGCCTAGACGAGGCTTGGCCCGTGCATCCCTTCATGGGGCGCCTCTACCCTCTAACAGGTGGCAGTGGGTCCTTGGCATTTCCCCTTTCTCCTGGAAGTTCATGGCTCACCTGCTCCTCCCAGGCTCCCATTTTATCTCCACACCCCTCCACACCTACTTCCAGCTCCAATCTGCCTGTCTCCTAAACCTGCTGGGATCCCAGTCTCAGAAAAAGGAAGTTCACTACCTACAATAAGATGCCAACCTTTCCCTGCCTCCCAGTCTTTCTCTCTGGTGTCAGTCTCTCTCATACTTGCCTTGCAGACTGACCCTAATGTCCCCACACCCCTGCCTCAGCCGTCACTCTTCCTCTGGAGAACTGGAACTTATCCTTCTAGAAACAACCAAGCAGCGCCTCTCTGCAGTCTCTACCCAACCCCTTTTCTCCGGGCAGTAGACCCCACCTCCTGGAACCTCAGGCCCATCCTCCCACGATGGCCGCCTGAAACTACCAAAGCATGCCTATAAGCTGTTCAGGAGATGCCAGGAAGCTATGGGGAAATAAGAATGCAGAAAGGGGAAGGCAAGAAAATGTGCCTTGGGGACTATTCTTGAAATGAAACTTAGAACTTAGCAGCTGAGAGGCTGTGATGGTGGCATCTATGGCTGGGAAGGTTTGTCGATGGAAAGACCTGAAGGCCAGTTGTGCAAACAGCAGCTGACCTCTGGGACTGCGCAGTCTCTTGGCAAGATACTGGCAGCATCCGAGGTGATTGGAAAGGCCCCACCCCTCCCAGCACTATAGTTTGTAGACTGTCAATAGTGCCTACTCTGCCCACAAGTCTCTGGACTCCTAGGTCCCTCGGAGGTGGAGATGTCCAAAACATGTTGCCAGTCAGTCCACAAGTGGTCTGACTCTTTGGAGGAAGGGAACCTGAAAAGAAGGTCACTCAGAGCAAAAGGCCTTAGCAGGGGCAGGTAGAACACAGTGGCCACTGTCCAGCCCCACCCCTTCCCCCACAGAGCCCTACCTGTTCCCATGTCCAGTCCTCACCCCATCTCTCCTCCCCACCCTCTCTGCTGGCTCCGGAGGCAGTCACACCTTACCTAGCAACTGTTGCTACCAAGAACCAACCTTCTTGAAATTTCTACAACAAAGCCTACACTGACAGAAAGGAAAGGCAGGCTGATTTCCAACTCAGGCTGAAGGGTACCTAAGTTCCTCAGTGGGTTGTAGTGTATTAAATGACCAACCGGACAATGACATAAATGTCCAGCAGGCCACAGCCAGGAGCAGTTTGTCAAGAGGAAAACAATCCGTGTTCTGCAGCCCATGATGGTCTCTGTTCGTAAAATCCCTGCTAGTCCCTGTTCCCGTTCAGCTGCGTCAACATGTGCCTGTAAATTCCTCCCAAAAGGGAGATCTTAACAGCAGCGGCAGCCCCAGAAATGACAAACAACTCAAGTATGGAAAGGCGGTGGCCAAGTATTCAACAGTGTTCTCGCACTGCACCAGAAGAAATCAGATAAGAAAAATAAACCGAGTTCTGTGCATAGTTCCTTAAGTATGGATCGCGTTTTAGGCTTCCAGTCTTTGGTGTAATGGATACGTCCATTTGCCAGGGGTCAGGGAACAGCAGTCCTACAGCATTAACTTGCTGGGGAACCTTCCTGCTCTCAGCTCTCACCCTTCCCCAGAGCACAAGATTGGAAACAGAAAACCCCTGAAATCAGTGTTCATCCCGTGACCTGAGTCAACTCCTTAGCCCGAGTCTGGCTTTTCTCCTCATATTTAGCGGGACAGACACTCATTGCAACATTCTCGGTCTGCCTCTGGGCAAGTGCAAGATCCTTGAGGTGGTTTGTGTGCATATACATGTATTGTATGGGTGTGCACATGTATGCCTGCACCGGGACCGAAGATGAGTCTTGGGTTCCCTACTTCAGGATACTGTCCACCTTGCTCTTTGAGACCGGGTCTCTCATTGACTTCGAATTCACTGGTTTGGCTAGGCTGACTGGCCAGTGAGTCCAGAGATCCTCCTAGCTGCCTCCCCAGTACTGGGATTAAAAACATGTACCACTCACTGTGCCCAGGAGGTCACATCACCAGGCTTGCATAACAAGCACCAGCTGAGCTCCACCCCAGCCCCTTGTTGCAACGTTCATACTGCAAAATGGCTACAGAACTTGGAAGCTACCGTGGGGATCTCTCCATCTGCTGGAGCTGGTCATCTCCACTGTTAAAGGACACTGGGATGGGGAAGACAGCTAAGAAGGCCCGGAGACAGGCCCATAGATGATAATGTACAGGACTCAAGGCCGCACTGCTCAGGAATGGGGGCTAGCCAGGATATCAAAGCCTTTGCCAAACTACCAAGGCTATACTCTTGGTGTGACCCCAAAGTCCACAGCCACAAACAGTACTGAAGTAAGAAAAGAAGATGACAAGGAACCAGTCTGCCTTTGCTTCCATTCTAGAAGACATTTCCCCCATCAACAGAGACAAGAAGTCAGAGCCCACAGTCCCTCAGACAGTAGCAGCATCGAGCATCTACTCCAGGCCGGACCCATCTTCAGGACGTTTGTCCTCTAATGATGGAAACCAACATGCTTACAGGGTGTCTGACCACTTTGCAGTAAAGGAGGAGCGGCCCAGGTGACGGGAGCCGAGAGAAAGAAGGTCAAAATTCAACCTGAGATCATCGTCATGAGCAAAGGGAGACGGTACCTGCCCCAAGCATCTCTGTTTGGCTTCCCGTAATCTGTGGCTTCTAGGAGACAGGTGTGTAAGGCACAGATAGAAACAGATCTGCTGTGGCTGGCACCTAAACTTTTATCTCCCCACAGCTATCACGACCTTCCTGCTACTGAGGGCCAATGCCACACATGCCTTCTTCTCAAAAAGAACAACTCTCCCATGTCCCGATCTGGCTGCGAGAGACACAGGACTTCTAGTTTTCAGACAGCATTTCTACAAGGTAGCTGAGCTCAGATTTCCCAGGTGTTACAGACGGGCACCCTTGAGAGTCCAGTGAGCCTCCAGGGTGTGTGAGTTTCCTTCCTGTCTTGTTATGACCCCCCGCTTCTGGTTCATGGGTTGTCAGTTGTTCCCCATGGTTTGAGATGGAAATTCTGTTTTCTTCGTAATGCCGTTTACATTTGAGTACACTTAACTTGTGTGTCTATGCCCTGCTCCTTCTCAAAGGGACTGCAGCTCCCTGTAGGCGGAATATTCTTCTTATAGAGTTAAAGGGACTTGGGGAGGTCTGGAGACTCTGCTGGTGATTGGCACAAGGAGTGGTGAGAATTTATTTTAGTGCTTGTGTGTGCGTGTCTGCATGCATGTGTGCGTGTGTGCATGCATGTGTGTGTGTGCGTGTGTGTGTGTGTTTGTGTATGCATGGGAATCCCACAATGTACCTTTAGAGATCAAGAGATGACTCTGGGAGTCAGTTTTCGCCTTGTATCTCCTGAGGCAGGTTGGTCCCTCCCGTTACTTCGGCTGCTGTGTTTTGTGCTCCAGGCTAGCTGGCCCTTGAGCTACCAGGCAAGTCTCCCGTCTTCACCTTCCAGCTTGCTGTTGGAGAACAGGGATTGTGGAAGCATGCTACCATATCCAGCTTCCTGTTTTTTATGTGGTTTCCAGCTGGAACCCAGGCCATCAGGCTTGTGCAGCCTCTCTCTGCTGAGCCATCACCCAGCCTGGTGGAACTGAGCGTGCAGAGCCTGTCTCTTCTCTGCTCTGCTGCTGCATCCTCAGCCAGCTCTTTGTCCCAGAATATTTTCAGAATCTACATGAAATGTTTAGAGTAAATAAGGCCAGGCATTTGAGGCACTTGAGAGTCTGTAGTGATGACAGAGAGGCCATGATTTCTGAAGTGTGTGCCAGAACTGTAGGGCCATTTCTAATTGGTTTTACTACTAAAAACCCAGAGTCAGATATTAAGGGGTGAAATCTGAAAGATCAGAGAAGCAGAGCAGCCAGCTACTAGTCCGTACTTCTATGAAATTCTTCAACTAAATGGGGTATCCTGTCTCTACAAGTCCTCAAACTCAATGGGATGAATTCCTGTCTCCTCCCACCTTAAATTCCTCCTCTCTACACTCAGCCATATCATGTCCTGTCTCCACCTCTCTATCACCGGGATTAAAGGCATGTGACTCCCAAGTGCTAGGATTAAAGGTGTGAACCATCACTGCCTGGCCTCCATGGCTAACTAGTGCTTTAGTTCCACACTCTGATCTTCAGGTAAGCTTTATTTGTTAGATCACAAACAAAATATCACCACCCAGAAGCTTCTGGAGGGGGGGGGGTATGTGTTAACTGCCTTGGTTCTTCGTGTGTTTGCCACTACACTTACCTCACATTTAGGAACTTAGGGTACAGAGATGTCCAATAATTTGCCAGAGTTAGAAGCAATGAAGAGAATCTGGTATGAGACCCAGGTCCCAGCCGAAGCTCCTGCTGACCCCACAGCACCAAAAGCCACTGCCACAGGGCTCTTCGTCAAGATGAACTAGAAAAACCAGTCCAGTCCTTGTCGTGTTCTGCTTACTCGATCCAAGCAGACAAAAAAAGGCGAATTGGGCAACCCTTGCCCAAAACTACCAATAGGCAAAGGCCCAGAGGTGGAACAGGAGACATAGATGCCAAGTCCCCCACACCCCAACTCTTAATTCTGCCTCTCCAGCTTTCCCTACACTTAGCCACCATCTGTTTTCAGGATCAGAGAGTCTGACAGCCACTGTGTGTGTCTGTCACAAGTGAACTGTAACTCAGGGGGTGTCACACTACATGTTGAGCGACTAAGGAAGGGCCAGATGTCCGCCAACACAGGCATCTTCCACTCAGTCCCTCTGTTTGCAAAGCAAGTACTGTCGTCCAGAGTCTGTCCAGAGCCAGAGCAGAGGAAGATGGCTTCTCCGGCTGTGGCCAGGGGTGACTTGGGGTACATTGATATTCAAGAGGCTGCCTCTGGACAGAGCCTAGGACTTCAAGAAGACCATGTTTGCGGATTCCGGGAGTTTGGTATTCATCAGTTCCACTGATCAGAAAGCAGCCTCATCAGTTGGAGTGAGCCAAATTCAAACGAACTTCAAGTCCACATCGATTTCCTGACCACTTTGCATTTGACGGGCTCAACACCGCGCTGTGGTCCTTTGTCAGACAGAAGATGTCTCAATTCTCCTGCTCACCATCCTTGGTCTTAATAGCTTCACTAAGTGAACAGCCATGCAAACACCTCTTTTGTAGGGTTTATTTCATTATGTATTACGCTGGTTAATCCCTTCTCTATGGAGTGAACAGGTGTTTGTTCCGTGACTTGGGGAACCACAGAAAAAGACCTCACCAGTACCATGTCATGCTTAAATGGGTAAGCAATTTAAAACTCCACAATAAATTGTAGCTTATTAGGGATTTGTGACACTCTTAATAACGCACATTAACTGGAAAGCAGGCTTGCGAGCCATGGCAACGCATCTCCCGCCTCCCCTGCTGTCACTGCCAAAGTCTCCATCGGGACCCAGTTCATAAACACAAGCCAGCCCTCATCTTTCCGCAGCCTTGCACGCCTAGACGAAGAGTGCAATAACATCATCTGATGAACCTTGGGAAATTTGATTCTGGGGCACTTACGGAGAAATAGGTTGTCAACTTGCCTTTCATTCTTGCCTAAGGACCAGTGTAGCATGCTTACATCAGCCTGTAACCTTATTAAGGGAGGTAAAATTGAGACAGAAAGGCCAGGAGTTCCCTCTAAGTGGAAACAGACATTGGTTGTTTAAGAGATTGCCTAAATGCTGCTGTTGAGACTTTGTAGACTCACAGAACTCTGTAAAAAGAAGAGTCCCTGCTTCCACACCAATTACCGTATTGACCCGGTGACTCTCTAAATGTTGAGTCGCGTGTGTCTACATCACACTGTCCAGGGCAGAATAAACCAGATTCAAAGACTGCTTCAGATGGTCTGATGCTGGGGTTGGGGGCAGGAGCCTGATGAGAATTTTGAGTGGTATGGTGTGTGTGTGTGTGTGTGTGTGTGTGTGTGTGTGTGTGTGTGCGTGTACACGTGGGTGGTGTGTGTGCAATGTGTGTGTGTGCACGTGGGTGGTGTGTGTGCAATGTGTGTATGTGTGTGCACGTGGGTGCAATGTGTGTATGTGTGTGCACGTGGGTGGTGTGTGTGCAATGTGTGTATGTGTGTGCACGTGGGTGGTGTGGGTGCAATGTGTGTATGTGTGTGCACGTGGGTGGTGTGTGTGCAATGTGTGTATGTGTGTGCACATGGGTGGTGTGGGTGCAATGTGTGTATGTGTGTGCATGTGGGTGGTGTGGGTGCAATGTGTGTATGTGTGTGCATGTGTCTGCGTGTGTGCAATGTGTGTATGTGTGTGCACGTGGGTGGTGTGGGTGCAATGTGTGTATGTGTGTGCACGTGGGTGGTGTGGGTGCAATGTGTGTATGTGTGTGCATGTGTCTGCGTGTGTGTAATGTGTGCATGTGTGGGTGGTGTGCGTACAATGTGTGTATGTGCATGTGTGTGCGTGTTTGCATGTGTGTGGTATGTGTATGTTCATTGTGTGTCTGATACGTGTGCATGTGTGTGATGTGTGTGTGCATGTGTATGGTGTGTGTAATGTGTGTGTGTTTGTGTGTACCATATGTACATGTGTACATGTTCTTGTGCATACACCCAAGTACACACATACTCCTCTATCATCAACCTTAGTTTTTGGGGCAGAGTCACCGACCAAGCCTGGAGTTCACTGTTTTAGTTAGGCTGGCTGGCCAGTGAGTTCCTGGGACCCGCCTGTCTCTACCTCCTAACACTGGGGTTTACAAGCTAATATGGCCATGCCTGGCCTCTACATGGGTCCCAGGGATGCAATTTCAGGTCTTCTTGCTTGCCTAGCATGTGCTCTTACCCACTTACCCATCGCCCTACTCCTCGAAACTGGCCAGTTTCTCTTTTTCAATGAAATTCTGCATGGCCCTTTTCAAACTGAAAACTATTAGCTTATCAAAAGTGAAGACACTTAAAATGGAGATCAAAGAGAGGTAGGAAGACCTGGGTGGCTGGTCCTCTTAACACAAGGAAGGCGTGACATCCTCTGTGTAAGGAAATATTCCCAAGCTATGGGGAAAATAAGGAGTGTGTGTTGACAGCCGGCCATGAAGCTCAACACATAAATCGCCCTTAAGGAATCAGATTGGTGGGAGTTCAGTGACCTTCAAACTGCTGTCAGGTTTCCATTATAAAAACAGACATTTGAATAAAACAATGATTTTTGGGCAAAGCTCCCGATTTCCATTGTTTTGATGCACAAAATCTTGCAAGTCATATTTGAGACGATGGTGGGTGGGCTGGTGACGGCTTCTGAAAATTGGTCTTACAAGCTTACAGAAGAACAGGAGATGGAAACCCATTTTCCCTTCAGAAAGTCTCCTTGTGCACCCCACCCTTTTCTGGAGTATTTTGTGCAGCTGGTACGTGATTTCGAGCTTTCTTGTTGCCCGTATGGCATTTCTGTATCCCTGAACATACCAAAGAAACCTAGAGAAAATGAAGATTGACAAGCACAGATCTGTCTAAAATGTAGTGGTACAGGGATGCTTTTGCTGGGGGCTCTCGGGTATTTAAGACAGTTAAAGTAAGTTTTTAAAATTAGATACTATCTTCTGGGTATATCCCAAAATAAACAAAGTCTGATTACTACAGAGACCCTGCACTTCTGTGTCTGTTGTGGTTCTGTTCATAAGAGTCAGGTGACGGATGCAATCTCGTCTCCGCTGACAGATGAATGGGTAAAGAAAATGTGGTATATACACAGTGGAGTTTTACTCAGCCAAAAATGAATGAAATTCTGTCACCTGTAGGAAAATGGGTAGAACTGAAAATCATTGTGTTACGAGAAATAAATCTAACTCACAACATCAAAAACTCAATTTTCTCTCATATGTCAATCTGGGGGCTAGTAGGATATGTAAGCAAACAGGAGACCATAATGGATGTGGAAGGAGGGATGGTAAGGAGGGGGCATTGTGGTGGTTTGAAAGAAAATGGTCCCCAAAGGAAGAGGCACTATTAGGAGGTGTGGCCTTGATGGAGGAAGTGTGTCACTGTGGGGGCGGGCTTTGAACTCTGCTATGCTCAAGCACGCCCAGTGTCACAGTTCACTTCTTGTTGCCTGCGGGTCAAGATGTAGAACTCTCGACTCTTTCTGCAGCACCTGTCAGCATTCTCACCATGATGATCATGAGCTAAACCTCTGAAACGTAAGCCACCCAATTTAAATGAAGTACTGTGGTCCTGGTGTCTCCCCAGTATGTAAAGCCTAACACAGGCATGGAAGATGGGTGTGGTCAGAGAACATTATAGTGTATATAGAAACACTGTAAGGAAATGCTGTACAGTTAGACTGATGTTACTGTTATCTTTTGAGACAGCCTCATATTACTTCGCCTTGGCTTACCTGGTGCTCACTACATAGACCAGGCTGCGTCTGAGCTCATGGAGATCCCTCTATTGCTTCCTCTCAGGTGCCAGGATCAGAATTGATGCCACCACACAAGCAGATTGATTTTTGTTAGTGCCACAAGAAAAGTTCATCTTGGCTCTCAAGAGACTCATGTGGTCTTTACATTTCCAGTATTATCTAATTTTCTGGTTTTGTTACATCAAATAGTGTCCCCTAAGATGCATATCTATGAATTCGGTTTTATTTGACAATAGTGTTAGTACAGATGCAATCAGGCAAAACAAAGTCATGGTAGGTTAGGCTGGGTCTTAATTCCAATGACCAGAGTCCTTGTAGATAGAACAGCAAGACCTCCAGACTCAGAGACAGGTGGCCCTGTGTTGATGAAGGCAGAGACCAGAGTGGTGGAGCTGGGATTCAAGAAGTGCCCAGGGTCACTAAAGACCACCACGAGCTGCAAAGAGGCAACCAAGTACTCTTCCTGAATTCAGAGGGAATGCACCTTGTGTACACCTCAGCCCCAGAACTAGGACAAAATGCACCTCTCTTCCCAGGTTACCCATCCATGGCACCTTGTCACACAGCTCTGTCAAACTAAGCTAGAGCTGAAGCTACCGTTCATCTGTGTGACTTGTCACCTGTTCACACGTGTGCGAACAGAGATTAAAATGTGCCAAATGACCCAAGTTGTAAAATGCTTCAAAGTGGGTAGTTTCCTGCATTGCATCTTAAAAACCTAAGGAGGGCTGGTGAGACGGCCGGGAGGTAAAGGTGACTGCCACCAAGCTGAAGGCCTGAGCTTGATTCCGGGAACCCACACGGTAAAAGAAGAAAACTGATTCCTAATAGCGGTCATCTGACCTCCAAATGAGCACTGTGGTATACACACACACACACACACACACACACACACACACACCACTCCTACGGCTAAGCGACACTTAAACCACAAACTCTGGAACTAGAGCCTAAATGTTTCCATTTTCTGAGACAGGGTCCCATGTGCAGCAGACGAGCCTCCACCTTCCTACACAACTGAGGGTGACCTTGAGTGTCTGATAGCCCTGCTTCTATCTCCTACGCACAGGCCTACAGATAGGCACCATCATGCCTGGTTTATGTGAGCTGAAGACTGAGTCCAGGGCCTCAAGCACGTCAGACAAACACTACCAACTGGACTGTAAACTCTGCCCATACATGTTTTAACCCTCGGCGGATGACATCAGTGTGCGGCCAGACATCAGGCATCCCCGATCTGTAGGGCAAAGCTGCATCCAGGGCCAGCTTCAGCGTCAGTGCCGTCTTTGCTTGATTTCTGCCTTTGCCACCTCCCACAGATGATGCCCTAAGGCAGGTCATTTAACTTATCTGATGCTTACTTTCTCCAGTCTAAAATGCGACCGTGTAGAGGTAAACCTTTACATCGCTTCACTGTGTAAAACACCACAAAATGCCTACCTCGAGTACAGATATCAAGTAAGTGTTGCGCTCTCTCCTCTCAACACGCAGAGAGGAAGTTAGCAGGGCTTACACGAATCCAGGCTGGGGACCGAGACTGGGACACTCAAGTCCTCACACCACTACAGTTGGAAGCTGCAGGCACAATTCCACATTCAGTGTTCCTAGCTGTTGAACAGCCTCAGAGAGCCATTATGACATTTGCTCGAGATAATTATGAAGTTTACCTGAGATAATAAGGTAATGTGATCCCCATAAGCTCTTCCAACAGTACCTGGCGCTTGTTAGCAAGTGTTAGCTCATCCACTAGACCTGATCTTAGAACCTACTGACCGTCCCTTGATATGACCAAACTCGCCTAGCGTCGCGTCCCTCCGCAATCAGACACAATGTGGTGTAGATCAAAGAACCAACCGGATTAGATGGAGCTGAGATTCAAGTTCTGAGCTCAGGTGAGAAGCTAGCCCGCCTTAGTAGCCCAGATTAACCCTCATCCCCACCCCAGGACTCAAGGGGTAAGAAGAAAGGCTTAATAAATGACTCCTATGGTACCTCCTGGCACCAAACAAATATATAATTACCTGAAAATTATAAAGCAATAGAAGGGCCTGGGCTGCATTTGACAAACAGCCCCAATGCTGTTGTGGTTAGGGTTTTCTTCTGAGGCTCACAAAAATCTATCATGGGCAGACAAGGTAATAGGATTCTGCTTTGTCAAAGCCGAGGAGAATCCTGGGGCCTTTTCCAAGAAGGCTGACGGCCCTGGACCCCACTCTGTGATTGCCAACTGAAGCTGGAGGCGGGACAGCAGCTGGATGTTCATTCGAAAAGTTAAGAAACAGCGAAACGTGATACAAACGCTCCAGAGGGAAATGAGGTAATATGGATTGATAGCTTTAAAACTGCACTGTGATTACATTTCTCGGCATCTATCCTGCAGAAACACAATTAAAATGTGAAATTAGGTAATGGGGATTAATGGTCTCAAAAATACTCAGTAATTGAATTGCTAAGAATCTGCACAGGGGAAAACGGGGTCTCCTTTTTTTCCCCACAATTTTGGGATCAGCAGTTGGGACAACCTGGTCAATTCAATGAAAGGCCAGTCAAATCAGAAAGCCTCAAAACTGTCACAGATGACCCAAAAGCAGTTGTCTAAAAGGTATAATATAAGCATATAAATTCTCTCTCACCCATCTTACAGAGAAGGATTAAGACTCCCTAGACCCTTAGCGACAACCTTAGACCAACCACCCCAGCAACCTGGACCTCATTTTGAGTCGGTTGCAGTCAAATGGAGCACCAACTTAAAGACGTCAATCTCAAAGTAGGCTTCTTGGGCTAGTGAGATGTACGAGTGTGTAAAATGGGCCAGTGAGATGTGCGAGTGTGTAAAATGGGCCAGTGAGATGTGCGAGTGTGTAAAATGGGCCAGTGAGATGTGCGAGTGTGTAAAATGGGCCAGTGAGATGTGCGAGTGTGTAAAATGGGCCAGTGAGATGATGCGAGTGTGTAAAATGGGTCAGTGAGATGTGCGAGTGTGTAAAATGGGCCAGTGAGATGTGCGAGTGTGTAAAATGGGCCAGTGAGATGTGCGAGTGTGTAAAATGGGCCAGTGAGATGTGCGAGTGTGTAAAATGGGCCAGTGAGATGTGTGAGTGTGTAAAATGGGCCAGTGAGATGTGCGAGTGTGTAAAATGGGCCAGTGAGATGTGCGAGTGTGCAAAGGCACTTGCAGCAAAATCTGATGACCTGAGTCCATGCTTCAGAACCCACTCAGTGGAAGACAGAACTGATTCCCCAAAATTGTCCTATGACCTCCACATCCATGCTAATTTGCACGCCCAAAACACATGAGCACATGCAAATAACTAAATAATAGGCTTTCACAGTTTCCGTTTTATTTCTGCAGCTGTCGGGCCAGGAACTAATCTCACAGCAATTTTATTTTTCTTGCACTTCACCGAGTCTCTCCTAAGCACTCGACTTAGCTTTTCCCTCTCTCTTCGGACTTCTAATCAGTAGGCGAGTATTCTGATTACACCACAGTTGCGGCAGCATAAACAGGTTTGGGGTCTCCAGTGTTACTCTGGAGTGGCTTGGAGCACAGTGGTTCCAGAGGCAAAGCAGAGCAACACCCAGCAGGGCCCAGGAGTAGATATCAGGGAGGGGCCCCGCAAGCTAGAGCCCCCAAGGCCACACCCTCAATGAGCTGCTTCTTCCGACTCAACTCCATCCCCTCTTCCTCTCTACTTCCCAGTAGTGCCATGATTTTATGACTCCATCAAGGAATTAATCCATTCATTAAAGTCAGGGCCCTGGTGATGTATGTGTCTCGGAAACTCCCTCTGCAGATATACCCAGGGGTACGCCTGGCTAATATGCTAGGCATTTTTCAACCTAATCAACTTGACAATCAAGATTAACTACCGCAGAAACATGCTCTTGGTTAGCAAACATCAACCAGTATGAACAGAGAGAGCTCTCCAGAAGCCAACATGACCGAGACACAGAAAGCAGCAGACCAGCAAAGTGGTCCAGGCTGGAGCATGCAGACGGATTTCTTCTATAGCCAAAGATTTATATGCAAAGTTGTCTCATGGAAAAGTACCTAATACTGGGAAAAAGCATGAATTTATAATAACTAAGTTGCTTAGTTTGTACCCATATAACAAAATGTTATGTAGACATTTAAAACTGTCTTTCTCAAAGACTTTTCTATGACATGGGCCATGCCCATACACAGCAGAACACAAAGCAACAGAACACATTGTAAATGAAGAAAAGATTGTATCCTTCTTATGCAATTAAAAGTGAGCCAAGACTTAATGAAATTGGGCTGATACCATCTTGAGTCCTCGTTTACTTTGACGTTGATTCAAGGGAAGTTAAGACGTTATTTTAAGAAGACATCATGTCCCATGCAGGTTGCCTAAAATCAAAACGTGTTTAACCTTAAGGAGCCAGGGAGGCCTTGTCCTACCAGGAGCAAGGAAGTTCCTGGATCCACCTCTGCTGGAGAAAACAACTATGAAACTGGGCATGGTGACACTCACCTTTAACCCCAGGAGGAAGAAGCAGCAGATCTGTGACTTTGAGGCCAGCCTGATCTGTAGCAGTGACAGATTTCGGGACAGTCAGGGTACAGAAAGAGTCCTGTCTCTTCTCCCCACAAAAAGTCTAACAACTATGAATCCGGGGGGGGGGGGGCAGGTGGATAAAACCAAGACTTCCATTGCAAACAGGCAGACACTAGAGGAAAAAAAAACCTAAATGGCATGTTAGCTGTGACCAAACACATAGCTAAACATCTGAAGGAAATCTGTGGATTTCCTGGCATGAAGAACCTAGGAAAACAGAGCTTGAAGCAATAGGGGCACTGGAGAGCTCAGATGTGATTCTGGAACAGGGGCACTGGAGAGCTCAGATGTGATTCTGGAACAGGGGCACTGGAGAGCTCAGATGTGATTCTGGAACAGGGGTACTGGGGAGTGAGGATGTGATTCTGGAACGGGGGCACTGGAGAGAGGGATGAGATTCTGGAACGGGGGGCACTGGAGAGAAGGATGTGATTCTGGAACAGGGGTACTGGGGAGTGAGGATGTGATTCTGGAACGGGGGCACTGGAGAGAGGGATGAGATTCTGGAACAGGGGTATTGGGGAGGTGCCCCAAATTCTCTACCTGAAACTCAAGTTTCATGTGAAGAGATAAAATCAGAGCTTAAAGATAGAAGAGGTGAACTGACCTAAGAGTTGTAGCTGCCTCAAGACTCAGTTTAAGTACAAACAAATAATATTCTGCTTTTTGGTTTTTTGTTTTTTTTTTTTTCAAAACCAACATTCTTCAAAGAAATATAACAAAATCCAGATGGCATTCCCGATAATCAAGATACAATTTAAGATTACATGAACTAATAGAAACTGAAAATATTACTTATCTACAATAGAAAAATACACTAGATGAAGAATTTCAAAACAATGCAAATTTTTAAATTTCAAAGATCCAAAAGCACCAGAGATGTAAATGTTCTCTGTATGCTTGTAAAGACAGGAGGTGTCTATACATAAGTAGAAACCATAAAAAGAAATTAAAGGGAAATCTGGAACATCAAATAAAATGTATGACACTGTAACGTTTGATACTTGTCCATAGATATCCGTCACCCCACAGCAGGAGCACCAAGAGGGAACTCTCGTGCACGCAATGGCTTTAAATGAGGAAATGTGTCAATGACATCTATCAGTCATCACAAAGGAACCTCAGTGAAGAATGTTGATAATGGGGGGGGGGGACTGTGCAGTCAAGGGTGCCAGGAGATGAAAATGCCTGAGCCTTCCTCTTGACTCTGCTTCAAGCCTAATGCTCCTCTCAACTTTCCAGTATTGGAGCTGGGAGGAATGGCTCAGTGAATAAAGCCATCCCTGTGTGAGAACTTGAGTCCCAATCCCCAGAAGTCACACACAGCTGGAAGTGACAGCACACACCTGTGACCAGTTATCTTCTAGCAGAGACAAGAAAGCCCCAGAAACTCACCTGCCAAATGCAATAGCTAGCAACAGACAGACCATGTTTTAAATGAAGTGGAAGGCAAAGTTGGACACCCAAGGTTATCCTCTGACCTCCACACAGGAATGTGGAATGTGTACACCCACATTTAAACATACATATATATCATAAACAAAATCAAAAGAAGTTAATTAATTCTTTTAAAAACTACACAGTAAATAAATTAGGCATAGTGGCATAACAGATCTGATGTAGGGAAGACACTGCTGAACTTGAAAATACTTCCAAGAGAAATTATTCAACCTGAAAAGTATAAAGAAAAGAACTTTATAGTTAACAGGGCTTCTGTGCCCTATAGGATGATCCCAATTGTTGTCTGAGGTTTTCTGTTCCACCAGGTCCCACAGCCATTTAGCCCTAAAGAAATGCACAGAGGTCTACATTAGTTATAAACCGATTAGCCCATTAGCTCAGGCTTCTTATTAACTCTTATAACCTATATTATTAGCCCATTATTCTTGTCTATGTTAGCCACGTGGCTTGGTACCTGTTTCTGTGAGACAGTCACATCTTACTCCCTCTATGGCTGGGTCACAACTGCAGAAATGGACTTTCCTCTTCTCAGAATTCTCCTGTTCTCATTGCCCCACCTCTACTTCCTACCTGGTTGTCCTGCCTATACTTCCTGCCTGGCTACTACTGGCCAATCAGCATTTTATTAAAATACAATTGACAGGGTACAAACCATTGTCCCACAGTCCTCCCAATAAATCACCCAGCAGTTAAAAGAAGAAGAGAAAACTATGAACGTTACGAGGGGAAAGAGAAACACAGCATGCAAACAGCCAGTTATCTGACCTCCAGCCCAGCCTTGTGAAAGGTCAGAACAGCTTCAAAATTCTGAATTTAAAACATTAAAAATCTGAATTTTAAGCCTGCTAATCCAGTGTGCTGGCTAGTTTTTATTCTCAACTCGACAACAACACAACCTAGAGTCACCTGGGAAGAGGGAACCTCAAACGAGGATCAGACTGTCCTGTGGCCATGTCTGTGAGAAATTGTCTTAGCTGATGGTTGAGAGGCGGAGCAGCCTACTATGGGCAGCGCCAGCCCTAGGCAGGTGGATCTGAGCTACGTAAGAAAGATAACTGAGCTCGAGCCAGTAACTGAGCCAAGAAGCAGCTCTATCCGTGTGGTCTGCCCCAGGTTCCTGCCTTGAGTTCCTGTCTTGATTTCCCTCCCCGATGGACTAAGATGGGGAAATACAAGGCAAAGAAAAGTCCTCCTCTATTCGCTTTAGGCCAAGGCATTTGTCACAGCCACAGAAAGCCAGCTAAAATACTTATGTGCCTCCATTCAGGAATACATCTGTGAAGGATTAAGATAAGTACAGCTGCAGATAAAAGACAATTGAGAATTAGCACACCTGCCCTAAGAGTGGCTGTGGGATGTTGTTCGTGTTGAGGAGAAATCAGCTCACCTGGGATGAAATAGGACTATTGAAGACAGTGGCGACAAGGCTGGTGAAATAGCTCAGTGGTTAAGAGCACGGGCTGTTCTTCCAGGAGACCCTTGTTCAGCTCCCAGAACCCACACAGCTATTTACAACCATCCATGGCTCTAGCTCCAGTGGGTCTGACACTCTCTTCTGGCCTCTGCAGGCAACAGGCATGCATGTGGCACACAGACATACATGCAGGCAAAATGCTCACACACACAAAATAAACATTTTTTTTTAAAAAAAGAAAACAGTGGATATGCAAAATACCTAAATAACTGCAAAACCTATTTTTCCTTGATTCATATATACTAGCAAATATATATAACAAGTAAAGTAAAAGTTGTGGCCTCATGCAGGCAGAACTAGAAAACAGGTGTCATATATACAACTAAGTGGCGCTGGCTGTTCACACACTTCTCATGCTGAGCACAGTGTTAGCGCCAAACCCACTCTGGTAAGCTGAGGGCATCACACAGCGCTGAGAGAAACCACTCCAGATGCAAACACAAACACCTTTCAACAGGAGATAGGTCGAAATAATATCTAAGAAGACATCAGACACCCAAAAGAAGGGAACATGAGAGGGACAACAAGCATACAGGATGAGAGAAAGCAAAAAGAAAAGCTAGGTCCAATCATATTTTTCAAAAAATGTTTTACTTGCTAACTGGAGAGGGAGACCTGAAGAGGTAGAGTGAATGGACTGGAAGGGAACGAGAAGGGCTGGACAGAGGGGTCAGGGGTGAAGGATTTGTCGTGAAAACATGAGGCCGAGTATTCATATCCTCAGAGCTCATGCAAATGCTGCCTGTAATTCCAGCATCAGAGTGTGGAGACAGGGGCCCCACACAAGCTGCCCAGCAAGAAGTCATATTGGGGAGCTCTGTGCTTGATGGAGAGACCCTGCTTCCATAAATAAAGTGGGAGAGGGATAAGGATGATTACCAACACTAAGTTAGGGCTTGTGCAGGCACAGGCACACACATTGCTTTTGTACCTGCATGTGTGTGCACACACACGTGCACACCACGTATGTATGACATTTAGGGAAATTTTTCTTCCTACAGGCGAACAAACTTAAAAATATAAATACACATTTTTTTAAACTATTACTATTCTATGTGGATGGTGTTTAGCCTGGTATGCTTCTGGTGTCCACAGAGACCAGAAGAAGGGGCCAGGTCCCAAGCAGCTAAAGTTACAGACAGTTGGGCAGTGCCATGTGGGTGCTGAGAAACTCGGGTCCTCTGGAAGAGCAGCAGGTGCTTTTAGGCATCTCCCGGCCCACTTACACATTTCCCAATGCAGATAGGCGGGTGTGGGGTAAATGAATGATAGCCAGTATATGTGATTGTCTTAGTCACTGTTCTAGTGCTGTGAACAGACGCCATGACAAAGGCAACTTATAAAAGAAAGCGTTCGATTAGGGGCTTGCTCACAGTTTCAGAGGGCGAGTCCATGACCATCATGGCAGAGAGCATCGCAGAAGGCAGGCAGGCATGGCACTGGAGCAGTAGCTGAGCGCTTACATCCCCATGAGCAAATTGGAGGTGGGAGGAGCGAGTAGACTGGGCCTGAAGTGTGCTTCTGACACCTCAAAACTCAATGTCAGTGGAACACCTCCTCCAAGAAGGCCACACCTCCTAATCCTTCCCCAAACAGTTCCAGCAACTGGGGACCACGCATTCTAACCTATGAGCCTTTGGAAGCCATTCTCATTCAGACCATGGCAGTGATGAGAACAGCGGGTAGGAAAAGATTAGGGAACCACAGATATACATCAGATGAGACACCTTCAGGAGCGATTTATGTAAGATTAGGTCCCATCTTGGAGAACATACATTCTCTCAAAGGCATGTGCTGCACCAATGAAGAGGGAACATTGAGTTTCACCAGAATCACACCAAGTATGAGTTCCAGCTGCAATTTAATTATAAATTAAATAGTGAGAAAAAAACCAGAAAACCCAAAATATGTGAAAATTAAATAACAAATTTCTAACTCGTATATGATTGGAGAATAAATCTCAAGAGAAATTAGAAAACAAATGACCTCAATGATCATGTGAGTTCGCACCCAGATTTGCAGAACCAAGATGGATTCCTGAGAGGGAAAAAGTAGATTTCAACGCTCATATAATAAAAGAAGGATTTGGGGTTAGAGAGGGAGCTCACCATGTTAAAGCACAGCTTCTCTTCCAGAGGACACAGGTTCAGTTCCCAGCACCCACATGGCAGCTCACAACCACCTATAACACCAGTTCCAAGGGAACTGATGCCAGTCCACCCTCTGAGAGCACAGGGTGCACACATGGTACACACTCATCAAAGAAAATACCCACATAAAATAACGTAATTAAAAACTTCTTAAAAGAAGAAACATTTCAGTGATCCAAGGTCCCAACTTAAAAGCAGTAGGGTAAAAGGAACAAAGGAAATCCAGACCTGAAGAGGCAGATGGAAGGAAAAGCTAAACAGGAGAGCAGAAACCAGTGCTGTGTTAAAACAGAAGAAGACACGCCGGAAACCAAGGCTAAATATGATTAATATACCTGTTCTGATGAGAAGATGGAGAAGGCACTAATGAAGAACATCAAGACTGAGACAAGAAATGTCAGCACCAAGTCTACAGGGATTAAAGATGTAATTACAGACTGTGTCAACTCTACACTAATGACTCTGACAGCTTAGACGACATTGACTAATTCCTCGTGACATGAAATCTCAATAATCATTATCTATAACATTTAATTTCTAAGCCAGGTGTGATATAAGCCTATGCTCCTGGCATTTGGAAGACTGAGGCAGGGTGACTACAGCAAGTTCGAAGCCAATGCAGGATACACAGTGCATGAGTTCTAGGCCAGCCAAGGCTACAGTCAAGACCTTGTCTCACAAAACAGAGTGGCCTCTTCGTCAAGCACTTGTCCATAAAGAAAATGTTGGACTCATCTATAACTTCACTGGCTAATTCTGTCAACTTGTAAGGAAGTGGTTACACCAGCAATGTAAAATTCTTCCTAAAGGCTGAGGAGGAAGCTCTTTGCAACTTGCTTTATGAGTCACCAAAACCTTAAAATCTAAGCACTGCAAAGGTGTCCACAAAAAAAAAAATTATAGGCTGAAACCACTCATAAATATAGATACAATTTTAATAAAATGTTAGTAACATATAAAAGGGCTACAATGTCATGAGTGAGTGGGGCACATCCCAGGACTTACGGCTGAATTAACATTCAAGCATCAATCAATGTCATTCATCGGGTTGGCAGAGGAAAGGCTAGTCCTAGCGGTAGTCTGATAAATGCAGAATAAGCATTTAACAAAAATCAACATCCACCCTCAAAAGAGCCTTCAAAATAACAGTGCGTACCCACTGTCACATTTACCGTTGAGAGGCTGTCATTTCCCCCGGCGATGGGAAGGGAGGTGGGGATGTCCACACCTGATGTTCTGTCTTCTCAAATCCTTTATTAATTCTTTGAGAATTTCACTCATTGCATTTTTATCATACCCGTCCCTCTCTTCTCCCATCTCCTCCCAGATTGACCCTCATTTCATACCCACACAACTTTGTCTTCATTTTTTACAAAAACCGTCAAGTTCCAGTTATTGCTGCCTATATAGTCTTGGGTGTGGGGCCACCCACTGGAGTATGATTGAACAATCGTGGCCCACACCTGCGGGGTTCACGAATCAGCCCCACGTTGCAGGCACCAATTGTATAAGTTAACTCGATGAGGGAAATAACCAGGCCAGCTTAAAGATAAACAATTATATTTTGATTTATTATAAGGGGAAACTCACGCTACAAAGAATCCAAGAAGTCCAATTCTGCTGTGTCCCGCGGGAATCACCCAGAGAGAGCGAGCACCTGGTCCGTCCCAGTTTTTCTTCCTGGGCTCCAGGTAGCCACACCTTAACTAGGTTCCACTTCTTAAAGATGATTAGTCAACAAAGCTTCCCCCATCGCACACCCTTAAAGAACTCTCTCTCTCTCTCTCTCTCTCTCTCTCTCTCTCTCTGTCTCTCTCTCTCTCTCTCTCTTGTATGTCTTTAGGTAGGGCTGGGACCTTAAGCCCAACTCCCCCCTCCATGCTGGGAGGAGATAGTATGTTTCCTACAGTAATCCACTGATTTCTCTGGCTCTTTTCTCCCCATCTTCCATGGTGGCCTCTGAGTCTTTGGGGGCTCTGTGCTAAGGGTGTCCCCTCCCTCTCACCATTCTTATTCAGCTTTTCCCTGGAGGGGCAGTAAGGAAGACAGCATAGATCAGTTTTCGTGCCATCCGGCTTAGAAAGGAAGAAATAAAACTGTACCTATTGTCAAACAGACGGTCACAAACCTAGCAGATTTGAAAGGACCAACAAGATTGTCACCAGAACTAAGAAAGGAATTTAGTAAAAATCAAAAGATAGGAGACAGATACACAAAGGGTTTGTGGCAAATAACCAAAAAATAAAACTTTTGAAAAGACCATCAGAAAATACAAGACACTTAAGGATAGACTAAACCAAATCAGTTCAAGATGGCTACACTGAAAACTACAAAATTCCCGAGGGAGATTACAGAGATTAAATAAATGAACTGAGCAATGTGCCTTCATCAAAGCCAGCAGACAGGTTACAGCTGAGGCCATGCTGTGGCCCACCTACACCTCCAGCATCAGTTCCCACCTCCCGCCCACCTCCTACGAGAGACTGGCAGCTCCTTCTGAGATCTCCTCAGAAATGCAGGCACCTACACCTAAGCCACGCATGGCATGGTCCCTAACCATACACAGCTAGTACACAATTAGTAATTCAGTTCCTCAGGATGGAGGAACTCACTGAAAAGCATCACTTGCTGGGCAAGTACAAGGTCCGAGTTTAAATTCTCATCACCCACATAGAAGCCCAGAGGACCACACGTGCCTGTCACCCTAGTGTTGCAGGAGGTCCTTCCGCTCCTCCAGCCTATAGCCGCTGTTGGGGCGTGGTCTCTCAGCGGCTATAGGCTGGAGGAGCAGAAAGACCTCCTGCAACACCCTAATGCTGGGGCAACAGTACAGAGAGATCCTCGAGCATCACTGCCAAGCCAGCCAAAACGATGAGCTCCAGGCTCAGTGAGAATAAGGTGGAAGTCAGGTATGGTGGTATACACAGCACTCAGGAGGCAAAGACAAGCAGATCCGTGTGCAAGGCCAGCCTGGTCTACATAGCAAGGTTCCAGTCAGTTCTACAGTGAGACCCTGCCATCATCATCATCGTCATCATGATCGCCATCGTGTGGACAGCAATAGAGGAAGACATCTGATGTCCACCTCTGTCCTCCACTTATTTGCACACAAGGCCATACACCTGCACATACATACACTTCTGCACACAGCACATGTATGTACAGACACAGATCCAATTCCTTATATCAGCCATGTTTTAGGATGAGACACTCACACAGAAATCCCAAAACACCTCAGAGAGAGAATACTTTTGCCATTGCAGAAAGTTGTAAGGACAATGCTGACCTCCTCGGCTATCAAAGCAACCTTTAAAAGAAGAGAAACAGCTGAGAACTTCCATTAACCTAACTTCAAAGCTGACTGTCAGACCGCCGCAGTCAGACGCTGTGGTCCTTGCCTAGAGGAGAATGTGCTCAGACTTGGGGACTGGCAAATGTTTCTTTGACAAGTCCTATGAAACAATAACCATAACAGAAAACACTGAAACATTAGACTCCTCCAAAATTTCAACCTCCTGTCTATCAAACAACGTCAGGAGGAAAATTTATAGGCAAGCCCCAGACTGAGAGGAAACATTTGCATGGCAAGTTTGTGACCTAAGGCGGGTGTTCAGGAAACATGAAGACCCCTCCAACTCAATAAGAAAATATGAAAAATCCCTTTCCTCCAAAAAGAAAATTAGAGGCAAAATTTCTTTCTTTCTTTCTTTCTTTCTTTTTTTTTTTTTTTTTTTTTTTTTTTTGGCTTTCGAGACAGGGTTTCTCCGTAGTTTTTGGTTCCTGTCCTGGAACTAGCTCTTGTAGACCAGGCTGGCCTTGAACTCACAAAGATCCGCCTGCCTCTGCCTCCCGAGTGCTGGGATTAAAGGCGTGTGCCACCACCGTCCTGCGAGGCAAAATTTCTTTAAAAGGAGCTTTTCTAGAACAATCTATACAAGGGTCTGATAAGAATAAAGGGAGTAGTCAGCATTCCTAGAAGTTAGGAAATGAATTAAGACGTAGTTGTGTCCTACGGTATGCCGTTTAGAAGCACTAGAATTAGGAAGTCTGGAACTAGGTGGCAAAGACCGTCTCCTGTGGTGTTATTGAGAATGAAAAGTGAGGGCGCCCTTTGAGAAGTTCTGGATGTCAAACAAGAGTTGTCCTAGGACCTGGTAAATCCACAACTAGGTATTCTCCTGAGAGAAGTGAAAATAGTCATCTATTCACAGAAACATGGCAAATGAATCATAGCATCCTAAAAGCAGAAGCTGTCCCCATGTCCATCAATGGATGAAGGAACAGGGATAAAGTCACACAGTGGAGAAAGATGCAGCAATATAAAGAACCAGCTACAACACACAACAAAGTGAACAAGTCTCTAAAATATGCTGCATGAAAGCTGGCAGGACCTCCCCCAAATTAAAGTATATGTGGTATGATTCCATTTATGTGAAATCCTAAAGCAGGCAAAATCAATCTAGTACAAAGCATCGGAAGGGTCTTTGCCTCTGATGGTCTCAGGATGGGACTGACAGGGAAGAAACTAAGAGGATGTTCCAGCATGAGGGTAAAGCTCTCTCTCCCTTCCTCCCTCCCTTCATACATCACTCCCTCCTTCTCTCTCCCTCTCAGCTTCTCTCCCTCTCCTCTTCCTCCTCCTCCTCCCTCCTCCTTCTCCTCCTCCTCCTCCTCCTCCTCCTCCTTCTTCTTCTCTCTTTCTCTCTCTCTCATCCTTGGTCGGATGGTATGACTTTTCCAAATCTCAGTATCTTTGTTTTCTACTCTGTAACAAGCTAACATAATCAGGGGCTTAAAACATGGCCCAACTGTCACCTGACAGTTTATTAGTCGAGTACGCAAGGACTGCCTTCTCGAGTTCTCCTCAGAATCCATGAGGTTACCTGAGACAGCATAGAGGCTACAGCCTCACTTGGGGAAGAATCTACCCCAAGATCTATTAGACCCAAGACTACCATCTGGAGACAACCTCAGGTCCTAGAGCCTGCAGTTCCAACAAGGTGCCCGTGGTTCCTGTCCTGGCTCATCTCCAACATGACATCTGATGTCCATGAAGCCTTGAGAATCTCTGGTCGTGTTTGTTAGAACAACAGCAACCCCGAGAAACACTGCTTTGAAATGTTCTACTCTCTCAGGTGGGGAGAGGACCTGTGAGACACACCCTCTCCATAGACTCCTCTCAGTGACAGGATGGCTCACCTTTCAATGTATTGTGCAAAGGTGTGCCATCGCTCCCTCGGGTTTCTTTTTTCCTAGACCATGCTATTTTAATATCTGTTGCTAGACACGCCCCTGCACATAGAGACCAGAGGACAACCTTGGATGTCATTCCTCAGACACCACACAGGGTCTCTCATTGGAACTTGCTAAGTAGGCTAGCTGGCTGACAGCTGGTCCTAACCATTCTCCTGGTTCCACCCCCCATGCCCACTTTTTATGTGGGCTCTGCTTGCTCTCCAGCAAGCACTTTACTGCCTGGGCCATCTCTCCTGCTTCCCTTCTTCCTTGTGCTTCAGTAGCACTCTCCATCAGTTTCTCCTTTCACATTTTACCATCCACAGTCAGAAGACAGCAGAGGGGGACTGGGCATGGCTGCTTCCCAAACAGCTAAGGATGCTGGCAAACTTTGACCTGCGACATCCCAAGGACCACCCATCCCATTTCCAGCTACACAGCGATCACCTCTCTGTGCCCTGACTTGCAGCACCCCCAAAGCCTTGGTTTCTATTCCTATCTTTTTAGAGAGAGCGAAGCTTCCTCTTTCATGCTTGATGAGTTCCAAGACCGCCCCAAATTCTCTCATGTTTGTTGCGGTGACACCCCCACTTCTCCAAGTGTTAATATTTGCATTTTTCTATTTTTGTATAACAAATTTCCACACACTCAGCATCCTAAAACAACACAAGCATCCACTGTCTCGGGGTCATTGTAGAGGGAAGTTCTGGCATGACTTTCCAGGATCCTTTGCGCAGTGCTGTGCAAGTCTGCAGCCTCATCTGGATGCTAAGCCAGGAAGAGTCTCCTTCTAAGCTTCCTCTTACAGTTAGTTGGGTTTTTTCCCTTCCAGCTATATAACCCAAGGATCAGATCCTTGTTAGGTATTAGCTGGAGGCCAGGCTCAGGTGCTAGGCAGTCACACTCCGTTCCCCAACATTTGGACTTTTCTGATAGAGTCCCTCATAAAGCCCACACAGGTCCCTGGGTTCTAGTCTACTAACAAAATGGAACCTCTGGTACAGGAACCTGCAGGATGCAAACACCAGGGGGCAAGGAGAGTTGGGGCTGCTGCTATAGGTATCGGTCATACTCAGGGAATAGATCATTAGCTCTGGGCATTTTACATTCAATTAAAAGTTTGAGACCAGCCTGGTCTACAAGAGCTAGTTCCAGGACAGGCTCCAAAGCCACAGAGAAACCCTGTCTCGAAAAACCAAAAATAAATAAATAAATAAATAAATAAATAAATAAATAAATAAAATGGATTGAACTCTGGATGTATACAGCGGGTTGTCTGGAGAGGAGTATGTAGAAACACATGCACAGAAGAACATGTGTATGTGGAAGGATGGAGGGATGACCGGGGAGATAACTGGTTATGCAAGCATGCTAAAATGATAAGGGTCGGGTTCAGCTATAAGGACACACACCTCCTGGAATTTTCTTCCAGTGCTCCTACAACTTTGAAATGCACGCCTGGTAGACAGCTGACTGGCTCGATCATATACCAGTCTTGTGCAAGCAAACACAGCCGCCGCCGGAACCCAAGTCCAGCCATCCTGTCACGGTCAGAAGACACACTGATCTCTGGCTTTTATGATCATTCTGTCCCTCTTCTTTGATGATCCCTGAGCCTGGGGAAGGGTGTGCTACAGATGTCCCATGTGTGACCTAGCCCTCCACAGTCACGTATGCCCTGTACGTCCAGCAGTTATGTCTACAGTAACTGCTGTATGAGGCGCAAAGAAACTTCTCTGCTGAGGTCTGAGCACAGCACAGCTCTATTGGCATACTTCTGTGTTCTCCCCAGCGCTGCCTCACTCTGTGACAAAGCATGGGTTCTGTGGCTAATCACGAGTTGGGAACGTGTATTTAACTGACAAGGTAGCCAGCGTGTGAAGCCAAAGCTCCCTCCACCGCAGTGGATCATTGTCTTCCCAGGAACCAGGCTCCAAGAGAGCGGAAACTGACACCCCCAACAACATTCTTGAATTTTCCTAATAGCCAGTTGTGGCCGGACCACGCATGATCTCATGAATGTTCAGGGAATGCATCATCTCTCGGGTACAACGGTTGCCTGACAGCACCCTAAGGTATGCCCGGTGGCTCTTTCCATGTGTCCTAAAACTACCTTCTCCTCTCAGATTCTAATGCTTCTGAGTTTAATAAAAAAAAAAAATCTAAACCCATGCTAATCTTTAGGGCATAGATTCTTCCACAAAAATAAATACTGTTGCAAAAGCAGCATGTATACAGCTACACAAACTGTGTACCTAGTACACCTACTAGCGCCATGCTGTGTAGGTGAATTAATTAGTCATTATTATATAGATCATGTCAGAGCAGAGCCAATAAAAACAACAGATGTTCCGGGAATGAAGTAACTGGTGTAAGCAGGCCTAGACATTAGCTTTTCTGTTTTCACTTTTTACAGGAGAGATGGCTCTGCCTGGTCAAGCACATCGTGAAAGCATTCGGATTTAACAAGCGGGTCCCGACCGCGGGGAGAAACAGCCAACACTACTTGTTAGCTGTTAATAGGTTGCTTATGCTCTCCTCAGAATCAGCTTGGGAGTAAGCGTCTCCTCCATGTGAGCTCCCTGCTAGAGGCAATGACACAGACATGGTGTAAGACATAAAGCCAGAGAAGCATCGGAAGGGGTGATAGAAGAATCCGGCCTTGATTAGGCTGGCACCAACAATTAGCAGAAAAGGCCAATGCTTCTCCCACCTCCGGGGGCTGGGGGACTGAGCACACAGTGGAGATACGGCCTGTCAACAATTTCTGCTAAATGAATGCAGCCCTAGAACACAGAGATGGTAGAAATTAGTAGGCACGAAAGCCAAGATCTCTAAATGATGGGTTGAAACCGAGGACTAGCCTTAAAGATGCCCCTTCACTGTGGGCAGAAGCAATAGCAACAACAGCCCACTGTTGTGCTAACGATGACCTGGTTGCCCCTGAGGAGCAGAGCAAATTCAAGCCACAGCTTGGGGTTTGGGGCATAGAATGTCTCTTGGGACGTAAGGAATATGATGAAGACAAAGATGAGAGAAGAGTGGTTTGGACTCTTCAGCAGAAGCTTCAGTAGAACCTTTATGGGAATCACAGGAAGTCTCGGGGAATAATTCAGTCGGCTGTATTGTTTGGGTGGAACTATTCAGCAACTTATAAAGGGTGTGTGCTGTCCTGTATATTTTTAGGTGTGTTACACACACAGACACACACATATTCACACCATCTGAGATCCTCACTGCACTCTACACAAAGGTGGCCTCTTGCTCCGTTTTTCCCTCACCCCAGGCCTGCTCTCCAGGCCTGCAGATGTCAGAAACTCACTCCAGTTTCTGCTGCTTCTGCTCAGCACAGCCATCTTGAAATCTGTTCATGTTGTAGCACTTGATATGACACAGGGAGGACCGATTGCTTTTTATTACTTAGCCATGATCTACACTGGGTGTCCCACAGGAGTCCCACTCCCTATAGGCAGATACTGGTGGTTATATAGAAATGCTGTAACTGTGTCCATGTCTAGCCAGACAGATGTCACACATATCATTGCTCTTAGGTGGAGTGACATTCTCTAAGTTGCCAGACTCTCTTTCTATGTAACTTGCTCCTCCCATAATCTCTGTGAGGCATAGGGGAGGTCCCGTGGCCCCAAGTCAGATGTGTACCTGATATTATGTTTTGAATTCATAGTTCCCTGACACCGATGGGGTCAAACATTTTTTCACACCCTGTCTTGGAGGGTTTACTACTGCTGTGATGAAACACCATCACCAAAATAGCTTGTGGAGAGAGGGTTGATTTGGCTTATGTTTCCACACCACTGCTCATCATTGGTGGAATTTAGGACAGGAACTCAAACAGGGCAGGAACCTGGAGGCAGGAGCTGATGCAGAAATCATGGAGGGGTGCTGCTTATTGGCTTACTCCTTGTGGCTTACTCTTCCTGCTCTCTTACAGAACCCAAGACTACTAGCCCAGGGGTGGTACTACCCACAATGGGGTAGACCATACCCCATCAATCACTAATTAAAAGCATACCCTACAGAATTGTATAAAGCCCGATCTTATGGAAGCATTTCCTTGAGTTCCCTCCTCTCGGATGACTTTAGCTTGTGTCAAGTTGACATAAAACCATCCAGCACACACTTTTATCTACAACCTGTGTGCTGTTTCTACTGAAAAGTCCATTTATTTGTCTTTGAGCAAATTACAATATTTATTTTCTCCCATCTGGGTTACCACTGCTCTTCATATCCCTCAGATAGAGTTTTCATCAAAGGATTTCCTCCCGGTCTTCTCAGAAATGTCTTTGGAGGAGCACAAGCTTTCTCAATTTTGTTAGTCCAGTTAGTCCATCTGATCATTAATACATCATGGTTTGTAGTATCTGAAAGTTTTGCCTAACCCAATGTTGTAAAGGACCCCTCCTGATAAAGGATCCTCTTTTTTGTTTTCCTTAAGCAAGTTCTCGGGCACTCTATGATGATGGCTTTAGAAATCACTTCCAGTTAGTTGTTGGTTTGTGATTAAAGTCTGAGCCCCAACCGCTGGGAAGTCTTGTCCTTTCTTTATTGCTGTACTGAAGTGACCACACATGGAGGTGTCCCCCAGTCTGACTCTGTTCTACTGATTTGCCTTTTTCAAGCCAGTGCTACACCGGCTTGACCACCTTTACATAAAGAGAGGCCTTGAGGTTGAACAATGTCAATCTTCATGTTCACGCTTATTTCAGCTCTTGTAGTGTAAGTTTGCCAATACAAAAACAAAACCAAGATATCCCAGGCTGACAACTTTGGAAGAAGTCTTTGGCTTTACCAGAGGTCAGGCAGGATCTAGGAACCCCAGGAAAGACACCACTTACCACCTGCTAACACTCCTTAATGCCCACCCAACAACCCCAGACCACGCCCCTCCCCTGGGCTCCATATCCTGGTCTACAACTTCAGAAGAAGATGTAAGCTTTACGAGAGGCCAGCCTAAAACTAGAGACTCAAAAACCCCAGAGGAGACACCCTATTGGACCTGAGGACTCACTAGTCACCAGAGCCCTTGGCCATTTAGGTCAGAAGACAAGAAAAGAAAGAAAAAACAAGGGCCAAAATACCCATTCAACCAAGACAAACACTAGACCTGTAATTGTTAGGGGCCATTTTAGGCCTCTCCTCTCTCACAGGGCCTTGAAGTAAAAACCTTGAGACGGAAAACTTAAAGTTAACTAAAACATTGTGCACTAATCCAGAAAGCACCATAGAGTGCCCCCATTATTCCTTGCTTATCGCTAACAGCAGGTGTTCTAACCACTGACCTTGCAACTACCCAGCTTAGCTGCCAAGATGCTGAATCCCTTCCCCCTTCCCCCTTCCTCCTTCCCCCTTTCCCCCTGAGGAGTATTTAAGACAAAAACTTGCTTCAATAAACGAGACCTTGACAAAAGAATCTTGCTTGGTCTCCTTTCCCTCTCGCCCATGTTCTTTCAGGTAGTGCCTCTTCAGAACTCTGGAATAACTGGACCTGCTGGGCGGGTCAAGTGGCGCCTGAACCAGGGACCTGAAGCACAGCCAACTATCGGACAACAGAGGCGCAGTCTAGGGACAAAAAGAAAAAGGTCCTGCCAGCTGTAGAACTCGGACAGATCTGCAGGGCAAGGTAGGTTCATTGTCGTCCAATAGACATGGGACAATCACTTTCAAAGGAAGAGAAATTCATACAAGAATTTAAACAGTCACTCAGGGAGAGAGAAGTAAGAGTTAAAAAGAGAGATTTAGCTGAATTTTTCTGCTTTATAGATAAAAAATGCCCCTGGTTGGTTTTAACCAGTCCAGGAATACACCCTAAAACTTGGGACAAAGTGGACAAGGATCTTAGTGAGATGATTAAAGCAGGTGATTTTGTGCCAGAGATTGTTCTTAATTACTGGTCCCTAATCAAGGATGTCATAAATAGTCCAGAAAATGGAGGGGATGGTTCCCGTCTCCTAACAATAGTCACTGATTTCTTAGAGGCATCCCGACCGCCATCTCGTAAAGATAACGAGAATGGGCGTCCTTCCCCCTGCCATACAGAGCAAAAGCTGCCAAACAGGTGTGCTATAAAGAAAAATAGCCTCAAAAAACTACAGCTTCAGGACAGTAAAAGGAGGTTAAATATGCTTCTTTTCCATTTTATAATTTTGCTTCTTGGTCAAAAATCTTTAGTTTGTAGGCGTATAAATTTATATCCAAGGTAGGTTAATTTCAGTACTATGGTTCTGTAGAAAAGTTTAAAATCAAAGATTGTAAAATATTCAGAAGATTTTAAAATTGTTTAGGCTATCCTGAGTTTTTATTTTTTTCTTATAAAGTTGAGGATTGTTCTTTCGAGTTCTATGAAAAGTTTTGCTATAATTTTAATGGACATTTACACTGAATCTGTAGATTGCTTTCAGTGAAATTGTCATTTTTGCTATGTTTCTTCTACTTTCCCAAAAAAAAAATAGGAGATCTTCCAAGATTTAAAGTTCTTATCCTACAAGTTTTTCCATTTGTGTGGCCTGCTCTTGGGTGGGAGTCGAGTTGTCTCAGCTTATGGTCCTTTCCTGTTGCCAGGTGTTCTTCAGGGTGGACTGCTGAGACTCAGGCCTCTTACTAAATTTATCAAGGGCCAGAGTTATACTTTAACAAATAATAATGGTTAAAAATAAAAATAAATAAATAAATAAAAAACCATTTCCCCCTTCCCCCTTCACAAGCAGAGATAACAGGACCCAAACTTCAGTCCTGCTTACTTAGTTACTCCAAGATATTTTGTGGTATTTATGGCTATTTAAAAGGATGATGTCTTATTTATCCTAGGTGTAAAAGAGATACATTTTGGGTTGTTTTCAGATTCTGGCTATGATAAAGTAATTCTGCTGTAAGCATAGCTAAACACATGTCCTTATGGTATGGTTGAACAACTTTTGTATTTAGGCCCAAAAGGGGTATTGCTGAGTTTTAAGGTAGATATTTGCCTAATTTTAAAAAATAACCATATTATGATCCAAAAGTGGCTGTGCCAGTTTGCACTTCCAGCAATGGAATTTTTTCTTTACCCACATTTTCTTAAGCATAAATTGTTAGCAGTAATTTTTAATCTTGGTCATTTTTACAAGGATAAGATAAAATTTCAGAGTTTTAATTTGCATTTCTCTGATAGCTAAAAGGATGTTATGTTTGAACATTTTTTAAGTGTCTCTCAGTCATTTTTAAGTTCGTCTGTTGAGAGTTTTCAATTTATGTCTGTAACAAATATTTTTATTGAATTAATTTTTTGATAACTAATTTTCTGAGTTCTTCATATGTTTTTGGAGTGGGTTTATGATAAGTAAAGATCTTTTCCCACTCTATAGTCTTGTTATACAAAAGTTTCTCCATTTAGGAGATCTCATTAATTGTTTCTCTCAAAGTTTGTGCCACTGAGGCTGTGTTTGAGATGTGGCAAAGTGTACTTCTAATTTTTTTCTCTATGAGGTTCAATGTAATTTTTATATGCTGAGGCCTTTGACTCATTTAAACTTAAGTTTTATACATGGAGATGGAGGTGGATCTATTTTTATTCTTCTACATGTTGATGTCTAATGAGGCCCAGATCATTAGTTAAAATGCTTCCTTTTTCCATTTTCCTATCTGCAAGGCAGACTTACAACTTAAGAGGAGGATAGCTTATAAACTTTTAATTAGATATTCAATGGTTAAAACCCTAGTTATAATATTCTTATGGGAGATATTGAGCCAATAGGTAAAATTCTTACAAGAAACAATGAGCCAGTTTCTAATAGAGAGCTTATAAAAGCTGCCAGACAGGTACTCAAACAGATAAAATGTAAATTAAGAAGTAAAGTATACAATAATCAACAAGTACAGTATATTAATTATGATTCAGCTATGGCAAGTGTGTGTATTAAGTGTAAAACTTATTCTACAACAGTTTTATTAAAAAAAAACAAAATGCTGTTTATGGCTAAACCTTCCCAGTTTTGCCAGTTAAGATATTAAACTCTTAATTTAGAACAGTAGCCTGTCTGGTACAAAAGGGCAGGATAAAATCTAAAAGATGGTTTGACAGAATATTGACTATGATCAAAGTTTCTTATACTAAACAATAGATTAATTGATAGTTTTAAGATTGATTCCTAAACAATTGTGTTTGCTCAATTCAAAGGCCAAAACAATAATCTTTTCCCAGATGATCATTGCTACAATCCACACAACTGTATTTTGCTAATGTTATAGCTAAAAATCCCTTAAAGGATTTTATGCTAAATTTTACAATGGAAAAATTGCATATATGGTTAATAATAAAAAAAATTGTGGAGCGTACCAAGGCTCCTTAAAAGCAATTTATAAAAGTTATAAACAGATCCTAATACAAACAGATCTAACATGATGACACCAAGCTCACCTTTACTAAGGCAAGGTAAAAAAGCCCTTACAATGCATTATAAAAAAAAAAAAAAAAACCCAACCTATATATATTTGGGGTCGAGGATATGTTTATACTATTTTTTCACAGAAAGAAAATAAGGCTGGACCTGATGATGTCATAGCTACAAACACCCCATAAAGGAATTCCAGAAACAATTGGAGAGGAATCCTTGATCCAATCTTCCCTGCTCCCATGGAGAGGAGTGCCTGATAGCAGGACCTGCTACACCACTCTACAGGGTGTCATTCTGCCTCCAGAGAGTCCAAACAAAGAGACATAGATGAGATAATTGCCAAGATGTGCTTTGGGTAGCTGAATCCAATGCAGCTCACCCAGGAATCCCACCTGCCCTGAAGCACAAGTGCTGAGCTGCTTCCAAACCTGGGTGGAAGACACAGATGCCCTGCTGAGATGACCTGACCATGGCGACTACAATTTTCTGCAGCTTGAATTCTGTTTGCTTTGGAGCTAAGATGCAGACTAAACATCTGACTGTTTTAATCTTTGGGACACAGAACTCATTTTGATTAAAATATTAACCCCTCTTCACTTAAGAAGGGGGACGATCGGGATTTTAACTGTTGCTCAGAGACTGAAACTGATGGTATTTGATAACAATAATGTCTGTCATTGTACTCTTACTGAAATTGACCTAATGATATTTGTAACTGCTTATAGATGTTGAGAAAAGTTTGATACACCCTGCAAAATGTTTGGGTTTAATGCATATGTTAAAAATTGTAGATTTTGATCCCTTTACACTGCCCTAATTTTGGCAGGCAGCACTCGTAAACTTATGTTGGAGTAGGTACTTAGGAAGGAGTATATACCACAGGCCAGACTAAAAGGTAAATAATGGGTTTGGAAGGTGCCCTTTCTTCTTATGTCTGGAAATCAAGTCATTGGTGTCCAAATTATATCTTTACTCAACCTATACGAGATACCTTTTATTTGAGGAGCTCCTCACAGTCTTTTCATTAATGATTCATGCAGAGACCCAATGATGGGAATATTGTGGAGCCCTCCCCTAAACAGCACATCATACAGAGGCCGTACAGGCCAGCTCAACATGGCATGATGTCAGGTGACAAGGATAGCCCTCCACATAGCCTAAGACAGGGATCCTGCGGTCAAAGACCTGCTTACCTTGGTCTTGCTGAGGAGTTACAAAACAAAAAGGAGGATATGTTAGGGGCCATTTCAGGCCTCTCCTCTCTCAGAGGGTCTTGAAATAAAAACCTCTCAAACTTAAAGTTAACTAAAACATTGTGCACTAATCCAGAAAGCACCATAGAGTGCCCCCATTATTCCTTGCTTATCGCTAACAGCAGGTGTTCTAACCACTGACCTTGCAACTACCCAGCTTAGCTGCCAAGCTGCTGAATCCCTTCCCCCTTCCCCCTTCCTCCTTCCCCCTTTCCCCCTGCCCGAGTTCCTCACTGGAGGAGTATTTAAGACAAAAACTTGCTTCAATAAACGAGACCTTGACAAAAGAATCTTGCTTGGTCTCCTTCCCTTCTCTCGCCCATGTTCTTTCAGATAGTGCCTCTTCAGAACTCTGGAATAACTGGACCTTCTGGACGGGTCATATAATCATCCCAAATCCAGATGTCTAAAATCCAGTGTAAGAACACTATCAATGACAGAAAGGGCAATATGGCACCACCAGAACCCAGCTACCCAATGACAGCAAGACCTGAACAATCCAACACAGCTGAAGCACAAGAAAATGACCTTTAAAATAAGTTTTTGAAGATGATAGAGGTCCTTAAAGAGGAAATGAAAAAAAAAATCCTTTAAAGAAATTGAGGAAAAGATAACAAAATTGGATGAAATCAGTAAATCTCTAAAAGAATGCCAAGAAAGTCAAGGGAAAAAAACAAATAAAAAGGTAAAAGAAACAGTGCAAGACCTGAACTTGGAAATAAAAGCAATAAAGTTAACACAAATAGAGGGAATCCCAGAAACAGAAAATATGGGTAAGCAAACAGGAACTACAGATGCAAGCATCACCAACAGAATACGAGAGATGGAAAAGAGAATCTCAGGAATTGAAGACATGATAGAGGAAATATATTCATCAGTCAAAGAAAATGCTAAATGTAAAAACTTCCTAACATAAAACATCCAAAAACCTGGGACACTGAGAAAAGAACAAACCTAGGAATAATAGGAAGAGAAGGAGGAAGAGAATCACAGGTCAAAAACCAAGAAAATATATTTTTTAAAATCATAGAAGAAAATTTCCCTAGCCTAAAAAAGAACATGCCTACATAGATACAAGAAAGTTATAGAACACCAAATAATTTGAACCAGAAAGAAAATTCCTGTACCACATAATAATTAAAACACTAACCATACAGAACAAAGAAAGACTATTAAACATGGCAAGGTAAAAAGGCCAAGTAACAGACAAAGGCAGACCAATTAGAATCACACCTGACTTCTCAACAGAGATCCTAAAATCCAGAAGGGCTTGGACTGATGTCTTACAGATGCTAAGAGATCATGGATGCCAGAACAGACTACTATACCCAGCAAAACTGCCAATCACCATAAATGGAGAAAACAAGATAGTCCATGACAAAGTCAAACTTAAACAATATCTATCCACAAATCTAGCCCTACAGAAGGTACTAAAAGAAAAACTCCAACCCCGGAAAGTTAACTGCATCTGCAAAAACACAGGCAATAGATAATCTCACACCCGAAAAGCCCAAAGAATAGAAACAGAGACAGACAGACAGACAGACACACATACACACACTACAACCACCAACACCAATGACAACAAAATAACAAAATGACAGGAATTGTCAATCATTTGTCATTAATATCCCTCAATATCAATGGACTCAATTCACCAACAACAAAAAGACATGTGCTAACAGAAGGGACTTGAAAACATGTTACATTATTCTACTGCATAAAAGAAAGATACCTCCACATCAAAGTTTGACATTACCTTAGAGTAAAGTGTTGAAAAAAGATTTTCCAATCAAACGGATCCAAGAAGCAAGCTGGTGTAGCTAATATCTAACAAAATAGACTTCAAACCAAAATTAATCAAAAGAGATTGAAAAGGTCATTTCATATTCATCAAAGGAAAAATCCACTAAGATGATGTCTCGATTCTGAACATCTATGCCCCATATGTAAGAGCTCCCCCATTTGTTAAAGAAATATTACTAAAGCTTAAATCACACATCAAAGCCCACACAATAATAGTGGGAGACTTCAATACACCTTTCTCCCTAAGAGACAGGTTATCACGACAGAAACTGAAAGGGAAATAATGCAACTAACAGATAATCTACAGAACATTTCACCCAAACACAAAAGAATATCTCTTTTTCTTAGCACCTCATGGTCCCTACTCCAAAATTGCCCATATACTTAGCCACAAAACAAGTCTCAACAGATAAACAAAAAACTGAAATAATCCCCTGTATCTTAATGGATTAAATGGATTTCAACAACAACAGAAAGCCTAAAAACTCATGGAAGCTGAACGTTCCATCCCAGCAGCAACCTGAGGGAAACTGATGTGTCAAAAATGTCTGTCCTGCCCCCTGGGGTTGCCGTGTTTGCTCTTCATGATGTCTTCAATTTCTCCAGCAATGTTTTCATGCTTCATTGTGCAGTTAACACAACTTTATCCAATGTGCCCTCACATATTTCATATTGTATACTAGTATAAAAGTATATCTTGGGCTGGAGAGGCGGCTCAGTGGGTAAAGGCTTTTGTCACTAAGTCTGATGACCTGAGTTCAGTCCCCAAGATTCACATGGTGGAAGGGAAAACCAGACTCCCAAAAGACATCCTCTAACCTCTTCTTGTTAGCCGTGGCACGAATGCACCCATACCCATACATAACACACACAAAACAACAACAATAATAATAAATCTCTACATTTTAATATGCATTTTTCTAAATGTATAAACATACACTTCTGTCTATCCATTGCATAGCCTACAACTGGCCGCGTTCACTCATCTGGGGAGTTCTATGTAAATTGCATCAGTTTCTCTTTGATACTGGTGATCAAACCAAGGATTCTACCCCGAGCTTTATCCTATGCCCAGATCTTCAACATAAACAACCACAGAATCTGCTAATAAGGGCAGTCTACCTTTTTTTAAAGACAGGGTCTCACTGTGTAGCCCTGGCTGACCTGGAACTTGCTATGTCAACCAGACTGGTTGAGGCCTTGAACTCATAGCAATTCACTTGCCCCTGCCCCTGCCCCCGCCCCCACCTGAGTGTCAGAACTTAAGGAGTGTACCACCTTTCCGGCCAGATTATCGTTCAATCACTTTTCTTCTTGGCAAATCACGCCGATCCAAGAGCCTTCAGTACAACAGCAAACAGACAAAGGGAGTGAACTCTTGCTGGTCTATTCCTGATGTAATGCACTCAGTCCTGATCGAACGTTTCCATGGTGTCCGTATCACACAGAGCACATCTTTTTAATTTACGAAGTCTCCAGTAAAGTCACTTTGGTTTGACATTTTTCACTGTGGGCACCGTACTTAACAAACATAGGTCATTTAATAAATAGGGCTGCTTTGTGTGTAGGCATGTATGTCTTCGTGTTTGCATGTGTGTGTGGAAGCCAGAGGTTGGAACTTTCTTACTTTCTCTCCACTATGTTCACTGAAGTAGGCTAAGTGAACTCGGAGCTCATTTATTTGGCTAGTCTAGCTAACTAGCTTACTCTGGAGATCCTCTCTCTCTGCCTGACGGTCCCCTATATCGGCCTGGTGTTACAGGTAGACTGCCACGCCCACCCCAATTCTGTTCTGTGGGGGCTAAGGATCTGAACCCCAGTACTTACGCTTGCAAGGCAAGCACTTTCTCCACTAACCCATACCCTACACCTGAAGCCATTTGATCCTTAATCAGTGAGCATTGGCTAACTCATGTCTTTCAAGGCATTTGTCAATCCAACTAAGGTAGCAAACACATTCACATAAAGTTTTTCATGTTATTCTCTTTTGTTTTAAATAACATACAATTTCTGGTGAGGCTGGTTGCCTTTCTCATCTCTAATAGTGGACATTTGTTCCTTCTCTTTTTTTCCAGAAGAGTGTGCATATGGGTTTGTCAAGGCTTTATAAATCTATGTAAAGAACGATTCTCTGGTTTTGTAGATTTTTCTCTGGCTTTGCTGCCTTTGGTGGTGGTGGCTGTTAGCAGGATCGTTTTCTTAGTGGTTCTGCTCTGCTCTGTTCTTCTTACTTGGAGTAACTCTACTTCACCCTCTTCATTACTGTTCTTTTTTTTTCTTGTGGGACAGAATCATTTTAACACTTGAATTCATAATCCTCCTCCCTCTGCTTCCCGAGGGCTGGGCTTAGTTGGAAGTATGCAGAATCATGCATGGCTGTTTCCTCTTTGTGGCTTTTACTTAATGTGGAAACTAAGATCATTAATCTGAGGCCTCTCTTCTTTTGGAGCACAGGGTGTTGGATTTTTTTTTTCATCAGTTTCCCCCTTGAGAATTCTCCCAGCCACATCTCACAATTTGTTCTTCTTTTCACTTCACTCAAACATTCTCTTGGTCCCGTTCACAACTCCTTTGACCATGGTATTTACAAGCAACTTACTTAGTTCTAAACCCTTAAGGCTTGTGTGTCAAATGCCCTTGTGGTATCAGTATGCATCCTTTGGGTATACGCCCAAGAGTACTATTACTGGGTCTTACTAGATTGATTCCCAGTTTTCTGAGAGACCGCCATACTGATTTTCAAAGTGGTTGTACAAGCTTGCACTCCTACTAGCAATGGGGGAGTGTTTCCCTAACTCCACATCCTCTCCAGCATAAGTTGTCATTAGTGTTTTTTTATCTTAGTCATTCTGACAGGTATAAGATGGTATCTCAGAATTATTCTGATTTCCATTTCCCTCGTGGTTAAGGATGTTGAGCGATTCCTTAAGTGTCTCTGGACCATTTGAGATTGCTCTGTTGAGAATTCTATATTTAGATCTATACTCCATTCTTATTGGATTATTTTGTATTTTGATGTCTAGTTTCTTGAGCTCTTTATATATTTTGGAGATAAGTCCTCTGTCAATATGGGATTGGTGAAGATTTTTTCCCATTCTGTAGGCTGCTATTTTGTCTTGTTGACCATGTGCTTTGCTTTACAGAAGCTTCTCAGTTTCAGGAGGTCCCATTTATTAATTGCCAATCTCAGTGTCTGTGATACTGGTGTTATATTTAGGAAGTGGTCTCCTGTGCCAATGCGTTCAAGGCTACTTCCCACTTTCTCTTCTGTGAGGTTCAGTGTGACTGGATTTGTGTTGAGGTCTTTGATCCACTTGGACTTTGAGTTTTGTGCATGGAGATAAATATGGGTCTATTTGCATTCTTCTACATGTTGACATCCGGTTATGTCAGCACCATCTGTTGAATATTTTTTTCACGGTATAATTTTAGCTTCTTTGTCAAAAATGAGGTGTTTATAGGTATGTGGATTAATATCAGGGTCTTTGATTTGATTCCATTGATCCAACTGTCTGTTTCTGTACCAATACCAAGCAAACTGTTTTCATTATTAGAGCTCCATAATAGAGCTTGAAGTCAGAGATGGTGATGCCTCTCAAAGTTCATTTATTGTACAGAATTGCTCTGGCTACCCTGGGTTTTTGTTGTTGTTGTTTTAGTTTTTCTATATGAAGTTGAGTGTTGTTCTTTTGAGGTCTGTGAAGAATTTTGCTGGGATTTCAATGAGGATTGCATTGAATCTGTAGCATGCTTTTGATAAGATTGCCATTTTTACTGCATTGATCCTACCTATCCAAGAGCATCTTTCCATTTTCTAATATCTTCTTCAATTTCTTTCCTCAAATACCTAAAGTTCTTGTCATACAGGTCTTTCCCTTTTTTGGTTAGAGTTACAAGATATTTTATATTGTTTGTGGATATTGTAACAGATGATATTTCTCTTATCTCTCAGCCTGCTTATCATTTGTATATAAGAAGGCTACTGATCTGACTTTTTTGAGTTAATCTTTTATCCTGCCACATTATTGGAGGTGTTTATCAGTTGTAGGAGTTCCCTGGTATAATTTTTATGGTCACTTGTGAATAGTGAAAGTTTGACTTCTTCCTTTCCAATTTATATCCCCTCGATCTCCTTTTGTTATCTTATTGCTCTAGCTAGAACTTCAAATACTATATCGAATAGTATTTGGAGAGAGTGGACAGCCCTGCTTTGTTCCTGATTTTAGTGGAATTGCTTTGAATTTCTCTCCATTTATTTTGATGATGGATGTTGGCTTGCTATATATTGCCTTCATTATGTTTATGTATGTTCCTTGTACCCCTGATCTCTCCATGATCTTTATTACAAAGGATGTTGGATTTTGTGAAAGGATTTTTCAGCATCTAATGAGATGGTCATATGGTTTTTTCTTTCAGTGTGTTTATATGGTGGATTACATTGACAGATTTTCGTATGTTGAACCATCTCTGCATCTCTAAAATGAAGCCAAGTTGATCATGGTGGATGATTTTTCTGATGTGTTCTTGGATTTGGTTTGCCAGTATTTTACTGAATATTTTTGCATCAATGTCCATGGGGGAGATTTGTCTGTAATTTGCCTTCTTAGAGGAGTCTTGTGTGACTTGGTTATCAGAGTATCAGGATTACTGTAGCCTCCTAAAAGGAGTTTGGCAATGTCCCTTCTGTTCCTATTGTGTGGGACAATTTGAGGAATACCGGTATTATCTCTTTGAAATTCTGGTAGAATTCTGTGCCAAAACTGTCTAGCCCTGGACTTTTTTTGGTTGGGAGACTTTTGATGACTGCTTCTATTTTCTTAGGTGTTATATGTCTATTTAAATGGTTTGTTTGCTCTTGATTTAATTTTGGTATGTGGTACCTATCCAGAAAATTGTCCATATCCTTTAAATTTTCCGATTATGTGGCGTACAGGATTTTGAAGTATGATCTGATGGTTCTCTGGATTTCCTCAGTGTCTGTTGTTATGTCCCCCTTTTCATTTCTGATTTTGTTAATTTGAATATTCTCTCTCTGCCTTTTGGTTAGTTTGGATAAAGGCTTGTCTATTTTGTTGATTTTCTTGAAGAACCAACTCTTTGTCTCATTGCTTCTTTGTATTGTTTTCTTTGTTTCTATTTTGTTGATTTCAGTTCTCAAATTTGATGATTTCCTGGCATCTACTCCTCCTGGGAGAGTTTGCTTCTTTTTGTTCTAGAGCTTTCATGTGTGCTGTTAAGTCACTAGTGTGAGATTTCTCCAGGTTCTTTATGTAGGCACTTAGTGCTATGAGCTTTCCTCTTAGCACAGCTTTCAAAATGTCCCATGAGTTTGGGTGTGTTGTGTTGTCTTTTCCATTGAATTTTAGGAAGTCTTTAATTTCTTTCTTTCTTTCTTGACACAGGGGTTAGTTGAGCATTGCTCAAATTTCATGAGTTAGTGGGCTTTCTGTATTTAGTATTATTGTTGAATTCTAACTTTAAACCATGGTGATCCAATAAGATACAGAGGGTTATTCCAAATTTTTGTACTTGTTGAGGTTTGCTTTGTTACCAAATATGTGGTCGATTTTAGTGAAGGTTCTATGAGGTGCTGAGAAGAAGATATAGTCTTTTATGTTTGGGTAGAATGTTCTATAGATGTCTGTTAAACCATTTGAGTCATAACATCTGTTAGTTCCTTTATTTCTCTGTTAAGTTTCTGTCTGGCAGTACTGTCAAGTGGTGAGAGTTGGGTATTGAAGTCTCGACTATTAGTGTGTGAAGTTTGATATGTGATTTAAGCTTTAGTAATGCTTCTTTTACAAATGAGGGTGCCATTGTATTTGGGGCACAAATGTTCAGAATTGAGACTTCTTGATGGATTTTTCCTGTGATGAATATGAAATGTCTTTCTTCATCTGTTTTGATTAATTGTAATTTGAAGTCTATTTTGTTAGATATTAGGATAGCCACACCAGCTTGGTTCTTAGGTTCATTTGATTGGAAAATCTTTTCTCAACTGTTTACTCTGAGGTAATGTCTATCTTTGAAGTTGAGGTGTGTTTCTTGTATGCAACAGAAGGATGGGTACTGTTTTCATAATCCATCTTGTTAGCCTATGTCTTTTTATAGGTGAATTGAGACCATTGATATTAAGAGATGTTATTGATCAGTTATTGTTAGTTCCTATTACTTTTGGTTTTGGTGGTGGTGGTGGTATTGTCTCTGTGTGTGTTTCCTTTCTTTGCATTTTGCTGGTGGGGGACTATCTATTGCCTGTGTTTTTGTATGTGTAGATAACTTCCTTGTGTTGGAGTTTTCCTTCTAATACTTTCTGTAGGGCTGGATTTGTGGATAGGTGTTCTTTAAATCTGGTTTTTCCATGGAATATCTTATTTTCTCCATCTATGGTGATTGAAAACTTTTCTGGGTATAGTAGTCTGGGCTGACATCCATGGTCTCTTAGTGTCTACATAATGTCTACCCAGGACCTTCTGACTTTCAGAGTTTCTATTGAAAAATTAGATATAATTTTGATAGGTCTGCCTTTATATATTACTTGGCCTTTTTCCTTTGCAGTTCTTAATATTCTTTCTTTATTCTGTATGTTTAGCATTTTGATTATTATATGGAAAGGGGACTTTTTTTTTGGTCTAACCTATTTGGTGTTCTGTAAGTTTCTTGTACCTTCATAGGCATGTCCTTCTTTGGGTTGAAAAAATTGTCTCCTTTGATTTTGTTGAATATATTTTCTGTGCCTTTGAGCTGGACTTCTCCTTCTTTTATCCCTATTTTTCTTAGGTTTGATCTTTTCATGGTGTCCCAGATTTCCTGGATATTTTATGTTAAGAATTTGTTGGGTTTAATATTTTCTATGACCAATGAATCTATTTCCTCTACCATATCTTCAACTCCTGAGATTCTCTATTCCATCTCTTGTATTCTGTTGGTTATGCTTACATCTGTAGTTCCTGATCATTTACCTGCATTTCCATTTCCAGAATCCCCTTGGTTTATGTTTTCTTTATTGCCTCTAAGTCTGGAACTGTTTCCTTCATCTGTTTATTCTTTTTTCTTGGTTTTCTCTGTTTTCTTTAAGGGATTTGTTTATTTCTTTCAATTTTTGTTTGTCTTTTCCTCCATTTCTTTTTTTTTCTTTTTTTTTTCAAGACAGGGTTTCTCTGTGGCTTTGGAGCCTGTCCTGGAACTAGCTCTTGTAGACCAGGCTGGTCTCGAACTCACAGAGATCCGCCTGCCTCTGTCTCCTGAGTGCTGGGATTAAAGGTGTGTGCCACCACCGCCCAGCTTTTCCTCCATTTCTTAAGAGAATTTTTTATTTCCTCTTTAAGGGTCTCTATCATCTTCATAAAGTTATTTTTAAGGTCATTTTCTTCTGCCTCTTCTGCATTGGGATGTTCAGGTCTTGCTGATGTAGAACCACTACTTTCTGGTGGTGTCATTTTGCTCTTGATGTTGTTAAATGTATTCTTACATTGTCATCTACCCATCTCTTCCTCCTGTGGATGCAGATGGGGCCCATGCTTCACAGAGTCCCTCTTCCTCCAATTGGTGCAGGAGGGGCCTGTAGTTTAGGCATTCACTTGCCTCCAGATGTAGGCGGGCTGTGATTCTGGTGGTCATTGATGTGGCTGTGGAGGTTCCTTTCCGGGTGCAGTTAGGCCAAGGCTCTGGTGCTCACAGATGCCCTGGGGGATAGTTGTGGGTTGGGGGGGCTTCTCCAAGGTCTCTAGGACTCTGTTGGGCAGGGATGGGCTGTGGGATATGCCTCTAGGAGTTAAGGCATAGAGAGCAGGGTCCTCCAGCTGGGAACTCAGACATTCACCTCTCCAGGGGCAGTCAGGGTCAACCAAGGCTCTGGTGGTCACAGATTCAGTGGGGAGTGGTCACATCTTTATTTTTTTAAGATTTTATTTTTATGTGTTTTTATCTGTGTAAAGCCTATGCCAGGTACGTATGGGTGTTCTCAAAGACCAGTCAGAGTTCCAGGCAGCTGTGAGCTACCCAGAATGGGTGCTGAGTGCCCAACTCAGGCTCTCTGAAAGAACAGCAAATTCTTTTAACCATGGAGCCATTTCTTCAGCCCCAGTACACATTTTTATCCCTGTCTTCAATGGATATTATTACTTGATGCATATTATGAGTTATATATCATGTACATTATGTCCTGTAGCATAGAAACCACACAGTAGTGTGCTTCTGTGTTATCACTCCTAATCTTTGCATGATTGTTTTCATAATTTTCTGTTTATTCAAAGAGTCAACTATCATTCACTGAAATGTACACAATAAGAAAATATCTTAGCTCTTTGTTCACACAGTTACCATTTCTGATATTGCCCATTATCTTGGGAGGACCCGCATTTCGGAATGTTATCAATTTCTTTCTAGCTGAAAGCGTTCTATCTGTTATTGGTGAGTTACTTCGTCTTTTGAATGTATTCATAATTTATGAGTCTAAAATATAACTCCATTTTATGTATATATACAGGCTCTGGAGCTACAGTTTTCATAAAAATTAATTTCCTGAGGATATGCCTGCTGTATCCATATAAATAAAATATGATTTGTTGTATCTCTGAATTTGGCGACTGAATATTTGGGGGGGGGGAATCGTATCAATGATAACATCACTCAGGTGCCATCCAATTGGGGTGAAGTCCCCAGTGGCTTCAGGCACACGCAGCTGCTTCACTGTGGCTTGAAGCACAGTTGTCCCTCCAGAACTCACATCCTATTTCATTATAAATTATTTTCCTGTTACTCACATCTGCATTAAAATGTGAGCATTGCGGGTATTTTTTTTTTAATCTTTATGTACGGCAGCCTATGAGGTTCACACGCGCTGGCATTTCATGTACACTTAACATAGATCCTATAGTTTGCACAGAGTCACGCATTGAAAACTGTCCCAAACTTAGTGGCTTAAAAAATTAATCACATCCTTTCCTATAAAGGCTGTCTGAGTACATGGTTCCTTGGCGATGAGTCATTAGATCCATGAGGCCAGGCCAGTCCTGGACGACTGCACATTAGGCTGTAGCCCAGGGCATTGGCCCCTCCTTCCCATGGCATCTCCACCCGACCATCTCAGGCTTCCTCCTGCAGTGCCCTGGTCATAAGGGACAAGTTGCAAAGCCTTTGAGGTCTTAGCTCTGGGGTCACACAACACTTCTACTGCAGCCTGTTGGCCACGGTCAGGAAGCAGCCTGATTTAAGGTATCTAGGAACATACACCCCTCGTCTTAATAAGAGCAGTGGAGTGGACTCAGGCCAAACAATGGTAACCCTATCCCCCATTTTCTACAAAGCATCACGTGGGTCTGAGAGGACTAGGAACCATTAATGTAGACGGTATTCTCTCCAACTCAGCCCTCTTCTGGTCCAAAGGACAAACATCCTGTCTCATGCTCACACCCATGAGTAAGAAAGTATCCTCCATGTTCCATGTTCCCTGTGCAGGCTACAGCAATGCCGTGTGCTCCCGCCTGCTGGTAACAGGTCAGCACTTACCTGCAGTGATTGGATACTCTGCAGAGAACTTCCTACCCTGTAAAAATAAGGTGCAAAGAGGATTTGGTAATGACCTTTCCCTTGCTGTTGCTTTGTTTTGTGTTTCTAGTAATAGATGAGCCATAAAACTCACAGACCACAGTGAATTTTCAGGTAAAAGATCATACTCTGGTCTTAATGTCTGGGTCTCCCATCAAAGTTCAATGTGATCATATTAAGAGATGGGATTTGGGGGAGGTGATTAGTCATAGGGTGTAGCCCTCACCAATGGAATTAGCATCCTGACAGAGCTGGCCCTAGAGAGATTTCTTGAGGCATCTGTTACATGAGTGGACAGCAAGACAATGCCACCTATGAAACAGAGAGCCCTCAGCAGCCACTGAGTCCCCTGGCACCTAGACTTCCTGACCTCTAGAGTGTAAGTTTCTGTTATTTCTGCATTACCAAGTCCATGGGGTTCTTTGTTTGCTGATAGCACCCCAGAAGGACTGAGACAGGGGTCTTCGCTACGGGAAGGATGAAAAACTAATTGGAAAGATGGCATGCTTCTTACACAAGGGACACTTACCTGAGGCACAGGGTGCTATTCAAGTATAGCCTTGATATTAAACTGGTAGAACCCTCACCCTGCATCCTTCTTTCTACCTGAGGTTTGTAAAGAGCGTAGCAGTCAGGAATCCAAAGCATCCAGCCCACGAGCACACACAGGCCCTAGACCAGGTTCCCTCATGTTTCAAACAGTGTGTACTCTACACAGCTGAAGAACTTTGAACTTCTCCAGGAGCACATGGTGTCCAGACCCAGGGCTTCCTGGATATCCTGTCATTTCCTGGTCATTTCTCCTCAGGACCACAGGGTTACCGTCTACATAGCAAGGCTAAAGACAGGTCACAAAGCTATCTGGTATTTATTCTCAACCTATGTTTTTAATCATGCCAGGGTGTGAGAGGCCAGACATTTATTTGACATGCAGTAGAGGTATTCACCTATTTCTAGAAACTTTTTCTGGGATGAAATAAGTCCCAGAGCCAAAAAATGACTTCAAACACAGCAAGCCTGCAAAATATTTAACAAAGGCTAGTTCATGCTCTCCAGTAACCTCGATGCTCCCAACAGTACCTGCCAGCCAAGGACACGTGCCAAGTAAACAAGGCCTGGGGAAGGCAGGCAGGCCTCTGCACCTGGAGGCACCAGGAAACAGCACCGCCCCTCTCCACTGAGCTTGGCACAACCTCTACCAAGGAGGAAGTCAAGTTCATCAGACACATAAAGGCAGAGGTTACATATGATGTGACCTACAGAAACTGAGCCAAGGCTGCGAAAACAGATCTAGGAAGAAGCAGAACCATCCTCCCAATCCCTGGTTTTTCTGCCAGAGTTATCCTAGAAAGCAGGTGATCTGCATGCCATCCTTCCAGAGTAAAAAGCTTCGCTGAAAAGCCTGAACTTCAGGTCCTCACATGACTGGGAGCCCTCCAGACCCTTTCAGCAGGCCAGTACAATCTCCACCTAAGACTGCTTTCAGGGTTCTGAGGAGACAGGAGCTCTCTTGGCCTTAAAGCATCTGGGAAGCAAAGCCTCTGCACTGCCTGGCTTCCTTCCACTTCCGTTTCTAGTCTCCTTGTTTCCCAGTGCCCACCTGGTAACAAGTTATAGGGTGTCTTGGGAAGGTGTGTTTCCCTAACAGAACTGGGGGAGGCAGCGAAAGAAGCTGTGTTGGAGGAGTGGAGGAGGGGCCAGAGTGAGTCATGTGAAAGGGTGGATTGGCAGGGAGGTGTGGACAGGAACACAAGGTAAGCATCATACACACACGGATGGTCACATGTGGAGGCTATCCTTGATGGAGCGTGCATAGTCCCACCCTGCAGCTCCCACACAGATACTCTTTTGCTCCAACAGCAGAAGAGGTTCAGACCACAATGGCACCTGAGCATCAATAGATGCATCTCTTGGACCCAAATCTTGGTTTCCGACAGAATTCCATTATTTTTTTTTTTTTGAGGCACAGGGCTGGGGAGATGGGACAATGAGCAAAGTACTTGTCTTGCAAAGATGAGGACCTGAGTCCAGATCCTTGGTACTTACACAACAACCTCAGCGTGATAGTGCCCACCTGTGATCCAGCAGGCTAGTACATGCCTGTAGTCCAGCGTGATAGTGCATACTTGTGATCCATCATGCTAGTACATGCATGTAATCCAATGTGATGGTGCTTACCTGTGATCCAACATGCTAGTACATGCCTGTAGTCCAGCATAATAGTACCAACCTGTGATCCCAGGGCTGGGGAGGCAGAGACAGGAAGATCCCTGGAGCTTGGCAGTTAGCCACCCTAAGTCTGCCTGCTCCAGTCCAAGGAAGAGACCCTATCCCAAAAAGTAAGGTGGACAGTGATTGAGGAAGACACCATGTATTAACTTTTGACCTATACAGAGAGAGGGAGGGAGGGAGGGAGGGAGAGAGAGAGGGGGGGGAGAGGGGAGAGGGGAGAGAGAGAGAGAGAGAGAGAGAGAGAGAGAGAGAGAGGAGAGAGGAGAGAGGAGAGAGGAGAGAGGAGAGAGGAGAGAGGAGAGAGGAGAGAGGAGAGAGATGAGGGAGAATTGGGACTCCTGGGAGAGGGAGCCGATGCTGGGACAGCAGTGGGAAGCACGAGAAGCCTGGATAAATAAAATGTCAGGAAAGAATAAAAGCGACCAGCAGGAGCCACAAACCCCAAAAGAACCAGGACATCAGAGAGCAACAGACACAGAAGCCCACGTGGTGAACCCCCAGCGGCAGGAACTTCATCTGTTTAAGCAATAGAATAAATAGCATAGTATTGGATCAGAGCCCAAAGCATGCAAATAAACACACCCAAGCCTAGTCTCACGTAACAGATGGAATCAATAACCAAGCAGGGCCGAGAAGATGAACAATGCGAACCATTTATGCAGATGGTCTAGCCTCAGGCAGGTGCCACATACCTGCCACCCTCTTGCGTGGCCTGTGCGTGGTCACTCCCTCCCAAAGAGGACACTAGGGAAGGAGGATAAAGATTGGCAGCTTCTCAGTGGGGAAGCCCAACAAACACTGTGTCAGCAGGGCAATGTGGGTCAACACAGCAGAGTCAACACTGGGTGACAGGGACGGGTCATGCTGACAGCATGTACCCGGGAGAGTGCTGAAGAAAATAGCCCCTCACCTGGGGCTTCCTCTCGAAATCTGGCTAAGACCCAGAAACGCGGCACAGCCCTTAAAATACTTGACTAATGGTCCCCAAACTATCAAGATCATTAACCATAAGGACAATTGTACACACGGCTGTGTGAAATGTAGCTGGGAACTGGGGAATGTGAGGATGCAGCTGGAGGAAAGAAGCAGGGACAGGGTTTGGGTGTAATAACGTTGGTTCTGAAGTATTCATTGTAGTCAGTGGTTCCTGTTACAGTAATGTGTCATTGCAGGAGAAACCATAGGATATGGGAACACTGCCACCACCAGTGTTGAAAGTCTTCACTTAATCTAAAACTATTCTCAACACAAGGCTGGCTCCGTTGTGTTATTTTGTTTGAAATGGGTCTCAGGTCGTGGCCCAGGTTGGCCCGGGATTCACTATATAACCCAGCATGAACTTGATTATGGTGATCCTTCTGCCTCAGTCTCTTGCTGGGCTTTTAAGCATGAGCCATTGTGCCAGGCAAAAAGCTTTATTTTTAAAACATACGTGATAAATGGTATAAGGGAATATCAATGTTGAGCCAGGTATGGTGGTACATGTCTTTAATCCCAGTACTAGGGAGACAGGCAGGAGGATGTCTGAGAGTTTGAAGCCAGCCCGGCGCACATAGTGAACGCCAGGCCAGTGGAGTTGCATGCTGAGACCCTGTCATATATGTATATAAATGACACGATTTTACACAATTTTAAAGGCTGAAATAACACATATTTCTAAAAGTATTGGCATTGGTTATCAACTCATTAAGGCATCAAATTGCATTTTATAATGTAACAAGTATTTTTAAAGGCGGATGTTATAATATGTCAAAAGTTACACACAGAATCGTATGGTAAATTTTTCAAATAGCTTGAAAATATTGTAAGAGAAACAGAGTATATCTCTCCAAAAATATTTCAGGCTGTGACAGAATTCAGAGAGGGGTGGGGGCAAGACGCCCCAACTCTCCTCCCCAAAGCCATGAAGGAACAGACAACCAAGTCAGTGAGCTGGGCTCTGTAGATGCAGAAGAATCGGGACTCTGGCCTGGCTGTCAGGACAGTCACTTGGCCAGAGCTGGCTATATGCTCACTTGGTATGGCCAATGATACATTCCTGAAGGTTCTTCAGACATGAAGTAGAAATGAACAGGGCTTGAAATTCGCCCAAGAGAACTGGTCAGCTCAGCTAACTAGTCCCTACTCCCAGTACACCCCTGCAGAGTTCCCTAGGCTAAGAGACAATAGACCCAAAGAGGATAAAAGCATGGGGCAGATGTGAGGTCAACATTTGATGGAAGCAGAGCCTCATCAATGGGATGGTCCTGTGTGGCTGGACCCTGAGGTCACTGGGGGAGGAAAGTATCGGGGTTCTCAGAGCAGCACCATTACACTTGATGTTTCCTGAACAAATGAGCCGCCGCGATCTTAATCGATGCAACATGTCCATCTGGAGGGACCTAAATGGCCGCCCATAAACACACAGTAAAAAGAAATGTGTTTAAAGTTACCAGAGCCTGCCAGCCAGGCCATTCACGGCTTTAGTTACTAAAGTAAGTTTAATAGGGAGTTTATTATTTTCACACCACATGGGCGCTGTATAGAAAAGGTGATTCCGTAACAGCAAACCCAGACTGTCATTTCCTGAGTCACTCTGTCCCTAATGCTCGCCTGGCCACAGGTTCTTCTGGGCTCGGGTCCTAATTCTCAGCCAGGGCACTGTTAATATGGTAGGGGGTGGTACCGTGGGGTCATCCCGTGTATCACAGGGCATGAGTCAGCATTCCTAGCCTCCCTTCCCTAAGTCACGACAATCAGAAACATCTGCAGAGCCCCTTGGGGGGTGAGGGGGGTGGCCAACATCAGCCTGTTAAAATGAAAGATCTGAAAGCCACAAGTATGGGAATGCTGCCCACTGCCTGCTTTTGCAAATAAAGCTTTATTAGAACATAGCCACACCAGGCTCTATTGTTTATGAGCATGTGGTCAGTTTCACAGTACTTGGCCAGAGCTGAAGATCCCCCACGCAATAAGGAATGTGGAGCACACAGGCATGAAACATCCACCATCCCAACAGAAGGTTCTCAGCCTCTTCTCAGATCTGCCATATTGAATTCTCCAACCTCTGTTCCCAACCCCATCTTTGCTGTGGCCACCCAGCCGATCCAGATCTTCTGCACACAGACTTCTGCCAGGCTCCTCGAAGCTGTCCTCCCTCAGCACCTCCTGTCATCCTGCAGTTCATAGATAATTCCATCATCACTTTTCTGTTTAAAGCCATCGAGGGCCAGGGTCTCATATCACCCAGACGGGCCTCCAATTCCTCTGCCTCCAAATGCTAAGATCAACAGACATGTGTCACTATGTTCGACTATCAGTTGAGTCTCTTATTTTATTTATTTATTGTTTATTTATTTATTTATTTGAATGTGTCTGTGGGGTGTGTGTGTGGGTGTGATGTACTGGGTTGCCTCCTCTATCCCACTCCCCCTGTTTCTTTGAGGCAGAGTCTCTCCCTAAACCTAGGGCTCATGTTTTCTCTTCTTTCTGAGCAGGCATGGGTTGCCCATCTTGTTAGGTAGGTCATGGGATCTTAATTCCATTCAGCAAATGTCCTTAACTGTTGGGTCTTCTCTGGAACCTCTGCCAGTTTGTTTTACCATGGATCCTGAATGTTCTGGGTCATGAAGACATTTGACCGTAAGCAGCTTTGCTTTATCCACTGGCATCTTACAATTAGGCAGTAACCCGGAACTTTTCTGTCCCCATCAGTCACCTGAGGCTCACCCTGCTCTCCCACTTCCATCTGGGTCATCTCTGTGTTCCGGTATACCACTCGCCTTCCGCTTCGACTGACAAATACCAAGTGCATTCAAGCTGTATGGTGTGACTGTTCAGGGCACACACACTTGCACACTAATTGTTTATATTTCTTTCCCATACTAAATCACCTCCGCTTGTTCTCTGAACCTGACAAGTGTATTTCACTTGCTTTTGTAATTCAGCTTTATATAATTTACCAATAATAGCTCTCAATTTTAAAATGATAATTCCAAATGTGCTTTCCCACAGCGATCTCATACCTGGGGTAGAATTAAAGAATGAGAGATAAATTCTCAGAAATTAAAAAAAAAAAATCCTTGGAGGCCATCCTGCCCTCAGAACGAAATGAAGTCCTTCATTCAGCCTATGTGATCCCTTGCCTCCTCAGAACCACCCTGCCTTACCCCAGCCTGTGGAGGCTGCTATCATCCGGCTTCATACTTGGCATCGTTTGGCCTGTGCCTCACTTACCACAAATGCCCTGCAAAGTGCCCAGCAGGATCACACCACTACCCTTTCTGCCCTTAGCTCTTCACATATTCTTGTCCCTGTATCCTGATAAACTGGTGCCAGGTGCCCAGCACATACTAAAACCCAAGGACGTGATGGTGTCACATAACGTATGTCCAGCTTCCTACGCACACTAAACACCTCTAGATGGCTCAGGATTCTTGGTTTAAAGTGGAAGCTATGTAAGAGGCTGCTGTGGTGTGTTCTTGAGAAATGGTGACAGCGAGAGACATCCAAACGGATTCAGTACTGTTCTACTTTATTTCAGACGTGTCCAACCTGCATTTAGTTGAATTTGGATACGGGACCTACAGTAACAGCAGATCAACTCCCCGCTCAGGTAATGCGACAACTTCTCCACTTTGCCATGATTTTACCAATAGGAATGCTCTCATACCATGCGCTGAAATTCTCTGACAATAGGGAATCACCAACGTTTGACATAAACCCCCCCCCCAAAAAATATACAATGTACCATGATCTAGCTCACATAGGTGTGCAGACCTGATACACGCTTTTGAGACAGAATGCTGGCCGCGGTTGTTAACTTTTCCTTTTGCTTTCTATTTCAGTTTTCAGATGTTGCCCTTAACTCACTGTGTGTATTTTACTCAGCCACTAAGAGGATACACATAATAACCCCTGTCCCACGATTCCTAGCAAGGAGTCTCATGCAAAGGAATTACTCGGTAAATATTTGATAAATGATTGCATGATTGGCTTGTTATGAGAATGCTCAAGAAATGTTGGAAGGGTCTTGATTGTTGGCTCTGGGTCTTTACATTTTTCCAACTTGTTAGATTTAGTGGTAAATTACATGGTTTTCCTTCATATTTGGTGAGGTCCCTCGAAGGGGACCTGGAAGAAGGAGAGGGGATCCAAGGATAGTACTGTTCATGCATTGGCCCAGGTCCTTGTGCTCCCAAGAAAATCCTGTAATTTTAGAAATATTTATATGATTGACAGCTTCTAGTGAGCCAGAACTGACCGGAGATCAACTCAAAGTAATGGTTCCAGGAAGTGATGCCAAGAAAGGCTACGAATGAGCAAAGTGGGAATGCATGAACTAAAGCAGAAAAAAATATATATAAAAATTGAAAACAGCCCAGAAGGGCAGTGTAAGGAGCTATGCTGGAGGTGGGGTGCAGAAAATTTCCCTACCCAATCCCAAGACGGTGTCAGCATCCCTGCCCCCAACAAACCTGTTTCCTAAGCATCTTCCAGCCTGCCCTTCTTTGGCCCCAGTTCCCACAAAGACTTGATTTCATGTTAGCAACCGACATTCCCCAAATGCAACAAGCCTAACTGAGTCTTATTTAGCCTCTCCTGCAGTGGGGTCTATGAACTTGAATAGGAAAAGTAAATTCTATCTGTTTTCAGTGCCTCTGTAAGTATTTAGAATACCACCCTCCATCATGAACTTAGATGAGAGACAGTATCCTTAACAGTCTACCTCGGTCATCAGTAAAAAATCACAAGAACTTTTTTGTCACACTGAAGTTGTAGGAGGTGTCTGAGCTGTCACATACTCTTGCCTCCTTGGAATGATGACAATGATCTGACTCCCAGTAGGTCTTCCCCACAACGCCGACAGATACGTCAGTTACTACCACCCTAAATGGGCCGTTTAGCTGTCTTGTGACTTTAAAGGACAGGTTTTCATTGTAGCATTTTAGGCTTGGAACTTAAAATTCTTATTCTCAGAGTCTTCAAGGCTTAACCCGGCCATCAAACAGACCACCAAATGAAGGCATCAAGGAGTTTCAGCAAATAGGAGACAACCACATGGGGACCACCAAATGCACTCATGCCCCTAAAGGCCTCTCCGATGACTGTCTCCACATGCCAGGGGGTTTCAAAAGTTATTTCTTCAAGTTTTCAAGCACTCTATTGTTTAATTTCTTCAAGTTTGCTTACTTGCAGCCTCAAGTTATGTAACTCTAATCACCTCCTCCTATCCCAATCCCATCACTTCCACCAACACAGAGAAGCGGAGGGGACCAGTCTGTTTCTGTGCCCTACACAGGGTTACAACTGACACATTCCTGCAAGTTAGCAAAATCAAACTGTGTTTGTATGTTGTGTGTATGTGTGTTGATGTGTGTGAGTGTGTGTTGATATGTGTATTGATGTGTGTATGGTGTGTGTATGTGTTGACGTGTGTTTGTGTGTTGATGTGTGTTTGTGTGTTGATGTGTGTATGTGTATGTGTGTGTGATGTGGTACTGGGGACTGAACCCAGGACCTAGGGCATACAAGGCAAACACTACAACTCAACTATACTCTTCATCTCCTTCCAGTTTCTTTATATAGATTTTTATGAATGGATCTAAGAGATAATTCAGTAAGGTGTTCGCCTTCGAAGCATGAGAACCCAAGTTTGATCCCCAGAATCTATACATAAAAACAAACAATAACAAAAAAATTAAAAAAAAACTGAGCATATTGGCTTGTCCTTGTAATCCCAACACTGAGGAGGCCAAGACTGAAGACTCCTGCACACACGTGTGCATCCTCATACACAAGCAAAAGCACACTAGGAATGACGTTATGCCATGCACCTCACCCTTCTGTCTGTTTGTTCTCCTCCCTAACTTGTCTTATTAATAGTTACTCATCTTTATGTCACAACATAATTCAAAACTTTGTAGCTTCAAACAACAATGAACAGATGTTCTCTCAGGGCTCCTAGACATTGGGGATCTTGGGGGCTCTTAGCTAGATGCTCCTGGGTCCAGATTCTGTCCTAAAATACCAGTCAGGAGATCAGGAGAGGTCATTGTCACCAGCAGGCTGGATAGATCTGGAAGGCCTCGTTTCCCATTGCTGCATTCATGGTGGGAGCCCTTAGTGGGAATCTTCTGCCTCCTGACATGGACCTTCCCATGGAGCTACTAGAAGAAAGCTCACCTACAGGGTTAGCTCCCCCAGAGCAAAAGAGAAGTGAGAAATTGGGAAAGGCCCTTTCCTGAAGGCCAGCCACCTCCACCTCCAGTAGTCTCCCCCCACGAGGACCCCAGGCAACCCATATTAATAATCTGGGTTGCATCCTTACATATTTTGCTTCATGTTTTTAATCAATGCATCAAGGCATGCAAATGCATGTATCAGAGAGCCCTAAAGATTGCAATTACCTTGGGAAATACAGGTTATTAAATTTCAAATATTTACAAACATCTGAGTATAGTGTTTTCTAATTTTAAAGCTAGAGAAACTAAAGTTTGATCCAAGGTCACAGGATTCAACAGTGGGCTGCTGGCAGAAAACAGCAAGGCTGTCAGATTCCAAAGCCACCTTTGCGTGATGCTCAGCTGAGTCTCCTGATGAAGGTGAAGGCTTCTCCTCGAGCCAGTTCTTCCTTTTACTTGCTGCCTGTCATGGTTACTATCACTTGTCAACACGACAGTCCAGTAGACAAGATGCTGCGCATGTCTGTGAAGGGTTGTCTAGGCTATCAGAGTGGAGGTGGGGAGGCCCACATTAACTGTGGGCAGCAGCACCCCACAAGATGGGATCCTTGACTGAATGAAAAGGCTAAGTAAGGAGGCTGAATACCAGCATTCGTCTCCCTCCGCTTCCCAAATGCAGATGCAATGTGACAGCTGTTTCGAAGCCCTGCGGCTATCACCTTCCCTCCGTGGTGGTGGGCTGCACCCCGGAACTTAAGGTAGGATAAGCCAGTCTTTCCTTTCGCCAGGGTCGTTTATCACAGTGATGGAAAAGCCCCACTGCCCAAAGCCCATTCAACCGACCCGACAGAGCCATTAGTTTCACGTGTCCGCTTGGAACCCTAGTCCATCAGATTATTTCCTTTGCTAATTTTAAAAAGAAACATTTTTCATATGCCATAATTCCTGCAATTGCAGACAGGGATCAAGAGGCCCCTGAAGGCACCCGCTTCTCACTGAGGAAATGGAATGCAGGAAGAGAGGGCAATTGAACCGACCAGCTCCGCCAGTGTTTATTTCCATTGTCTACCCTGCCTCTCAAACTTTTGTTTCCAGCCTTCACCACCAGTATCAGTTCCAAAACTGTGCCTTGGCCCCTCCAAGGAGCTGCAAGAAGACGGGCTTTCAACAAACAGTAATTGTATGCTCCCAGTGTCACGCCAGGCACTTTGGGTACACAAGGACCGGAAAGAGAGCATTTCCTCAGCAAGTATGGTCAGTCCTGAAAGCTGCGTATACCAATCCCCGCAGCCCTGCCAACAGCGTGGGGGTTGATAGAGCAGACAGATGCAGGGCAGAGGGGACAGGGCGGAGCTATACTAGCTGCTAGTGGCCACACCCACACCGAAGTGTGAATAAAGTGACTGCTCCCATAAGATGTGAGCAGGTGCCCATTGGTGGGGTCTGTGACCACACAGTATGATTAAGTGCTGGGCTAGTCAAGGCAGATGATTTTCTTTTAATACATTCAAGTCCACAGCGAGTGTCCCGTGGAGGAGAAATGACTCACGTGGTGGCTGAAACTGAGTTGCCCATGAGATCTCCCCCTCACTCCCAAGAAGTATCTTATATTCCCTAAAGCCTGGTTTGGGAATTGCTGAAGCAGAGTAATCTAAGTTTTGTTTTGGGGGTTGTTGTTTTTTTTTATTTATTTATTTTTTCCTGACCTCAGTGATTTGAAACACACAGACAACATTAGCTCCATCTTTTGTCCTTGTTTGTTTTTGTTTCTCCTTAGGTTAGTGACAAGATAGGGGATGTTTTCTCCTCTTGCCAAAATTCTTCACTTGCATTAAGAAAGACCAAATAAATAAATCAATGAATCAAGTTCAGCCACCACCACCAACAGTTTCCCTCCTGCTTGCACCGGGCGCTGGGCTCCGCGTTTACCTTGCTGGAAGGGGGACTTAATTGCTTGCAGGTTTCTCTCGACAGTCCTCAGTTCAACTCTGCCACAGTTTACACTGCGGCCCACATTACAGAATCCCACTGGCATTTGGCTCCTCCACATCCCTCTTTAGAGTGGCAGCGCTGGGCTCTCAACCATACACACAGGAAGGTTTAGGAAATACCAGCCTGTTGGGGCTGTGCGGTTCAGTGATCGGCCCTGCCTCCCCCAAAACTGTAGATACATTTCACTCCCCACCACACTCAGCCAGGGCAAGGAGAGAAGCTTTCCCATCAGCTGCTCACACAAATCACACATGCATGCCTGCAGAAATCAGTAGGCTAATGCGCGGAAGTGACCAGAAGAGCCTGGAGAAAGTGAGGAAAACGAGGAAGCCCACAGGTTCTCATCCCTACAAGCAAGCTTCTGGAAACAGTGTTTCTTTGCAAAGTTAATTTTGAAATGATGAACCACTGGGCCTGAGACTCAGCGGTGGGTTTGCATAGCATAAGGAAACCCCACCTTCATCTCCAGCACCACAAGAGGCGGAGGAGGACGAAAATGAAGAGGAGGAGGAAGAGGAGGAAGGAGCTCAGTCAAAAGTGTACTTGCCTTGCAAACATGAAGCCCTGAGTTTGATCCCCAGAACTCACATTAAAAAGCTGGGCATGGTGGTACATTCTTGTCATCTCAGCCCCAGAGAAACAGAAACAGGAGGACCGCTGAAGCCCACTGGCCAGCTAGTAGCCTGATTGGTGAATTTCAGGCCAGTGAGAGATGCTCTCAAAGTGGGGGAGGAGGAGAAGGAGGAAGAAGAAGAAGAATGAAGGAGAAAGAAAATGAAGGAAGGAGAGGCAGACAGCACCTGGGGGATGATACAATATCAGAGCTTATCCTCCAGTCTCCACACACACGTTCAAATGTGCACATGTACACACAGGTACATAAACACACACACAAAGAGTAATAAAATTAGAGCTGAGCCCTTGACTAGAGCCTGTCCCTAGTCTACACTGGCCTCCAAGAGAGAAGAGAATGAATGCCGTCCTATGCTTTCCAGTGTGCACAAACGCCCTGAACCAGGGTATGTCACCTCTTTGGAGAAGGTTCTCTGTACCAGTTCATGAACCTTTAGAACCACAAAGGGACCAGCTGAACAGTATAGCATGAGCAATGTCATCAGAGCTCAGAGGCAACAGTATCAGTCCTCTCCTCACGTGCTCGCTTCCTCCCTCCTAGTGAGACTCCACTAGCCAACCGCCATCCACCAACATGGACCTCAAAAATAGACACAGGCCATGCCACTCAGGGCCCCTCCGAGTCAGTATCTGTCTGGAAATCCTGGGACTGGCACAGACTGCCTGTCCAGTGACCAACAGCAATGACAACACCCAGATGACCCGGCTGGAGTCACCCTAAACCACCCCCCTAAGTCGGACATAATATTATAATTCCAAGTAACTTGGAGCTCCAAGTCACCCTAAACCACCCCCCTAAGTCGGACATAATATTATAATTCCAAGTAACACGAGAGCAGTTCCCCCATCATTGGATACCGAGCTCAAGATGTTATGGGAAAGAGAAATAGCGTTTACTGCTGATACGAGAATTTTCAAAGAGAGACAAGTGTGAGCAAACAAAGCTGTCACATCAAAATCCACGAAAAAAATGCCAAAAATGCTCCCGTCTAAATAAAGTCGGCGCCTTGTCGTTTTAACCCCTTCCCTGCCAGAGTTACTGTGGCATAAGGCGAGCTGTTCCTCCGTAGGTGGGCCGGACCGAGGATGGGGGCTTATTCCTGTGTGAGCCGCCATTGTGTGGTCGAGTTACGCAGTTCTCTGGCATCCATGCCTGGATGCTCCGACAGTCCTCATTCCACTTAAAGCGGGTTTTTTTGAGAATTCAGTCTGAGGTAATTTCTGCCACATCAAACAATAAAGCATACCACTGGCCACAGCTACCCATCATTCATATTTGACACACAGTAGGTGCTCAATAAGATATGTTAAAAACTGTTCCTTGAAAGCAAGCCTCCAACATCAACCTCTGATCTCCACAGAAATGCATGCATAACACACACACACACACACACACACACACACACATTACTCCCTGAACATGTCTCAAACAGGTCATATACAACTCAGGCAGAGGACTCCTTCTGCAGGGGAACTCTTTAAGGCGACCAGAAAAGTGGGGGAAACATCAATCAGATAGACCTGGGTTGATTCCTTGTACTTCTCTGGCTAAATTCATAATAATCCCATTTGCACTATCAAGGTCAAACTCTTCTAAACAAATCAGTTACTGTTAGCAGAAAGTATTTTTAATGCGTGTCTATAGAAGCAGGGGGAACGGTGCTTATTAATATCCACAAATGGGTCAGTGGATAAAGCACTCGCCCCCCCCAGTATGCATACCTGAGTTTCAACCCCAGCACCCACATAAGAAGCAGGTGTAAAGGTCCACCTATAATCTGTGGCTGGGGAGGCAGGGACAGGAGGGTCCCTGGAGCTCCATGGCCAACTGATGGGTGTGAAATGAGGAGTTCTGGAGTCAGTGGGGGCAACTGACTTTAAAAGTCAGCTAAGGAAGCCCACAGAGGCAACTGTCTCTACTAACCGCCTTGTCAACTGATGGCCACCACTGCCTGCTTGTGGCAGATTCGGTCACCGTGGCTTTTCCTGCACTGACGGTAGTTCTTCCAGGACCCAGCCCCAGAGCATGTGGGTCCTCTTTTGCGCCTCAGATGGCCTCAGTTCCGACTTGTCCACACACGGCCTCTTCTCTAGCCCTGGGTACAAAGGGCTGCCACGGGCTGATCACACTCACTGCCACCCTTCACATTTCCCCAGCATGATCTGAGCACCCAGCATGACACCCCCAGGCAACTGTAGCCCCAAGCTGAGGAGTCCAGTGGCATCCATGTCTTCAAACCTTCCTTGTGCTTCTGCCTAAGATAATTCGTCAGCCTTCCTCTACATGTCAGCCTCCCGCTGGACATTCTGAGCATCTCGCAGAGGGTTGAGTCCTACCATCCCATCTCTGCCAGCTCACTTCTGACCACAGTTCCCAGTCAGAACCAACACTTCAGTATGGCACTCTAGGGCACACACAGCCTCAGCCTCCCCCGTACTCCACATCCATGTCCTCAGATGGGTCTGAATCCTGTGCCCTCATCCCCTCTGATCTCACGCCCACCACACTCCAGGAACCAGACCCCTCAGCCAACGACATCTCAGACTCTTCTCCATATTTCTTCCTATGGGCACCTATGTCCCCGGGTCCTTCTTCAAGGTTGAGGCAGGCGGTGATTAACATTGACTGTCAACTAGACAAGCCCTACAGTCACCAAAGCCCCTGAGGGAACTTCTACACTGGGTTAACTGAAATGGGAAGACCCACCCTAAAGGGACACATCTCCCATGGGCTAGAGACGCATGAATAAAAAGGGAGAGATGAGCTGAGCGCCACCTCTCCGCTTCCCGACTGCACACACGATGTGACCCAGCCATCTCGCTCTTCTGCTGCTGTGATCTCCCCTGCAGGATGGCCTGCGCCCTGGAGACATGAGCCAAAACAAACACTTCCTTCCTCAAGTGGTTCGGGTCAGGTTTTTTTGTCACAGCTGTGAGAAATGTGACTAATACAAGCAGGGCGGGTCCTCACGCGGTGACCAAATGCAGCCTGGCATTTCGCCAGCAGCAGCGGCAGCTACAGGCTGTTGACAGGTAGTGGCGGCACTTTGCTGTCCTCTTCTGTGGTGCTTAGGATGCAACGAGAGGCTCTGAGTGTGTTAAGCAGTAAGAACTCTACCACTGGACCACATCCTCAGATCCAAATTGTAAAATCGAAATGGCTGAGGCTCTAGGGTCTTCAGAGCCACACCCAGTCAGGGTGCCATGTCGAGTTCCAGAATGCTCCCCCATGCTCAGTCCTATCACCTGTATCCAGCACTGTTCTGCCTCTGCTGTGCACTACATGCACAGATGCTATGAGTGGGCAAGAAGGAATATCAGAGCTGGGGGATGGATGGCTCAGGTGGTAAAATGCTCAGTGTACAAGTGTGAGGACCTGAGATCAAGTCCCCAGGACCCATGTAAAACAGTCAGGCAGGCACGGTGGAAGGATTGTAACCCAAATGCTGGAAAGACACAAGCAGATCTCGGGGACTAGCCTAGTAGGTGAGAGGTAAATCAGTGATAGACCCTGTCTCAAAAACACAAGGTAGACACATCTAATGAAGGATACTGGAGGTTGACTCCTGTTCTACACACACACACACTCACAGGCATGTGGGGGCACCTCTTCATAGACAGCACTACCTGATTTTCCAGTGAGCTATACCCTCAGCACCCTACCTGGCACCAAGGTTCTCTTGAGCAGGTGCCGTGGAAGAGCGGCGCGGATGCTGAGCACAGCAAGAGGCAGGAGACCACGTGTTCCAGACGGTGGCAACAAGATGCTACTGAGTCTCTGTGTGGGGAGAAGCCAGACTGCCCTCCACGAGTCCAGAACCAGTGCTCTGTGTTATCTCACAGTTTCATATTTGGAAGAGGTACTTTTTTTCTTCATTTTAAGAGTTGGGAATAATTATGTAATTCTGCCACCTTCTCAAAACTGAGATTTTTCCAAACTGACTCCTGCAGTCTGGGGCTGATATCCTTCCGGGAAATTTGGCTTTATTTTTTTTTCTTTTGGATTTGTATCAAGTGTGTGTCAATCAAATTCTTTTATCTGGTCAAACGACTTCATTATGAGAGGCATCGGAGAGAAGGGGGAGCAAAGGAAAAATCCTTCTGAAAGACCACCCTTTATTTGCTTTCAGTGTGCATATGCATATTGGTGATGGTGGGGGGTACACATACCTGTGTCTATGGGGTCACTGAGGCTAGAGGAGTGGACCCAGCGTCATGCTTGATCACTCTTCATTTCATTCCTTTGAGACAGGGCTTCTCACAGAACCTGGAAGAAAGCTGGCAGCCAGCAAACCAGGAATCCTTGTCTCCACCTCCTTCCGCAGCACTGGGGTTACAGACGCAGTCACACTCAACTCTCTATGTGGGTGTTAGAGAGTTGAACTCTGACCCTCATGCTTGAGCAGCAGGAGCTCTTAGCCACTGAACCACCTCTCCAACCCCTTAGTCTACTGACTCTTGGGCTTCTAAAGTGCCCGCACCAGTAATCGAGCTCCTACCTCTGAATTAGTCAAGTACCTTGAAGTTGCTCCTGGGGATCTTCCCTCTTCCTCTTCAGTGTTTAAGAACCTAAAGAGAGGATCAAGACAACTGGGTACTCTAAAACTGCTCTGAACTCTTTGCCATCCCTCCTCCCCGACACATTCAAAATGGTTGCAGAGGCTCTTCTCTGTCAATTGTTTTCCATCCTAGATTTGTCTGTGATCCATGTCAGCCATGGGGTTCTTTACTCTCCACAAGTTTCTGAGCACCCCCAAATCTCTGTAGCACAGGGAATTCCAAGCGCAAGGAATGAGTGACAGTAGGGATCCAAGACTGATGATGAAGCTCAGCCAACAAGAGTGTTTGGCTAACAAGCAGAAAACCGTGTGTTCGAGCCCCGGCACTGCACGAACCAGGAGTGGTGGTGTGTACCTGTAATTCCAGCACTCAGGAGGCGAGATCCCAGATCCAGGGGCGGCATGTGATGTTTGCATTCTAATGTCACCCACAGGTGACTTCACGCTAAGTGTGAGAGGAGCAGAGAGGAGGGTGATCCTGTCCTTGTGTTCAAGGGAGAGACTGCCAGTGTTCAGATGTGTGTATCCCCGCCCACCCCCAGGGCAAAAGCTTTTTTTTTTCTTTTCCTCTCAGATGCATTTCCTATCCCTAGCTGGAGAAATCCCAAGAGAATCTGAATACCACCATCTGTAAGTTGTGCCATGGGCTCCAGTGGGCAGGCTTGAAACTGGGTTTCTCTCTCTCTCTCTCTTTTTCTCTAGAAATGTTTCTTCTGCTTCAAAATGAGCACAGATTCGTCTGGCTCCCCGTAAGACTGACTCAGAGTCTGAAAGTCGATCATTCTTCTCTCTCCCTCTCCACCCTGAGGCCTCTTGGGATTCTCTATATGCAGATGAATGGGAGAATCTACCAATGAGTCACGTGCCTGTGGCTTCACTGAACCCCCAAACCACACATGATGAACTACACGTGTCGGCAACAGGACACACTATTGCATACGGTTGGTCTGTCTTCATCACAGTCAGGGGAAGAAGCATTGGAGATGGGGTCCACTTTCAGTAGTTCTAACGTCACATTCAATACTTTAGGAAGGGGTACCACCCTTTGCTACCATTGCTGAGTGAGTATTTAACTCACTCCTTTCAAAAATACTGGAGTATTTACAAAGTCGATGGACATACTTTGACATGTTCGAATCCCTTTCACATACACAAGACTTTTCATGTCACCTCAAAGTGGTTGACCGTCTCAGGGTGTGACCCTCACCCCCAAAACACAGAGCCTGCGGAACCAGACATCCCTTTTAGCTTGGCACCTGGGATGCCCAGCAGACCCTGAACTCTACTGAAAACTAAAATTAAAACTACTTTGCAGTTCTCCCGTTAGCTGGCACACAAATTAAATAGCTAAAGAAGAACAATGTACAAATCAGTTTAAATGTGTGGGCCCAGTCTCAAACATTTTTGCCAAGTTAGCTCAAAGATGTTCGGAGACAGAATTGAACCAACTTTATAGGATTCAAAAAGTTAATAGCATGTTTATTCGCTTCCTAAAATGTTAGCTAAGTGTGTGTGTGTGTGTGTGGTATGTATGTATATACATATGTGTGTGTGTATATATATATATTAATTTGGCCCATTCAGGTATTGAAAACCAATATTTTACAATGTGGTCTAACTCAATCATAACTGGGAGAGAATATTCCTAATTCTTGCATGTGTGCCCATATGTGTGCATGCAGTTGTATGTGTTGATGTGCTCGTGCATGTGTGTATGCAGTTGTATGTGTTGATGTGCTCGTGCATGTGTGTATGCAGGAGCAGATACATAGGTCTATGCATGCACATGGAGACTTGAGGTCAACACTGCTCTTCCTGGGTTGCTATCACCTTGTGCTTTGAGACTAGGTCTCTCACTGAAGAGACTATCTGGACTAGCTGACCGGGAAGTCCCGGGGATGCCCCTGACTTAGGTCTCCAGTGTTTCAACTACCAGCAGGCAATGCCATGCCTTGCTTTTTTCACATGGGTTCTGGGGATAAAATTCAGGTTCTCATGCTTGCATGGTGAGCACTTCATTGACCTGACCATCTCTGCAACCCAGGTCTCTGGATTCTCAGAAATGCTCCCAAGCCTGACTGTGCATGAGCGGCTGAAGGTCCTTTGGTGGGGAGAGCTCACGGCATCATTTGCCTTTTTAGTTCGTGACTACAAAGCATAGGGCTCCTCATGAAAAATGGCTCACGCAGCCGCACAGACCCACACTGCTGTTCCAGACAAAAGAAGTCAGCTCCCAAACCACTAGCTCCCATCAGACATTCTGTCAGGTTCTCTGCCTCAATTGCATAGAAAAGTAACCACTTCACAAAGCAGCTGCTTCCTGTTCCTCGGGATACTGTGTTATTAAGTCAACAGGCATAGATAGAAGCCTCTCGGGCTCGTAAATGGGAGGAAGACAATCTTCCCACAACAGAGGAGATGAGGTTCTAGAAGGTTCTCAGGCTTGCCCAAGACCACAGGCTGAACCAGTTCTCCCTTGGACTCTTGATGATCCATGTCCTTTCCCTCCCTTCTTGCTCATGTCTCCTTCCACAGCTCTGCCTTCTGCCAAGGTTGCCTGGGGCTATGGTGGTCTGTGCCTTCCAGGGGAAAAGGAAGAAAGCTTTTCTCCCACATTCCCAGTGGCCTTCAGGCCAGGAGACCCTGCAGTAGCGGAGAGGAGCCATGCCCCTGAGGCCACTGTGTCAAGAGACCATGGTTCACAGCTCCAATATTGGAACACAGACCAGCCCACCGGGGCTTTTTATGTCAGCAATGGTGTTTGTGTCCACTCATGACTTATAACAAGGAACTCAAGGAAGGTGTGAGATCTTCCTCAACCCGAGGTAGGCACGGGGCTGGACCAAGCCTACTGCTGCTCCCAGTCAGCTTGCAAATATGTCAATGACCAGACACAGATGTGGATGTACACACACACATACATATGTATGCATATGTATAGGTGTATATGTGTACAAACACTTCACACTAATTCATGATTTCCACACAGAACAAACATTTATATAGGATCAGATATTATAAGTGAACATAAGGGCTAGAGAGATGGCTTAGCAGTTAAGAGCACGTACTGCTCTTTTAGAGGACCTACACTGGGTTCCCAGCACACATCAGGCAGGTCACACCCACCTTACCTCCATCTCTAGGAGTTACAGCTCTGTTGCACTCTTCTGGCCTTCACACACACATACACACATACACACACACACACACACACACACACACTATCCTATTTTGATTCCTGTTGCGGTGATAACACATTAATGAAAAGCAAGTTGGGGGAAGAAAGGATTTATCTGACTTACAGGCCACAGTCCATCATCCAGGGCAGCCACCGAAGAAACTCCAAAAGGAACCTGAAGATGGCAGCTGAAGCAGAGCAACAGGACAGAGCTCTCGGAGAACAAGCAGCCTCCCCCACGGCCCAGACCACCTGCCTAGGGCTGGCACCGCCCACAGTGGGCTGGATCCTCCCACATCAACTAGTCAGAGAAAATTCCCCCGCAAACTTGCCCACTGGCCAATCCGATGGAGGCAGTTCCTCAGTTGAGGGTCCCCCTTCTCAGGTGAATCTAGTTTATGTCAAGCTGACAAAGACTAACCAGCATCTGTGTAATTAAAAATAAATCTTGAAAATTAGCGCAATCAAATTACATGATAATAGGCTTAAATGGTTTTTAAAAACATGCCTCGCTGATAAGACAAATACTCAGCCACCTTATTTCTTTTTAATTTGTTTTTGTAAATGCGGTCTTGCCCTTAGTGACTGATTTCATTACCAAAGACCTAACGAAGTGCTAGGCAGTGCCCTGTGCTCTCTCTGGGTTTCTGCTTCCCCTGTGGCATACTAACGAAGACATGGACCCACCCACCCACCGCGCTGCGCATGCGTTAACCAAACCAAGATGCAGAGAGACAGAACTTTCACAACAGGGCACAAAACTAAGACCTAAGACCATGTCATTCCTGAAGCCACCCTCGAAATACAAAGCTAGACTCAGATCTTCACCGAGGGCCCAAGTGATTACCGGGCTGTTTGAGATGCAACTTACCTGCTCTACAGCGGTGCAAACGAGAAGCAGGTATATGTCTTCCTATAAGGATGACGTGTTCCCTATCCATTCTGACCCAAAAGGGTGTGTGTGTGCGCGCACATGCACGTGCACGCACACACGCACACGCGTGTGTGAAAACAGGTATGTCTGTATGTATATATGAATGTGTGCAAATGGGTGTGTGTATGTATGTACATATAGAAACAGGTAGGCATACTATATGTAACATAGAACTGCTGCTTTCCTTCCTCATAGACTCTCCATTCCTTAGATGAGGTTTATCTTGCACCAGGCACCCATCTCCTTCCCCGGAGACACATTTGGTTCAGCAGATAAGATACCAATGCTGCAGCACTCAGCTCTCTGCGAAGATAATCAATTCATGCAAGCTCCTTATCAAAAATGGATGAACAAAGGGTGAAAGCATTCCCGCGGGGGAATAAATAAAAGATCTGATTTCCATAGCCCGGAGGCAGGCCCTTTCTCTCTCTGGTGGCAAAAGAAACGGTGAGAGCCCCGTGTGGCATGTAATGGTCCTCACGGACGCCCAGATGAACAAGGTCTGTCTGAGATGACTGGCAGACGCATTTGCTGAGTTTCGCGAGCACTATCGCTGTGCCTTACTTTTTCAAACATATTACAATTATTCAAGGTTTTCTTCCCAATTTATTTGTACAGATTTAATACGCATTGCTTTAATTTAAGTCAAAAATAAAAACAAAAAGCCCAAAACAGCTGGGCAGGCATGTCTCCTCTGCTTCTGGGGGTAAATTCTAGAATCTTTTAAAAATCAAAGGCGAACTCCTCCAGCATCCCGCCCGCTAGCTTGGCTATTTGTCTCTCTGTGCCAAGCTTCATGCTGAATACTGATGTAAGCGTGGCTCACCGTGCAGACTTAAATTGTCCTTCCCACAACTCTATCTCAGAAGCCTGACAATGGTGGCAATCATAGGACTAGTTTTCCTGGGTGAGACTGTTCTATCTGCAATTTCCTCTGACAGGCTCCACGATTTTTAAGTGCAATTAAATGCTAAGAATTTGCCCAGGAAAAGAAAATCTACCACATTTAAAAAAAAAATTGAAGCAGGCAAAAAAAAAATGCAGTTGAACTGAACAACTAATTATTAAATGGTTGTTCTCTTTTTTTCATGTGAGGTTGAAAAATCAATTTCTTTGTATGACAGGCAACTTCCTGGGTCAGAGAGAGAGCCTGGTGGGAAGACACAGCCACTGCTGGTCTCTACATGGTTAAAGTTAAGGCTTAACTACTATTGGAGACACAGAACCTGGAGAAAACATGCTTCAGAAATCGCTGGACCTGATTCCCATCACCAGGGCAGACCAGCGGACCACAACTCAGAACAGCTCGTTTCCACCAAGCAACTACACACACACCTCCTTCCCTACCCAAGAAGTGGGAAACAGAATTCCTTAGGCCAACCACACAAGGCCACCTGGAGGACCAACCACACCTGAGGCCAGTGAGAGGCGAAGTCCTTTTCCGGAATGGTCCTGGTGACACTCTTAACAAACATGAATGTAGCTGTGGGGAGTGGCTGCTCCTCCCACCTGTCCATCAGCCTCCTCAGAGATGTCAGTCAGCAGAAAGCTAGCCTGATGCTGACATAACTATCCAGCTTCTGTTTGGGAAATCAGACATTTGTAAGAGATGCCTGCTCCGCTCGTGTGCCAATGCAGCTGCTAGAAACCACGGTCGCAGATGCGAGGGCGAGGTCTCCGGGTGGCATACTGGTCATCCAGTTTTAACAAACACAGAAGCAGAGAGGCTCTCTGAAGGCGAAAGAAAGATAAGAAATAAGAGACAGGGGACAAAGAAGTGCCCCGTTGGAATGTAACCCTCACCCCAAGAAGTGCTTCCTGGGTTTCAGCACTATGTAAGGACGTAAGAAGTAAGTTTGAGGAAGAACTAAAAGATGAGAATTTAGATGACCTCAAAGAGCTAGAATAAGCTTTGTTTAATGCCAGGGATGGGAGGGTGGCTCCATTTCTGGCCATGCTCTGATCAGGGCACAGGATCCAGTCACTCAGCAACCAGAGTTTAAGAGAATACAGATTGCATTCTTCATTACAGGTATTTGTAACTAAGACTACAAAAGGGGAAAGAAGGGCTTTTGGGGGGCAGAATGCGAAGTTAGCTGCTTTCTTTAAACAAGCTGTTTTTTAAACTGCAGGGTCTGCTCTCTCTTTTTGCCACCACCAGGTGTCCAGAATCAGGGTCAGCAGCTTTTCTTCTACAGTCCCCAAAACAGCTGGTTTCTTGGAGTTTTTAACTAAGTTTTAGAGTCTTAGTTTTTTTTTTTTTGGGGGGGGGGTTGGAAGGCTCCTTTAATGCTAAATTATAGACAATGTCACTGCGCATCTTACTTAAGTTGTAAGTGTGACAAGGCAACATCATTGATGGTCAGCCAGAATCAGCTCTGTAACCCGGGATGCAGTGGCCACAGACAAGGCTGGGGGAGCGGGGACCCTGGTGGTGGTTGCCATTGTTGAGACTTCCACCCTCCTCCCTTCCCTGCACCAAGAACTTCCTGAGCCCCAGCCTCTCGGTTGCTCTGTGGTTCTCCCTGCCACAGATGTGTCACGCTGTTGTGCGGCAATTTTCCCTGAATTGAAACAGTTCTTCCTACAGGAAGACAGCGAGGGCTTAAGGCTCAGAATACACAAAGCCTACAGGCTCAGAATCTTAGAAAATCCACAAACCCCGAAGGTTATAGAGGCACTGAAAGAGCTTCTGGGAGAAGAGTCCTGCTCTAGCCTCGCTCTACCTGGAGGAGACCCTTCGACTTGTCCTGTTTGTCCAGTTCAGCGTGCAGGATGCTGTGTGGATGCAGATTTGGTGAGTCTTCACTTACACTGTGGTGGACTTCTGTGATGAACTGTCTTTGAGCCATCCATGTTCCTGTAAATAACCCTTCACCTACGCTCCTGTAACTCCAGTAAACTCTTGGGCATTGTGGAATATTACTTTAACTATGCAAAGGTGTGTTACATTTGTTTATGTTGCAGAATATTACTTTAACTATGCAAAGGTGTGTTACATTTGTTTATGTTGCAGAATATTACTTTAACTATGCAAAGGTGTGTTACATTTGTTTATGCTGCCTTTGTCTATGTAAAGATGTGTTGCTGTTTTACCTTGCCTGCTGAAGGTACCTGATTGGTCTAATAAAAATCTGAACGACCAATAGTTGGGCAGTAGAGGAATAGGCAGGGCTGGCGAGCAGAGAGAATAAATAGGAGGAGAAATCTGGGCTTGAGAGAGAAGAGAAGGAGAAAACAAGGGAGAAAGAGAGGGAGATGCCTGGGGCCAGCCAGGCGACAAACAGACATGGAGTGGGACATACAGAATAAAAGAAAAGTAAAAAATCCCTGAGACAAAACACAGATGAAGAAAGGGGGTTAATTTAAGTTATAAGAGCTAGTGGAACAAGCACAAGATAAGACTGAGCGTTCATAACTAATAATAAATCTCAGTGTCATGATTTGGGGGCTGGTGGTCCAAGAAAGCCTACTTAGGCTTGCCAAATTGAACTTTGGTGGTTCCCTATCTGGAGTGAGGAGACATTTGTCTGTCTGCCCAAGAGAAGTCACGCAACACACATACATTGAACACTGATATCCTCTCTTCCCATGTGCCCAAGATGTCTGTCATCACTCAGTGATCTGAAACAACCTCAGCTCTCCTGCTCAGTTAGCTTCCCAACTGGTTGAAAGCAGAGCCTTAGTTTCCTACTTTCTATCACCTTCCAGGCCTGGTGGCTGGCACATGACAGAACTCCAAGAGATGCTTGCTAAAGGTTTCTTTCCTTTTGAGCTGCTAAAGGAATGGCCGTTAAAAAGTCACCTGGGTCATACTGTCACTGCGTATTTCTGTTTCCAAGAGTCTTCCTCTACAGACATATGGTAGAAACCATTGATCTCTTGTTGTCCTCCCAGAAATGCTAGGGTGTGTGTGTGAAATATGCCCATTAAAGCTGATGATGAAGAGAGACCTGGGCAGGAGCCAGGAAGCACGCATCCAATCCAAGGCTTCAACCTATGCATGCAGAATATTGGCAAATCTGTCCATCAACACTTTCTCTCCTAGAGGCCTTGAATTCATCTACTGCCGTACAAAGCAGTATGAAGCATGAACAAAGAGCCAATCTTATCAACTGTCACAGTCGGAGGATCTGAGGCCTCACAATGGAAAGAGGAATCCCTATTGCATAGCGGTTCCTTTTGGAGAGGAGTTGATCAAGACTTAAGAAGCCCCAAATAAAGACTGTTAAAGTCTCAGGAAGTCAACAAGTCAGAAGTCTCAGGAAATCCCTGAAACTGACTCAGATATGCAAGGTCCCTCCCTCCCCCAGGTCATATAAGCAGTAAGGATCTCTGAGAGGATTCAAAGAAGCCAGGCTGTGTGGAAGAGAGTCTCCAACCTGCCTGCTGATCATGTAGGGAGTTGAGGGGTTTCACGTTTGTGAGTCACCAACCATGCTGGGACGAGCTTTCCACAATACCAGATGACTTTGAGTCATGCTCTGATAAGTAACCCCTCACCTGTATTTCTGTAACCCAAAGAAACCCATTGGTTCACCAAGTTCAGTCTTGGTGACTTCATTACTCTGGTCTGCCATTGGTTCTCTATCAAGGGTGGGCAGACATTTTTTTAGGTAACTCCCAGGAAGTGTCACACAACAATCCCACAGCCTTCCCTTTTCAGGCTGCCCCTTTTCCTGGCTGGCCATCTCCTATGCCCTTCCCTCCTGATGGATGATGTGTTAAACTCACCTAAGGGCCATCTCCCAACGTATGTTTCTGAGCTTTCCCTGCCTAGCCTAGCACAGAAGAAGCCGCTGGTGATTTGTCACACCTTCGCAGATAGCTTTTGCCTTGTGCTTTGACCACTACTGCTAACGGAGGGGCGTACCACCTTGGCCAGCGTCCAGATCTGCTGTCACTCAGGCCTCCACCATCTTGTAAATCTCACTCTCTCTTGCAGACTAGTTCTTCCACTCAGCTCCTCTGGTTTCAGTGAGGCACCATGAGATCACCGCCTCGAGTATAAAAGACTCCACACAATACCATGAGCTATTCGGGAGGGAAGATGCAAGCCTGGAAAACATTAAGAGGAGCTGTGGGTGGAAATCTTTCCTGCCTTGAATCAGGCTCATCTCTGTCTCCCACAGAGGCTGAGTTCCCCTGCCAGGGTATCAGCCCTTCAGTATTCTCATGAGTACACAGGTCTAGTCAGAAACAGGACCCCTGCAGAAGACGAAGTGGAATACCATGGCTTCTCGCCCTCGACAAGGCCATTCCACTGATCTGGGGAGCTCTCCAACAGCCGCCCCCAACGGGACTCTTAAGAGTTTTCTGTCGGGGCTGGAGAGATGATTCAGAGGTGAAGAGCACTGGCTGCTCTTCCAGAGGTCATGAGTTCAATTCCCAGCAACCACATGGTGGCTCACAACTATCTGTAATAAGATCTGGTGCCTTCTTCTAGCATGGAGATGTATATGCCGAAGGAACATTGTATGTATAATAAATAAATAAATAATTTTTTTTTTAATTTTTTACCGGGTTTGCCTGAGAGCTTCCAGCTTTTTCCTCTTGAACAAGAGATGCTGCCCTGAGCCTTCTGGTCTTTGATGATGAGAAGTAACAACAGGGCCCAGAAATGCTCATGGCGTCCTCTAGTCCCTTCAGGACTGTTTTACTGCATGGTCTAGATGGATCCCTGAATGAACAACAAGTGTGACGCTGAATGCTGCATACATACTGAACCATCTTTCTGGACAAGTTGTCATTCATTCATCGTATCTATTGGTAGGCTGTGATATGACGTCAAAATGCTTTTTGTAATGTGTTGTGATCAAGTACAGGCAGTTAGGGTTCCATCTCCCTAAATAGGTACCATTTCTTTCTATTACAGAACTGAACTCTTCTGGGTTTTTTGAGGGGGGAGGAGTGGAGGTTGGATGTGAGTTTGTTGCATGTGTATATACATATACATATACATATACATATATATATGTTTACAGGTCTGTGCGTGTGTGTGTGTGTGTGTGTGTGTGTGTGTGTGTGTGTACGTGCACGCATGCACATTTAGGCCTGAAATTGAAGTCACTTTGCTCTTTTATTTAACAGGACAAAGGCTCTCAGTTGAACCCAGAGTTCACAGATCAGCCAGCCTAGCTAGCTAGCTTGCTCCTCGATGGCTGGGATTGCAAGTGACTGCCACATTCACCGCTCTGCCAGGCTTTTTTATGTGGGTTCTTCTTGTTGTTTTTGTTTGGTTTTGGGTTTTGAGATAGTCTATTATGTAGCTCTGGTTGTCCTGGAACTCGCTACGTAGACCATGCTGGCCTTGAACTCACAGAGATCCTGTTCCTGCCTCCCCAGTGCTGGGATTAAAGGCATGTGCCACCACACCCACCCAGCCTTATGTGTTCCAGGCATCTGAACTCAGGTACACAGGCATGCACAAACACGCTTGAACCAGGAGCCTGTCTCCCCAACCTCATCCTCCAGATCTTCACAAAATATGTGACAGACCATTAGTAACTGTAGTCACCCCATGCTGCTATAGAACCTAGGACATATTTCTCCTAGTTCCCTGGACTTCGTTAACCCTCACCCAAGACCTCTCTGCAGGCCTCTCCCCCTTCTTATGATCTCGTGACCACTTTCTACTCTCTGCTTCTATGGGGCCATTTCTTTTTCAGCATCCACATGTACAGAAGCTCATGGAGTACATGACTTTCTGTGACCGGTTTACTTCACTTAGAACAAGCTCCCCATGCTCCACCCATGCTGCAGAAGACAATGCTCTTTTTCCCCCTTTGTGACGGAATAATATTCTATTGTATAAATATGTACTCATGATTCCCATTTTAATTTCAGAAATGCATCTCCAGAGGTCAAGTACTAGCACACAACACAATAAAGGCTCTAATAAAGAACCCTGACATCTACAGAGAGCACGGAGTCCACTTCATCTGCTCCTCCGGGCCCTGAAAATAACTCAATCAAAATTGAACAATGCATGATCCTGTGTGAGAAAATTAAAAAGCCCTGTAATAATTAAAATGTATATCATAGCCCCACTTCAGCCAGAATTCAGCCAGATTGCTCACTATTTCTACCCAAAATAGCCTGATCTCTTGAAAGACCTAATGGTTATTAGAACTTAATATAGGTCAGGCAGACTCATGGAATCCAAACTGGATGGGGTCCTGTGAGTTACATAAGCTACTTTCTGTTTGCATGCTGCTGGTCAGCCATCCCAGGTATACTCTTGGCAGGAGGAAGGTCAGGTACCACTATTCACCGTCCTTGGTGCCACGTCCTTATGATTGTGTTCTGCGGTTTCATGCCCTCCTGAAATATGGCGTGTATTAATACACTCAAGGGTAGGGATTGTGGCTGGAGAAATAGGCGAGTCTGCATAGTGTTTACCTTTCAAGTATGAGGGTCGGAACCTGAGGTCTAGCACCTACATAAAAGGGGGTGCTGATAATCACTTGTAATCCCAGCACTGGAGGAGAGGAGGGCTGCCAAGACAGGTATCCCAGGGCTCCTTAGCCAGCTAGCAGAGTCTTGGCAAACCAACAACAGATCAATGTCTCCAGAACTAAGGTGGACAGAACAGCTCTTGAAGAACATCAGAGGTTGTCCTCTGGCCTTACATGGACACACACACACACACACATATGCAAATTATACACACATGAAAACATGCACCCAGTGTAGCACTCAGTCCACAGCTCATATAAACCACCGCGAAACAGGCAGGCTTTCTTTAACGGAGAACACTTCAGCGCCAGTTACAACTCAAACTGAGCCATCTAAGGATTCAGAAACCTCCTGGAATGAATGCTTTAAAAAAAAGAAAAGTTTTTGAAAGTAAGAGAAAAGACCCTGAGATCCAGACTCACCCCCTTTTTCCACTCACATTCAAGGCTCCCTGAAGTCCTGGCCAGGCATTTGCTACACTCGCTGCAAGAGAGTATTTACAGCTGTATGTAATGGCACTGGGAGGGTCCAGTCCTGTCGCCGTCCAAATGTCTGTGCTCCTGAGATGCAGTGACCCTGATGCACAAGCAGCTGCCTGTGTTCCCCTCCTACGCTCTGAAATCAAAAGAGATCTTAAGTCTGACATTCATCCTGCCCCACGGGCTTGTGGACAGGTATTGTTAAAGTCAGATCTAAGCAGGGGCCTGGCATCTAATTAAGATAAAGAAGCCCAGAATAAAAGAGAGGATGCTTCGATTAAAACCGAAAGCCTGGCCTGGCTCCAGAGCCGCCTTTAACACACAGTGAAGCAATGCACCAGTTCCTTGACGGTTGGCACAGACCCCAATATCAGTTCTGCTTCCAACCATAAATCAAAAGTGGGCATTTCTGTCTTGTTTGCTTCTCTCTTCCCATCCCCCTAGGAGAACACCCATGGAGCCAATTTAAAAGGAACCTGGCCCTACATATTTTCTTAAACTATTGAGTTGGAATAAAAAAAAAAAAAAACGGTCTCCAAAACCATAGCGTGAACGGAATGAGTCTTTAGTTCAGTCTAAGTCCTGGTTGAAAAAACACAATAAGGTCAAAGGATTTCATGGCTCAGAAAGGCTTAAATCACCCATCCATTTAAAAAATAAAATAATAAAATACTTTGGGGAGGCAACAGTGCAAGCCGGTAAGACACTTCCCCACCCTGTGCCTTTTCTCCAACCCAGCTCTCTGTTTTCGGCGTTTTGCGTTTGATTATCTTGCTGTCGCAGATGATCATGAAATGAGAATTCCAAACTGAGAAAGAGGCTTCAGTTTCCCAGCGAACGATGAGACCTCTCTGAGATGGTCCCCTTTGGAGAGCGTAAAGTTCATGGCAAAGCCACAATCCATTTTTATATGCTAATACTTCTAATTTAGTTCATCTGAATAAGTGGTCTGAAATGGTACCTGGCTCATATATGAATTGTTAACACATTTTCCGGAAAACCTAAATGCCAAATTTTCCTCCTTCAGACTCCGGAGAGAGTTGTTCTCCCCACTTTTCCTTTCTTCCTGAACCACAGCAATTGCTGCTTCTTTGTTCCCTCAAGAGTTCTGAAAGTAGCTGTGTTGGAGCCATTTTTACCTCATCGCTCTAATCACGCACTTATTGACGGCAATGGGGTTTATCAAGCTCTTCAGAGCAAGCCCCCATCACCAGGGTTCCAGCGTGATTCAGTGTCAGCGAAGCTTTCCCCGGGGAAGGTGCCTGAACTCAACTCACCCCGGTACACAGACTGTCACTATGGTAGAACAGTTTCAAAAACACCCCTGCCTTCACATAGGACAACTTCCCAGGTCCTGGGGGAGGCAGTGAGCAGACACCTGTCAGATACACTGCCTGGAGCCTTAGCCAGGACATTCCTGCATCATGGGGCCTCTCCTGAATCTCAGGAGTCAGCTCCTCTTAGGCAAATACAGGCTATGCAAAACAGACACGCTGTTTAGATGGCTCTGCTTTTGTTTGTTTTCCCCTCCATTTTCTAGGGCAGTCTGATTGAGTCATATTCATTTTTTAAATAGTTTAAGATCCTACCTAATTTAAATCATTCACCTAATTTAAAACTCAAACAACAATGACTGTGAGCTTATGAATAAGCGTGTCCTCTTCACCCGCGGGTGCCATGCTGGGGTGAGTAGGTGCCACTGCAACATGTCCCCACTCTCCCTCTTGCTGAGACACGATCTGTAGACCAACGTCCTGTTGACTAAGAAACAGTCTATGCTATCCTGAGCCCTGTCAGAGAACATGAAACGTACCAATGACTCCCTGTCAATCAAAGTATACCAATGTTTTTCCAGCCCTGGAAACACAGCCAGGCCCTTACAGGAATTGCAAAGCAGGAAGCTGAACCTTGAGGACAGTGCCACTGGGTTTCTGTGACCACTCAGTGGCAGAGGCAATTCCACAAGGGTCAGTGAGTCTAAGAGGGCCAACCTGGCCCTGTGGAGAGAAGGGAGAGAGATGTGCGGGACACCCAGAGGCAGCAAAACAGGGATTCGTTAAATAGTGTGGCCGGATCTGGGCATCTGGTGGCAGGGTACTTGCCCTGGGATATGGGATGGAAGGTTGCTGTTTCTACCACCCTGGTTCCTTGCAGAGGTCTTGTTGTATAGCAGCAGATGTAGAATGACAATGGCCGCAGACTCAGCAGAGACAGTATAGACTCAGAACAGGGGAGCAGAGGCCCAAGAGTTGCCCCTGGAGGCAGCAGGGCCAGAGGAGATGATGAGACAAAGGAGTCAGATATGAGAACTTTTCAGAATTGTGTCTAGCCAAATACTATAACACAAATATGCTGCTTTAGAATACTATCTATAAATCCCCCAACCCAACAGGTCTAGCACACAATCCACTTCCTCACAACCAATGCAGGCAGACAGTATCTAAATTATACATTCCTTAAACATGAACCTCTCCCCTCCCCTCTCCTCTCCTCTCCTCCCTCTCCTCCCTCTCTTCCCCTCTCCTCTCCTCCTCTCCTCTCCTCAAATCGAATCCAGAAACTGTCAAATACAAACTTCTATTTAACAAAATGAACATCTGCGCTCACCCACCAAGAACAAAACTCCTAACTGTGCTAAGCCTGGCACTTTGCTTTGACAACCAAGTTCCAACTTTTTTTCCCCCTATTACTTTATTTCCTTAACACACCTGCTTTCTTTACATCCTGCCTTCTTAAGGAAGGGATTAATTTTTTATTGCCAAAAACAGATCTTTTCCAGAACGGGAGTAAAAGCTGTGCTGTGTAGAACCTGTCTGTGTGTCTGTCATTAAATAATCCCAGGGATTGTAGATCCAAACCTGCACATCCAGCTTCTCAAGTAAGGAATTAAGACTGACAGAGATAGCCCCTGCTGGGCAAGTGGCCTACACACACCACCCCAACACAGCAGGCCTGCATTAGCATCAGAACTCTCCGTCTTCCTCTTCAGCCCCACTCCCATCCAGTTATTCAGTGGGCTATAATTTGGCACTAAAATTTTGTTAAACTGAAACTTGGGTCATAAATGGTCTCTCCACCCCACCCCAGCAAAGCACATTTTCCAAACATTAGCTGATCTCTTTTTTAAGCTGAGAAAGGTAAGAGTTTATTTTTAAAGATCAGGCTCACATTTCTAAAACCTGGCTGGATTTTTTTCTTAATTCAAATAAACAGTCAGGGTGCCGGTAGCTGTGTTAAAGGACTTGAAGTTTTCATAAGCCCTTGTCAGAGATCTCAGGACGGCTCTGCAGACATCAATTAAAGTTCAGTCCAACGGAGATTCCGATGAGAAAAGAAGGAATGAGAGGTTCAAGGCCGCGCTGTTGTGAGGCGGCCACGGAATTGGAGATTGAAACCCCTCTTTCCCAATGAGCCAGTGAGAGTCTGCCGAAGTATTGAGGAGCCCTATTGAAGGCTGTGGGAGTTTTGGCGGCTTAATGGGATTGTGTTCAGTCCTCAAGCTCCCCTTTAAAAGCCTCCAATAAAAGGGCCTCTCTAATTGCTTTCTGACTTTCTATGAAACTTTCTAAGCTACACTGACATCCTCGAAGACAACTACGGAATTAAATAGTAGAGAAAGGCAAGACAAAGTGGGTGCGGAGAGAAAAAGAGGTTCTCAGCCTAGTGTGTGTGAGGTGGGGGGTAACTCGGCGGAGGGGGAGATGGGGTGGGTGTGAAGTCTGTGCTGCGAAAAGAAAAATATGAGTGTTCTCTTTTGTGTGCGGACAAACAGCCTAGCGCAGGGAGGTCGCGGCTGGGGTCACGCGGCTCCGGGCTGCAGCTGCCGCGGTGGGGCGGGGGTCCTGGGCGGTCACCGAGAGTCCCCAGCCGCCAGCAGCATCAGCATTCCGGCGGCGCGGGAGGCGGCTGTCCTCGCCCGACCCCGGCCCGGTCCAGTTCAGAACGCGCCCAGCACCAACTCTGGCCAAGCAAGGTAAGCCGCATGCGGCACCGCCAAGGGCCTGAGCCTGTGCGCAAGGAGACCCCTCGACAGGGCGCACGGCCAGCTCGGCATCCTGGTCTCGGAGTCACCACTGTGCCCGGGAGGATCCGGGAACCTGAAGCAGGGGCAGCCGGCCATAATGACACAGGTCCTGGACCTGAACATGACTTGAGCAGGGACTGGGCTTCACTGTTTACCCAGGGTTGCGTTGCCTCCTCTTTCACTAGGAAGTTCAGGAGGTCACAGGTAACTCTGCACGGGACATCCGTGGCGGTGGGTCACCCTCCCTTGGAACCTCCTTAAGCAGGCCCTGGCCAGCCTGGGCCTCACTCAGAAGGGCAGGTGCAGTGTCCGCAGCTCTGTAAGCTTGGCTGCCCCCTGGAGCACCTGCCTATACTCTGCCAGGCATCCCTCCGACCTGAGTGCAAGGCTGCGGGAAGGCCCGGAGCACTCACTCCGGACCCGGAGAGCGATGGCACACTGTGGGGCGCAGAGGGCAAAGAAGGCGGCGGCGGCCAGGCGCCGGCCATCAAAGGCCTGGGGTGGTGGCCCGCCGCATTGCCCGAGGCCAGGCCAAGGACATGAAAGGATCTTTATCCTCGGGTGACACGGCCGGCAGTTTCCTCCTGCCTCCCCCTCCCTTGTCCCTAATTGGGGCCGGCTGCTAATGTGATTAAAGGCCAGTTAAACGTTTCTCCGAGCAGAGGATGGGAAGAGGCCGAGACCCCTGCCCCCTCCCTGGGTCACTCCAGGCCCTTGGTCAGGGGGTCGGTGGCAGTGCCAACCCCAGGACAGCCTGCCCAATCGCTCCATGATTGTTCCCCTCAGGCCTGGAGGCCGCGGGCGGGCGGGTTCCTGGGGCTTTATGTAAGCCGGTGGGCTTGCGGCCCGGCCGGATTTGGGGATTCTTTTCTCAGTTTCCATTTTCTGGCCTTTGGAACTGCGCCCTGGGCCCTCAGAGCCCAACACCCCTCTGATGCCTGGCGCCGCGGGGTCCATCCACGAGGGCAGGCTTGGGGGTGCGGGCGTTGGGGATCTCTCTACCCAGGAGAGTGACTCCCGCAGTAGTGCCCTGGCAATGTGCTGTGGACAATCAAAGCCCGAGACCCCGCGGAGGCCTGTGTGACCACGGAGTTCTCACGTTGGCTGCGGCGTGGGTGGTCCTGCGCACCCCGGGAGGGCTCATCAGTGTGGCCGCTGAGAGCTTCAGGTCTGCGAGCCAGTTGTGCCCTCTCTGTCCTCTTCATCCTTTTCCGAATGTTGCCTGCGGACTCATGCCTGGAGCTCGCAGGCCCTGGGGACCAAAGCCGGTGCGCTCTAAGCGTGCAAGGGTAGGCTAATGTCTGGGGCGCTAGGGTACAGAAGTGAAGAGTGCTTACCCCACTGACCAGCTCTTGCCGGTGGCCTTGAGCCCAGGGAACAATGTGAACCAAAAAGGAGCCCAGCGGGCCATCTGATCTGCAGATCCCGAAACCTTTCGCTGAGCTGGCTACCTTGACCACAGTTGCTTGGGAGTCCGTGGTGGTGGGGGGAACGACTTGAGAGCGTGCTCCAGTGGTATGCCCACGCTCTGAAACTCCAAGTCTGGACCGGTTAGAACTGGGTCAAGGCAAAATTTTAAAAAATAAAAAAATAAATAAATAATTTTTTTCAAAGGTACTCAAACCCAGGCGTGAACTTCCGACATCAGATGGTGAGGTTGCGCACTCACTCTGTGGGCTGCCGCGTTGGGATCGGCGGGTCCCAACACACTAACAAGTGGGTTCCACACAAGTCCCCGCCGCAGGCACACATGGTCCACCGCCTCTGGGGGTCTGTCCACGACCTCCATGAGCTTCTGAGAACGAAAACTCTAGCCAGCCCTGGGACAGCGGAGAGCGCGCTGGGGAGCCAGGCCAAACAGGTCTCCAGGGGGCAGAGAGACGTCATTTGTTTCCTTCCTTGTCCGCTCCCCTGGGGTCTATCACTCCATGGTGCCCACCAGCCAAGCTCACCGCTTCAAGATTCCCAATGCCTTAAAAATTAATGTGAGCCGAGCAGGAAAGCAGGAACGCTTCCGCGGAAATTTTACATATAGGTTGTTTACATTTTACCAGTATTGTCCAAAATCCTCTGTAGGGTTTTTTCATAGCTACTCGTCAGTCTGAACACATCAGAAGATATTAAATGAAAATGCCATTTTATTTAAATAGAACAAAAGCAGACGACATTTTTTTTTCTATTTCTGGGAATATGTGTTGTGAATGTAAGATTTTTTGTCATGCTCAAATCTATAATTTTTTTGATATTTTAAGATATATATTGCACACACTTTTAACCAAAAACCAAGGGAAGATAATTTTTAAGGCAAAACAGCAAAAGCCAAGAAAACCTGAAAGAAAGTGGAGGGTTAGGAGTCACAGCTTGCCTTTCCCGCACATTCTTTTTATTTACTTATTTTTCTTTTATTCCTACTAGACTGGAAAAAATAAGCAAATGTACAATAATTTCTTATTAAATTAACACATAAAAGTAGCTGGTTTCTGTGCATATGGGTGGAGGGGACCTGACTGTTTCATATGCTCAGAAATCTCTGCTTTACGTGATTCTGTCTCCTTCTGCTGCTGAAAACTTTGCCGGTGGAAAAAGGAAACAGTTTAATTTGTGTGTGTTGTTGTTTTTAAACCTGTTTATTGAACACAGATAAAATTAGAATCCTCATCTATTTGAGACAAAAATTGGCTGATTTTTTTTTAAGCCGAAGAGTGCCTGCTTTTGTTTGGTGTAGAACAGTCCCATTTAACTAATGTGTAACAAATAAATGACCTTAGGAGTGTTTGCACTCAAGCTCCTGTTACCCCAGTGGAGGGAAAATAGTCTTAATGTTCATCTCATCCTGTGGCTTTCTTATTTTCCCCCTGAGATAGCTTTTTTAGCAATCTTACATCAATAAATGAGCAATATAGAAAGAGTAATAATTTGTGTGTTCTTAGCAAGTAATTTTCTCACTTTCAGAAAAGCCAAAAAAAAAAGAAAGAAAGAAAGAAAAGGAAAGGAAGAAAAGAAAAGAAAGCCCTCAGTGCTGCCTTTTAGGAACAATCTCTCAACTGAATCCAAGAAAGGAAGATAGATTTTTGTTGCCCCTTCAACAGCAGGGAGGAGGAGGGCCGAGATGCAGGCAGTTTCACAATGGGGAAGCAGCATGCCCCCCCCCGCTCCCCCCCCTCCCCGACTGCAGAGGGTTAATTGTACCCGCTCTTGGTATCTGTTGATAGCTAAGCAGATAATTGTGCTGACCCTTACAAGGACTGCTGTGGACTTGGGCAATAAAGAGAATGCAGCTGAGTGGGCTGCACAGTGTGGGTGTAGGAGAGGTCCACAGCAGAAGAACAGTCCTGTTTTGGTACCCTCTGCAGGGCGCCCCTGTACTCCACAGCAAACTACTCTCAGGCAGTGACTGGATTGCTCTATGATATTACTGAGGATCCAGCCACCATTTTTCATGACCCAGGTGTAGACAGAACCTTAGGTAGGATTCAAAGTGTCCCTGAACTAACTTGTCACTTCCAGAGGTTTGGAGAGAAAGCCACTAAGATATGTTTGTTTACATTATACACACACCAGAGAAAGAAAGGGAGGGAGGGAGGGAGGGAGGAAAAGAAAGACTTAGGCAAGCATCCTGATGATGAGCATGGGATGGGGTTGGTGTGTGTACAAATATATATTTGAGGATTTTGCTTCTGATTTTGTTTGGTGCTTCTGGGAAACAAAGATGCCTTTGGGGTGCCAGGATAGACAACATGGCAGACAGGAAATCAGGTCAGGAGAACATGGCTTCCTCAGGCAGCATGGTCTGCCATGTACTTTCTGTTATGACTGGAGAGCTGGCCTTGTGCAGGGTTATCCCAATGGACTGCTGTCCCAGGAAGGATGCATGGGCAAAAGGAAATACAGATGTAAATGTCTAACAATGGCCAGGGGAGAGGGTACATGCAGGTGGACTCTCTCTCATACACATCCTGGACTTGGAGGCAGGAAGTTTGACAGGAAAAATAGAATAACAAATGAGAGCCTAGGACTGATACCTTCCAAACGTTCATTCTGGCCAGAATTACTTGATGGCAAAACAAGTTCTATACATACCTATAATCCCAGTGCTCGGGAGGTTGAGGTGAGGGGTGGGGTGTTACAAATTAGAAAACAACCTAGGCTATATAGCAATGTCTATCTCATAAACACACACACACACAAAGTCTTCCTAAACCTTGTTGGCCCAGAACCTTTCTCCACCAGCTAAAAAGCTGTGACCCCAGAAAGCCTTCAAACCACCCCCAGCCTCTAGAATTTGGTGACCTCTGACCTCTGGGAGGTGGGCATGCTGTCTTCCTTTCCTCCTCAAAATCACCAACACTGCCTGAGCCAGGAAAGGCTTTCTCCGTTTCCTACACACACAGGGTTTAGGGTTTCTCCCAGAGGCCAGCTGGACCTGTCTTAGGGGCTTTCTTTGCTGACTTGCAAGCATCCTTCACCACAGGTAAAGAGCACAGAGACTCACAAAGAGAAAGCGGGGCTATCCTCCTTAGCAGAGAAGCTTTGGGGACAGTTAATACCCCAGACACCCATGTCACCCAAATCCTCAGGCTCCATGGAATGGTGCCACCACTGTCGTGCTGAGCCAGTAGCATTGTGTGAAATCCTCCAGCCTGCCCTGGCCTGTGCCCAGCACCAGTATCCTTGTTCAGGGAACAAAGACCCAGAGGCCTCTGCAGGAACCAAAAGGGTTGAAAGCCTGGCTTTCAGAGCTCTCTCCTTGTATCCAGGAAGACGAATATGTTGTGCCTTCCACCCCAGGGCTTGCAAGACAGCTGTGTCTACAGTAAGCATCAACTGTTCACACAAAGGAATACCAATCGTACACGGCACTGTGATGTGTGTTCTTTTGTTTCTTTTCTACCTAAATAGTGGCTGCCATCCCCAGGACCACTCCCATCACGTTTACCTGCAGTGTAGGAAATACATGGACATGCCTGGAAATATATGCTGAGTCGAGGCTGTGGGGGGTCAACTGGGACTCGCCCATTCTTGCTTTCCTCCCCTTGGGTTAAATATGAGAATGTTTGGCTCCTCCGGGGTGCAGAGAGCCTCTGCATCAAAAAAGGCTTGACTCAGTACCTGCCTAGGTTGCCTGCCACTTTGTTCCTGTCATTTCTGACCCCTGTCTCTACCTTCCCATTAGCCTCCCAAGAAAGTCCTCCTCCTTGTCCTCCAAGCCGTCCCCCCAATTTCAAATGCACCCCAGACTTCCCTTTAAGGAGCTTTCTCTCATAGTCGGCTGCAACATTCAGGGTCAGTAGGGGATCAGTACGGCTCCTATAATGCCTTTCTTTGCTAGTGGCCTAAAATCCTAGGGATCTGCCTGGCCCACCAGGATTCCCGAGCAGAGTCAGTCAGTCATCTCCAGAGCTCAGCAGCACCCACCCAACAGCACTGTGGGTACTGGCTAAGGACACCAGTCTCCCCACTTTACAGGTTGGCAGGGGGAGCCCAGAGAGATAGGGTGATGCGGTTTGGGGTACAACTAGCGGCAGAATAAGCGAAACTACCTCTCCTGGACCTTGTGGATGGTTTTGCTCTGTTTGTTGGCATGCACAGGGTCAGGCCAGGTCTCTTTCTGCCTGCCTGGGCACATGTCATCATGGAAAAACTCAGTTCCCTCACCACTGCCCCCTCTTCTGCTCTGGGAGAGCTGACTATATTCCTCTCCATTCTTGTCCCTCATGGTGGGACGGGCTAAGATCTTCCTGCCCCATCAAAGACCTAACACTCCAGCCAGGAAATAGCAGCATTAGTTCCATTACCATGTAAACCAGGGGTGTGTGTGTGTATGTGTGTGTGTTGCACACACACGTGCACACAGACTCATTTCACACTTATGTCTGAGCACACAAACACAGAAAGCCTCCAGGCACGTGTATTGAAATTCAGCATCTCCCTCTGCCCTGTGCACCTTAGCTTTCCCACAGTCTGCAAGTTTAGGTGAGGAAATTGACCGCGACCTCTCTCTTGGGTCTGATTATGAAAACTTGTGGGGAAGAGTTCCTTTCCCCACAATTTATCTGGGGCTTTCCAAGACTTGAAGTAGAGAAGGACGCACAGAGTGCCATGGGGAGTCTCAACTGTGGACAGAGCCATCTGGGGACCGGCCTTGCCTAATGGTACTATTCTGGAAATGGAGACATCCCTGTGTTCAAACAGGAATAGAGCAGGGATGGTAGTGGCTGACCATGGACCACATGTGCAGGAAGATGACACTGTCTACAGTGGGAGCAGAACTCTTTAAGAATGCTTGGTGCCCAGAGGCATACAAGCCCCAGTCTGCAAACTGGCTGGTTCTAGTGAGAGGCAGGAAGGAGGCTAGTGTGGCAACAACAGAGGCAAAAGAAGAAGTATACATGAGGCAGGGTAGTTTAACCCTGACACCCTACCTTTTCCAACCCCAGGGCCCAAGGGATCTGTGGGACCTCCCTGGGTAGCCACCACTCTGCACAGAGCCCCGGCGGACCTTACGTAAGCCTTTAAATCTCTTCCCTAAATCCACCCCAACTTGTGTGGCTTTTGACCATGTCCAAGCTGCTCCTGCCTGCCATGTTCTGCTCTCTCTGGAAATGGAGGACCAGGAGAGTGGAGCCTCCCTTACAGCATGTGTCCGACGTTCAGCTTCTAATGCCCCTCGGTGCCAACCTTCCTTCAAGTGGAGACCTAGGGCTCTGGAGAGGAAAGAGAAGGCACTAACGGGGGTCAGTAATGTCCCCCAAGCTTTCTATGACCAGAGGCTTAGAACTCTGAAGCAAGAAGACTTCGGACCACTGCAGTCTCACACAGGTACAGGTAGGCCACACATCTGCTGTCCTAAACGCAGTGGCCTGTGGTGACACTCTAAAGTCTCCCCAGAGCCCCAAGAGCATAAGAATTACTCACTACCAGACTACCGTAGGTATCAGATATGATGAAGCCTATTGTCTATTCCTGGTCAGAGAAAGCTCAGCCTGTAGGAACAATAAGCGTGGCTACACCTAGACGTGGAGGGACACAGGGGGGGGGCAGTTTTCAACCCAGTAATGCCTTCCCCTCCATACTCTGTAAAGAGAGACCCTTGAGCACAATGAGGGAGCACCATGATAGGAAGTCACAAAACAGGCTGAAACTTTCCTAAGAAATCACGCCAGGGTGGTCAGGAGGCCTGTCGTTGTTGGAGTTAGGCCAGTGTTAATGTAAGAGGAAGCCACCATCCCAGGAGACACCGGAAGCCTGAAAAAGAAGCCAGCACGGAGGTTGGGACGGGAGAGGTGGACTAAGGAGCAGGGGCAGCCAGCTCATCTTTGTAACGTCCACAGCATGGGCCTTCTGCACTCCTCCTCTAAAACCCTCCTTGCACAAGAACTCCTCCTCATGACAGGGCAGATAACCATGGTCATGTAGACTGGCTCCACACCCGTTCCCCAGTGTGCCCGTGTGGTTTGGGAGAGGGGAGCCCACGGGTGCCCCGACTGCACAAGTGGCCCACTAGCACCTCCGCCACCACACACACTTTGGAGGTTATGGTTGACTCAGAGTGGACAAGAAGGCACAGTTGGGCCAACAGAGAGTAACTTAATGAATAGAGCGGAACTGAGGTGGTTAAGCTGGCAGAAGCAACCTAGAGCTGACACTAACTCTGCCAGGAAACGGGGGAAATCTACAGAGCAGCGACTACCTAGGGGAAAGCTGAGCCTGGGCAGATGGCAAGTCTGGTGTCCCAGGGGAGCACAGCACTGACAGGGGCCTCTTCTGCCTCTTATGGGACTCTGGGCCCATCTGAGACCCCACACACCACACACACCTTCACAGACCTGTGTAACAGAGGCTGAGATTTTAGTATAGGCATCTGGGGGTGAGTCAAACCTTTAGTAGATGCTCCTCCTAGTCTCCAACAGGGGACCTTCCCTCCAGGGTCTCCAAATACTCCAACTCCCCACAGTTAACTCCGCCTCTTCAGGAGCCAACTATCACCGTACACAAATGCATGTGCAGTTTCCCCTGAGAAGCTGGGCTAGCGCAGCCTCTCATATGACAACAGGACCCTGGGAGAAACTGGCACTCAGCACACTGGACAGTGTTGGTGGTGAATCAGGAGCTGGGTTCAGCTGACCTTGAACTCTTGGATCACAAGAACTACCTGTTGGCCACTTGAGCTGAGTTTCTGTCATTGACCCAAGAAGTGAGTGAAAAGGCATTGGAGCAACAGCTGTGTGTGTCTAACCACTCCCCTACACGGCCAACCTCAGGTCTGCGTCATAGCCCAGGCACCTGAAGAAGGTGGAAGCTTCCACATGAAATACGCACCATAGCCCTGTCCTTGCCCTCCTGGGTCCTCCCCAGGAGGTTGACTATACTGTAGGCTGAGGACTAACACCAAGATGACCAGCCCATGTCTATACCTGGCCCATCAGTCATGGGAATACTCTTGAAGGTATTTTGACCAATTGGTCACTGAGCGTTGGGACCTCTATGTCAATGCCTCTTTTGAAAGGTAGAAGATAGTAGATTAGGTTCAGAGACATCAAGGCTGGAGTTTGGGGACCCAGAATACCCTTTAACCAGGGAAAGATACCAGGAGCGTAGAAGGCCCAGAGAACCCACTGTGACAGAAAGTGTTTAAGGCCAAACTAGTATATGGGACTTTCCGCCAGACTGTTCTGCTTGCATGGCTTCCCAGCAGGTCTGTGAAACAGGGCTTGGTCTTTATGGGCCCCAACATTATGAACATTCTAAGGTCACCTTGAATAGGTGACTTGACTAGTATCAAGGTCACCAGCCAGTAAGAGGCTTGAACCCACCATATTCCAGAAACACCATGAGGAAACTGGCCAAAGTGGGGGTGGGTAAACTGGGTCTCTTGGAGACTGGTGCTCAGAAGTTCCTGTTTCTCCACTGCCTCCCAAGCTGAAACTGGGGCAAGAGAGGATGTTTAGGGACAGGGCTGCCATTCTGAGACTTCGAACATCCATCTGTCGCCATCCAGTCAGCCACTTCCTTTATTCTACAAAGAAACTGAGGCCCAGTTACAGGGGGGCTGTAAACAAGTCATGGAGCTAGTCAGCTCCACCCTCAAGCCACTGCCATGCCAGCCCCTAGGCCTCCTGTGAAAGCATGGCACTCACTGCAGCCTCAAGTGGCCTTTCTGCCACCAGGCTGCCAGGATACCAATGGCAACGTCATTCCCAACAGTCAGGCAAGTTAAAGAGTGGCAGGCATGAGCTGGAGAGCAGGCTTGGAGTTGGAGAGAGGAGAATAAAGAGGTGATTTGTGTGCCAGGCTTTTAGGGGGACACTTCTGTTGCCAGGTGGCCCTTGAGTTCTAACCTGGACTAAATATAGTTTCTTGGACAGTTTCAACTTTGGTAGCCCTGCAGCCACAATGCCGGAGTCATGGGCCATTCTTGTCTTTCCCGGCAAGAATGAGAGCCAGGGCAGCCAAGTGGGATCTGGAGCAAGGGCAAGCCTGTCCCTCTGCCTCAGGCACCCTCTGATATGAGACTTAAGTTAGACCCTGACTGGGACTCTCTATCTCTAACATCCTGCTGTCCAAATCACAGCACACAGAACTGATGCTCATGAATAAACACAAGGTATCCCACCAAGACTCGGGGGCACTTTTATAGTATCCTGATTACCTCTTCCACCAACTTCTCACGGCTTCTTGTCCCTTGTACAGGAAGGAGATTTTAGAACAACACAACAGCATTTTTACTTTGAAACGCAGCAAAAGATGGTAAAGGGATCCAAAATTCATCGTCCCTATCCAGGGAGCAAAAGATGGTAAAGGAACCCAAAATTCATCGTCCCTATCCGGGGAGCAAAAGATGGTAAAGGAATCCGAAATTCATCGTCCCTGTCCAGGGAGCAAAAGATGGTAAAGGAATCCAAAATTCATCGTCCCTATCCAGGGAGTTTCTGTTGGTGTTTTGTAAAATAAAGTCAAATAAGTACCCAGAAAGAAAAATGAAGAGGCTGTGGAAAAGTAGAAGAAGAAAATGAGGCCTGGAAGATACCTCCGCTGGTAAAATGCCGGGCTGGCTCTCCTGCCAGCTATCCCAAAGAGAAGGGAGAGAGGCAAGGAGGGAAGGAAGACAGGTAGGTGAGTGATGGTACTCAAGGTTTGCCTCTAGCCTCCACCTGCATTCATACACACACACACACACACACACACACACACACACACACACACACGGAGAGAGAGTCCCTGCTGTGGGGAGTCACAAGAACTCATTTTCTTAGAAAAAATTTTATTTGTGTATATGAGGTATGCATGTGTGTTCATGCGTGTTAGCAGGGTAAGGAGGCGTGTGTATGATACAGTGTGCACGAGAAGGTCTGAGGACAAGCCCAAGTGTTTGTCTTCACTCTCCAACTTGAGCATGCATGTGTGTGCGCGCGCGCGCGCGCACACACACACACACACACACACAATGAGAGCCAGGAAGCTTGGTCAGCGGGTCCAATCATCTGCCACACAAGCCTGGGAGGTGTCATCTATAATCCCAGTGTCCTTTGGTAAAGTAGGCGACTGAGGCAGAAGACTCTTATAAAGGTTGCAGGCCAGCTTGCCTGGAGTAGACATACATGGAACAAAGCAAGAGAGACCCTGACTAAAAAACAAGTTGGAGAGTGAAGACGAACACCTGAGGAGGTCCTCAGACCTCCTTGTGCACACTGTGACATACTCACACCTCCTTAGCCTACTTACACACGTGAACACACATGCATACCTCATATACACTAATAAAATATTTTTAAAGAAAATGAAGAACTCTCTTGCTCCAGCCTTACTTACCCCTCGCATTGCAGAGCCCATATCCTCATCACCATCCAACAGAAGGCAAGACTTCACGTCCACATCCCACCTCATCCTAGATCACCTCTACTGCCTAGGCATGCCCCTCGCCTCCCTGGTCCTCAAAGTGGGTATAATGGTGTTCCCCACCTCCTGGGGCCTGCTGAGGACTCACTGAACTAACTGTTTAGGGGACTCAGAAAGGGATTTGCCATGTTCCATGTATTTGTTGATGACATAAACGGTCATTGACTGGTCTTTTAGGAGCATGTCTCTTTCTCTTTTTGTTTAATCTGCAAATGGACCATACTTTGTCCCACCTATTATTTTCTCCCCTGTGTTAATTTGGAGCCCCATCCATTCTGCGACCTGCAGATTTACCTTGCATGTGAACACACCCAGATCTGTGTGCCCTGTACCATTTGCATGCTGGTGCCAGCCACACTGTGTCACTGTGTGTGTGTTTAACTTTCCTGGATTTGAACTTGCATTGACATGCCATGGATGAGGGTCCCATTTCCCTCAGACCTCTTACAGGTCTGAGCATAGCAGCCAGCAATTCCAATTAGGTATTTTGTTGGCTAAGAGCCTTTGTGGATATTGAGGCTAGAGGTCTGTAGCCACACTTGGTCCTAGCATCTAATGTGAGGGCAGCCTTGAGAGAGCACAGGAATTCACAAAGACTATGGAGAGGGTGAGGAGCACCAGGCTCTGGGACAACTCCCAGGTGCCTTGGGAAAATGGTACTTCAACAAGTTTTACCCGCATCCACCAACCAGAATACTATATAAACTGAAACTCCTGACCTGAGCCTAACCCAGTTGGCTATAGCATTATTTTCTCCTGGGCTTTCCTGACTCTGACCCCACCCTTGGGGCCCTTGTAGAGAAGCCTGCAGAACTAGGCTCCTCACTGTGACCCCTCAGCAGTTCACTTCCAATCTGCCACGTGGAAACAGCCGGACACCCTTCTGAGTCAATTCCGGCGGGGACGCTAATGAGGCTGATCCAGGTCATCCATCCACTCAGCCACAAGGCAGCGATGCCAACTGCCACCCCATTGTGACTCACTCAGAGGAAATTTTAGAAAAGAGGCCCCTTGAATATCTGATGAGAAAGATGCCTGCCTTCGGATGATCGAGTCTGGGTTTCTATCTGCAGGGCCCTCGAGCCAGAGAAAGAAAGAGCACATGTTACTCAGGGTGTCTCTGCGCACATGTTTGAACATGAGGCTAGCATGGGGAATGGATTGCCTGAGAGCAGTTTTCTCTCCCAGATATATAGGAGGGCCTCATCCAATCAGTTGCCAGCCTGGGAAGAACCAAGGGCAGGCCTACTTCCCAGCACTAGAAAACGAATGACTTTGCACTCAGGCGTCTGGATTTTCCCTGCCTCTGAGCTTGAGCTGAAGTCTTAGTGTCTTAGGCTGACAACCTAAGGTCCAAGTGCTGCCAGTTTGGTTCTGGTAAAAGACGACTCCTTGGTTTGCCAAGCATTGGCTTTCCTTTGTTCTGACAAAGCCAGGAGAGGGGGCTAGAAGGGGAGAAAAAGAAAGAGCGGTGTGCAAGCAAGAGAGAGAGCACCCTTGGTTTGACACTCAGTTGGCGGAGTTTGCCTAGTATGCACAAAGCCCTGGATTCAATCTCCAGGGCCATGTAACCGAAGTGTCTACAATCCCAGCACTCAGGAGGTGGAGACAGGAAGATCAGAAGCTCCGGGTTATCCTTAGCTCCATGTTGAGTTTGAGACCAGCCTGGACCACAGGAAAACCTGTCAGATGGGGGAAGAAAGAGACATTTTGTTTCTATAAAGGCCCTAATTTATTTAGAGGGCTCCTTCATGACCTTATCATCTCCCAAAGGACCTCACTCCCTAACGGTTGGTGCCAGAAAGTTGGGGTTTCATCATGTAAACTTGGGGATGACTCATTTAGGCAGAGAGCGACCTTCCTGAGACTTGGGCTCCAGGAAGCCTCTCTGTTGTCCTTGGGCTCCAAGCTTGGCCACTGCATGAATCAGCCATCATCTTACACAAAATCATCCTTTTATTGACTATTTCTCCAAAGAACCTTGGCTGACTCAGTGTCCCAGGTGACAAAGGGATTCGCAGAGAGAGCCCAAAATTCAGCTCATTGGTTCAAATATCTATAGTAGTTAAATAGTCTTACCTCCTTCAGATGGGATCTGACCACATCTGTCCAACTTGATCCCCTCTACAGCAAGCCTTCTTCCTCAGTCTCCTGTCTCAATCAGCCCTGGCTCAGCCTGGCCCCTCAACCCGCCCCATCTATGGCTTAGCCACCACTGTATTCTGTACCCTCTTCTCATCACCTCTACTATCACTTCCCATTCCCAGACATAACCTAGGCCTCTAGACATCACAGCTTTCACATCTTGGTCACCAGCTCCCAAGGCTTTGAGGGGCCCTGGGGATTCAGGGTGATCAGGGATGACAGAAGAAAAGAGCAATCCAGGAGAGGGCACATGAGCGACAGGGTTTAGGCTCATGTGCCTCAGCTTCCTAGTCCAAGAGATGGGCCACTGGCATGATGGGTACCAAGCATTCCTTCCAACTCCATCCATTATTTGTGAGGTTCCTCACAATTGTAGCTGAAAGGTGGCAAAAGGCAATAAAGCCGAGACACCCTGGTCACTGAAGCCCTATCTAGTGAAGTCACCACCTCACAGGACACTTAAGGACACCCACCCTCCTCACTGGCCTCCCACCTCCAGGACAATTCCCGGACTCCGAGATGTCCCAGGGAAGGTAACAGAGATGGGCTGGAGGGCATAGGAGGACACACTTCCACTGACCGTCCAGCCTAGCAAGGCTAGAAACTGTCAAAAAATAAAAATTCCATTTGTAAACAAGATCAAATTATTTGATTGTGAAACCAGGGTCCATGGAATTTGAAATAATTTAATATGAAACAATATCATTTGACCTGGAGGTGGGGAGGGTGCTGAATCCTCCTGTGCCCAGACACGTGGAGCCCAGCCTCAGGGAATATCAACAAAATCCTTCTTTTAAGGAGCTGGGTTCAGAGTCTGCTATGTGGCTGCTCCAAGCCTGGTTCTGCCAAAAGTCTATAGCTCACCATCCTCTTGGAGGGTATAGCCCAGATACCTAGTATCTTACCTAGTCAGAGGGTCCAGAAAACACGGGTACCCAGGCAGGGCAGGAGTAAGGAGGCGACCCATAATTCAAGCCAGGACGGAGATCCAGACAGATCCAGGGGATACGAGTGTAAATCCTGGGGGCAGCTGGAGAGGCTGTGAGGACCACAGTAGAGCAATGAGCAATGGAGCCCAGAGAGCAAAGAGCTTTGCACTCGGGAGGACACTCAGAGGGTCCCAGGCACATGCCACATCAGGTCTGCCTTGTATTGCTGTGACCATGAGTAAACAAGGTACGACCAAGTCCTAGCTTCCTCCTCTGCAGAACACAGAGTCACCGCTCCTTCTCCCTGCCTTCCAGGAGGCTCAGCAGTCTCTGTCGAACAGTCCAGAGCTGTGGTCCTCGGTGGGCAGAGCCCCTCCAAGCAGAGCGTGATTCAGGCAGAACCATCTTCAGGTCCCAGCAACTGGAGGCAGCAGGTAACGTCCTGCTGGCCTGGCTAGTGTCTTTGCAGCATGTGGGGTTGACTAGTTCAGAATTCTGGGCATAGTCTGGTCTCAGAAGACACCACATGGCTCTTGTAGCTCAGGCGTCTTGAAGAGACAATGGAGGCAGGACCCCGAGGGTTTTAAAGGCCCAGCACTTCGCCTCCACAGAAATACCAATAGGGATCTCTCAGGACTGTAACAACAAGAAAAACAAATCCAAGTAAGCCGGGCAGCACTCATGCAAATGGGAACTTTCGTGTCAGGTCCAGAAACTACTCGTTCATTGAGCCACCTGCAGGCTTTTAGCTCAGTGGGGAGATGGAGGCTCACTGTGTTTAGAAAACTCAAGCTGGCCTTGTCGTTGTGAAGGAAAAGGACAGTCCCGTTATATTGACCTGGACTCCCACCACAGAGCAGGCTCCCACTCCCAGATGTCCTCCAGCCTCTGGGCTCGAGATCTTCTGGCTAGTGAGTAGCAGACCTAAAGGCCACATCGGAATGCTTTCATCGCTGGTGACTGTCTCCCTACCCTTGACTGAGCTCAACCATCCTGCCTGGTGCCTGGAGGAGTGAGAGAAGACAGGCGCCATGCAGCCACCCACCCTGCTTACATGCACACCAGCCACCTGTGGACTTGGGAAGGGCTCTGCTCTCCCCCACCCTTGGAGATGGCGACGCTACCGAGCCATAAGCGTTATTTTTATTCCTCCCTAAGCCTTGCCAGATTACATTGTCAAGGCCAGCGCTTTGGAGATATTTCCTTGGTTTCGCAATTCACGCAGTGACTAACACATGTTACATTTTGAAAACTTCTCTGAGTAAAAATTTAAGCTGAATTGTAAATACATAAAAGTCTCGGTGTTAATGGGGCGCATGAGTTCTCGGTGACTGTTTTGTAACCCAAGACCCTGAAAGGATGTGAAGCTGTATAAAATCAGCAAGCAGGCGCCTGGCTGGGAGCTGCCCTTTGAAGCCACTGTATGGTCAGTGGCCCCTACTTCTCCCTGGTGTTATGTAAGTAACAACACCTCCACACTCCCTGACCCCATGAGCGTTGGGGAGTGTTCTGAGACGATCAAAGCAGGATTTCAGGGCTCCATAGACCTAATGGCAACTCGGTGGCCACGTTCACATGTGTTACCCCTGGGACACCACTGAACTTTACGTTACAGGTGACAAAACCAAAGGACTTGCCAGAGGCACACCCTTCAAAAGGACAGATCAAGACCCATCCCAGGCTTTCCACCTCTGCCTCACAGGGTACCTATGGCTGGATCATCACACTGGCAGACCAGACCTCTGAACAGCCTAAGGTTAATCACATCCCAGGTCACCCACCCTGCACTAGCTAAAATCCCAGGGCGGCCAGGAGCATTCCTGCCTCAGTGTCTCAGAACTGTAAAAGAACAGGCAATTAGTCTGCGAGCATCCAGTTGGCCTTTGACACACTAGGGTTCCAGGAGCTCTGTGGGACTCCAGGGGAAAGGAACAGGGGGGAGAAGATGGAAGAAGAGAAGCAGAGACCATAGGAGGGACTGTGGAGCTTAGGCGGAAGCTGAGAAGGAAGGTGGAGAGGAACCAGCCTCCACGTGCTGGAGGGAACCCTGTCTGTTCTTGGCAGCCCTGCACAACACCCCTGTTTATGACCAGGCTGTTATCAGCCTGTAGTCACTGGGTTCTGTTACCTGTGCAGAAAGAATACCCACAATGCACTGGGTGCTTCCTGTAGGTCCCCGCCAAGTCGGGAGTCCCAACCGCATCTCCCGTGGCTCAGTAGCGTGTACACTTGTTGGCTCTTTGTTACGACTATGTACCTCTAAAGGAATAGGAGAGCCACCCCTCCGCCCACCTTCAGAAGCCCAACCAGACCCAGGTTTCTCTTGCTCCCCCACCCCATGTCCTCAGACTGGATATTCAGTGTGAGTGGACTGGCAGGGGCTCTGCAGTCAGCAGGGATCACCTTGGGCCACCTGGGAGCCAGGAAGTAACACTACGCTAGAGACTTTATGAGACCATAAACTCTTGGTGAATATTGATTTTTCTTCAAAGTTCATGGACTATCTGTCTGGGTCCCTTGATCACCCCAGGTCACCCAGGGCTGCCTGAGCAGTCTCTGCCTGGGCCATCCAGGCTGAGTTGGCTTTTTTCCCCCACGTGGCCAAACTGTTGGGTTATTATTTTTTTTTTATTTCAGGGTTTGTTGACTCTCAGTGCTATGACTGTGGACTTCCCGTAGGAGGAGTGGGAACGCCTAGACCTCCTCACAGAGCATTTTCCAGAGATCTCCTGTTGGAGAACTGCTGCAGTCTGGATTCTGAGGGTAAGAATAGTTTTATTGCAGTCTCCCTTGCAAGGCTGAGCGTTCTTTGATGCCTCAGGGTCACTTGACCCTGGAGGAGAAAAGAACAACTACCCACCAGTGTCTGGAGGGAACAAATAGACCATTTCCTCCCATGGCAGTTGCAGGTGCTAGAAGACATATTGATCTAATGATGCCCACTTTCAGAGTGCTTGGAAAGGGGCTAGGAAAGAGGGTGCTTGCTGGTTTTAGAAAGTGGTACCTGTGTGCATGCCTTCTTTTCCTCGGGGTGGGGCACAGAAGGTGTGAGCAAGCCATCCTGCAGGTTCATAAGACATTGCAGGGGGTGGTGATCAGCCCAGCAAGAGATAAACCCAGACACACCTTCATTGTCATTAGTACAGAAACAAGATCCTGGTCAGGGTGCCCTGAAGAAAGGGCCAACTCCAATAGGGGTCAGCAAAGAAGTCCCAAAGAAAGGAAATTGCAACTATTATCTGGCGGTATTAATTCTGTATCTTCAGAATGCTGTTCGCTTAGCGCCTGCTGGGAACCTGATGGCATTACTCAGCTTTGGGTAATAATGAGTTTGTCTAGGTCATATAGGGAAGTGCTTTAAAGTTATTCTTTCTTTTTTTTATATTATAACAACGACTCATGATACTTAAAAAGACATTTTCTTTAATTCAATTATCAAGTGAGCGAAATGCATTTGCCAGAGATAATTAAAAAGTCTTTATAAATATAAAACAATTATCTCATCAAAATACAGTGCTGGATGCTATTATTCAGAGCTCCCCCCCCTCCGCGCTACACTTTCTCAAAGCAATTCTCAAAGCCCTCCACCCCTCCCTTTGCCCAGCATGCCCAGATACTCTAGTTGTAAGTTCCGTCTACCCCCGTGTGACCAGAACAGGTATCAAACTGCTGAGTGGCACAACTGGAGGCTGCTGGGAAGACAGGCCAGCTGAATGCGACGAATTACCTGGCTTGGGTCTTGAAACAGAGGAGACATGTGGGACTCTGGGGTATTACTGAGCAAGGTGGCCAATGCCAACTTCTTTCCTTCCTTCCTTCCTTCCTTTCTTTTTTGAAATCTTTGTTAACCTTTATAAACTCCAAGGTATCCTGGTTCTGGGGTCTTCATCAGAGAGGAAAGATCCTCTCTGAGGGTCTTTCAAAGATGTACACCAACTAAGGGTTTTCATGGGGATTATGCTGGACAAGATTACAAACCCTACAATTCACAATGCTCGAGAGGCTATGCAAGGCACCACCCCTCCGTGCTGTTTCCTTTCTTTTTCTCTAATTGTTTTTACTGAGCTATGTAGCACTGGGTTAAGTACCACCGTGGTACTGGAGATGATCAGCCAAGGAACAGCCGAGTGGGGACTATATGAGGACATTCTTTGCAGTTTTTCTATAAATCTAAAACTGCTCCCGAATGAAGTATCTTTCCAAACGAAAGCAACAAATTTAAGTTAATGAACCAGGAGGGCAGAATCTTGCTGTTGCTGGACAGCTCCCATATTTAGAAGTTCACCCTAAACCCTCTTCCCACGTCCAGCTTCAGGTGGTCCCTGAACCTCACAGTTGTCTCTTCTGTATCCCTCTTCCAGTCCCCATTCCACTCAGGGTGAAGATCAAGTGCCTATTGACCCCTCTGTGAGCCAGGCAGGCTGCTCTGCCTAAGGATGTTCTTCCTTAGGCCTAGGTAAGCAGAACTGACCTGAGCAGTAAAGATGGTCTCAGGCTGGGTTATCACCCTCTGCTGGAGGTATGGCCCCAGGGTGCAGAGCCAGGCATCCCCAGCTCCATGGAGCTCCTCACCCTACTGGCTGGTCACACTCCCATTAAGGTTGAGCTGAGCCCACAGATCCCCCAGTGAGGACAGTGAGTGTGATGGAGAACAGGAATGGCCCTGGCAAAAGGGGGCTGCAGAGGAAATCACCAGCAAAGTACCACACGTGTGAAAACCGGACAAAGGAGGCATCCCCAGGGTAGCCCAGCTGATTAAGATACCTGCGTTAGAAAGCAGGTGTCACTAGCCTTTGCCCTCCTCATTATCCCTTCTAGCTGTTGCCTTCCCAAAGCCTAGGCAGGAGACAGGCTAAATTAAATCCCTCAGCGCTGCTCTGACTTTCAAGGGACCCCTCCCAGTCTACTGCTATCTGTATTAAAATCATTTTTAACAAACCTTTCACATCTTTATCTGCTTTAGGCAAGGTGGAAGAGATGGGGCGGGGGGGGGGGTGATCTAAAAGTAATTTGTTGAGACAGATATTCTCACAGTGGGTTTGCAAGGCCTCAAGGGTCTCCAGGTCACACTTCCTGCCCTAAGTGACCTGGGGCACATTACTAAACATCTTCGATCCCATTTGAAAAACAGAGATAATGATACCTGCTTTGCCTGGGCTTTTACGAGCATTGTTCAAGTTAATGTGTGTCAAGGCCTTCATTCCAGTGTGTCCCCCCCACTCCCCACCCCGGAGAGGATCAATAAATACCTCCTCTTGAGCAACCTCCAAAGCATCAGGCGGCCAACAGTGTTTCCTCTGCAAACACTCCAGGGAGACCCTTGGCTTCTTTCTGCAAATAAGCCTTCTTGATTTTATCTTGTGAGCTTAACTCTGCAGAACTCCCTAGTGACCTGAGTCCTGGGGGCACTTCAATAGGGCCATGCCCCTGCACTTTGTCCTCCTGCTCTTACTACCCTGTTGTTCAGTGCCCACATCCTGTGGGTGCCTCAGTGGGCCTTTCTGGAGTTTCTGGAGCATGCTGCAGGCCCCTGGCTCAAGTTCCCTCGTTGGAATAAGCACAGGACAGGGTGTTTATAAAGGAATAGGGATTTGACTGAAGTCCAGGCTCTGCTCGGAGTTCCCTCTGACCGCTTTCTCTTCCTCCTTGAGAGTGCTGGTGGACAAGACCCCAGGGAGTCAGCTCAACAGACCTCTGGCTGCCAGGACCTCTCTGCAGGGGCTGGAGAAGGGACAAAGCCCTCCACAGCGCTTGTCAAGACTGCGCTTCCACCTTGGGTCCTCTCTGAGTCTTATTTGGCTAATGAGGTCAGACAAGCTTGTAATTTTAGGTAACTGCAGTCGCTGCTAAGCCTGGAAGAAAGGCTCATTCCCTGGCATTCCCACAAATTCCTCCCAGTTTGTTTGGCTTGGAGAATTAGGCAAGAACAGGTAGGGAAAGCTGCGGGTGAAGCACAAGCCATTGCCAGAAACTGACTCACGGTTACCCACAGCGATGCTCAGTCTCTCCTTCCTCTCCTTGCCTATTTATTTATTCAGCAAATTTTTATTGAGCAGCTAACATGTGTCTCTACCTCTTCACACCCCCAGGCCTTTGCACAAGCTGGGCTTTCCACCATGCCCACCCATTAGCCAACCTGCAGTTCCTCAGGCTGTGTGAAAGGTTACCTCCTCTGGAAAGCCTGTGTCACTGTGGCTTGTCACATAGGGTCTTCCCCTTAAAAACCAGGACTGTCCCCAAATCAGGGTCCCAGGACATCACCAAGGCAAGGCTTATGCAAGCTACTGAAGTCTCCCTTTCTATAAAGTGTGGATACCTGTTGTAATTCTCTCTTCTGGCTCCTATCTGTTGGAGCTGCCAGTCTAAAACACAATAAGCATCAGTTTCCAGTGTGTAAGAAACCAGGGAGCTGCTTATCAGGAGCTACAGGTGGGAGGAGCTGAAAGGGAGAAGGGAGGTGATGCCCACGCACCAGGTGGTCCTGTGGGTCACAAGGATCATCCATCCAGGAGCAGAGAGACCACCATATGCCCTGGAAGACCAGCATCCTCATCCGGAACTGGATCTCAGAGGCTCCAGAGAATGGATGGTACGGGTGTCTTGGAGCCTCTGAAACCCACCTAATTGACACTCCTCTTCCCCAAGCCACCAGATAAATAGGTTGATGCTCTGCACATTGAAGTGAGCTTTGGTTTGGGGCAGGCTCTTGTCAAAGAGCGAGGGAGGGGACTGTGAGTCACCATAGACAAAAGCAATCCCAGGCAGTGCCAGACCACAGGCTGACTCCTCTCGGGAGGTCCCGGTGGAGGCAGAGCCAGGCTGGAGCCGGGCTAGAACCAGAACAACCTGGGTCATGGTCTGTGGAACTCGTGTCTGGAGGAGCTCTTGGAGGGCGACTTTCTTGAGTCAGGTTCTCTACCCACCATGGAGTTGGAGCCAAAGCTCGGGTCCCCAGGTTTGTACAGCAAATGCTTCTATCAACTGAGCCACCTCACAGACCCTAAGCAAATTCTTTGAGTGTGTAAAGAAATGAAACTGAGAGCCAAAACTATGGGCATTTAGCAAAGCACTCTCCAGGAAAGACTAAATTTAAAAAAAGAACCAAGCAAAAGAGATTATGGGAATCTTGTTAGGTATTAAAACCTCCCTATTGAGTGAAACAGCAGATTTGGCCTAACTGAAAGAAACGGGGAAGATAAAGGTAGGATTGACCAGCAACATCCCAAGAAAGAGGTCCGCAGACAGAATGGAGCATGTGCTGACTAGCTTCTGTCAACTAGAACACCAGTGTCACTCGGGAAGAGGGAACTGCCAAGTCCAAAAGAAACAGGGGACAAATGATGTAGATTAGGCTCTCAGCACAGTAACTACTGGCGGCTCTTCTCAGCTCTCCTCATCCTGCCCCTAAACTTCTCCACCTCAGGGGCCCTTCCCCAGCTTCTCGTTCCCATATTACTGCTGGCTCAACCACATGGTCTCTTGTCTTCCTCTCTTTCTCTCTCGTTCTCCTCCCCCCTCTCTCTCCTCTCATGGTCCGGTTCAGTCTATTGGCCTTATTTAGTCTAATACTTTCTCTTTCTGTTCTGGACTCTTCCAGATGCCTCTGGCTGTACTTTCCCTCATATCTACAATAAAAAACCTTCCTCCTCAACCAACCTTGGAGTGGCCATGGTCTCTCTTTATACAGGATCCTCGGTAGAGAAGGCGCCTCCATCAGATTGGCATGTGGGCAAGACTGTGGGTACGTTTTTTTGGTTAGTGATTGAGGGAGAAAGCCCAGACCACTGTCAGCAGTATCACCAGTGGGCAGGTGGCCCTGGGTGGTATAAGGAAGCAGGCTCAACAAACCATGGAGAGCAAGCCAGTGAGCAGTGCTCCTCCATGGTCTCTGCTTCAATTCCTACCTCCAGGTTCCTGCTCTGACTTCCTTTCATGATAGACTGTGACTTGTAATTGTATGCTGAAATTAACCCAGAATTCCTGCCCAAGCTGCTTTTGGTCATATTGTGAATTACAGTAACAGCAAGCAAGGACAGATAGTCTAACGTGCACTTACTTAATTGGTACTCCAGGAAACAGCAGAAGCAACAGGGTTTTGAGGTAAACGTCTGAAGCCGTGATAGCAGGAAACCTTACAAAATTTAGAGAAAGTTCAAATCCTTAGATTCAAAAGGTGTATAGCGCAGGCAAGCCACTTTTCCGTGAACAGCAGGATGCTAAAAACAAAGGAACAAGTATACCTTACTGTGAATTTATAAATTAAACTCACTCATAAAAAGAAACATTTATTGAATACCTACTAGGTGCTCCTGGGTACAGTGATCAAAAGATGGACTTGTTATGTCTCATCCTCCTAGACCGAGAAGCTGCAGCTGTATGCAGAATGAATGGGCAAAGTTTACCTGGCCTGAGGAGGTTGAGCACCGTGAACAGCAAGCTAACAGGGACAGGGCATCCAGCGCATGTGTGCAGCCAGAGAGGGTGAGGCAGTATGCAGTATTCACAGAAGGGCATGGAGGCCTCCCTGAGCCGGGGATGAGGGGACAGGGGAGTAGGCGAGATGGTGGTGAGGGCCTACATTTCTGCCAGAGGATGGGCCATTGCTTCCTTCCATCTTCATCAGCAGACTGTTCTGGTCATTCATCTACCTGTCAAATGATTGAGCGTCATGCTGTTTGGGAGCTGGAAGAATCTTTGATATATTCTGGGTGTGAGTCTGTATCAAATGTGTAAATGGCAAACTGTTGACTGAGTTTCTGTCCTGCCTGGTTTTTGTCCTCCCACCAGGTCTCACAGTCATTTAGCCCCAAAGAAATCACACAGAGGTCTAAATTAATGATAAACTGATTGGCCCATTAGCTCAGGCTTCTTATTAACTCTTATAACTTATATTAACCCATTCTTTTATCTATGTTAGCCACATGACTTGGCTATCACATCTTCCTTCTGTGGTTGGGACAGGAGTGGGGAGGAATGGGCTTCCTCTTTCCTAGAATGCTCCTGTTCTCATTGACCCACCTCTACTTCCTGTCTGGTTGTCCCGCCTATACTTCCTGCCTGGCTACTGGCCACTCAGCGTTTATTTAAAACGTAATTAACAGAATACAGTCAATTGTCCCGCACCAGCAAATTGTTTCCCTTTGTGTGTAATTAATCTCGGCTTGTTATTAAGGGAAGAAAAGGACAGGGAGACAGCTTAAAGGACAAATGTCCCTGTGGCACAAGTTTTATGACCTGAGTTCAATCCATGGTCTCTACAGACACCAGATACAGTCGTGTACATTGTCATCCAGGAACTCCGCAGTGAGGTGGGAGACAGAGATGGGAAAATCTTCCAGAAATTACTGGCTGGGGCCAGCAAGCCCAGAGTGCACAGTGTGGAAACAAGAGAGGCCACCACAGAAACAAGATGCCAAGAGAGGCCTTGACTCTGAAAACCTGTCCTGGGGCCTTCATGAAAGTGCCCAGGCACAAGCACACGCACATAAATAAGTTGAGTAAGTTTTAAAATAGCCCAAGAAGAGACATTTTTCATATTCATTTTTGTCATCTTGCATTGTTATGTTTTTGTGGTGTTTTGAATTTTACACCAAGGTCACAGACTTATTCTCTAAGAGGATACATGAGATCCTGGACGTCTATGTTTAAGTATGTGATCCATTCTAGTTTCTCTGTATTGTGTAAAAGAGAGATTGAACTTTGATTTATGCATAAATTTTAACATGAATATTGTATTTATGTTTGTTTATTTATTTATTTACAATATATTGTATTTATAGATATTTTATGTTTTAAAATAGATTTCAATTTATATTTTTATATAATAAACATAATATAAATGCAATTAATTATAAATTGGATAACTATTCTCCTACAAAGTTTATATAAATTCTTTTATGTGTTTTTTTTTATATTCTCATGTTTGGATATCCAATGATTCCAGCACTGTCTGAAAGACAACAATTTAGCCTGGTTCCTTTTTCAAAGCTCAGTAGATTATGACTTCAGGGACAGTTACATCTCCACTCGGTTTTAGCAATTGCCCATAATACCGCGCTAAGAATCTTACAGTAAAATCCCTTACCCACCCCGACCTTGGCCCTGGGCACTGTGTGGTGGGTTTCACCTTTCCATATGTAAGGAACTGCAAAGTGAATTCTAGCTGGTTTTCAGTTACCTTTAAAGAATCGAAAGACGAGGAAACTTTTTAATTAGATTCTGAACTTGTGGAGCACAATACCGCAAAGCATTTCATGTGAGCGCCAGTTTGTATTCCACATATGCGTGTGTCTTTTATACTTATAATAAATATAAAATAAACTATGTGGAAGGCCGTTCATCAAAAACCACTTAATTCAGGGGGACTTTCATCAATTTATAACTGGGTAGCCCGAGTTTGTGTTCTGTATTACCATAATTTGAACATACCTAATCAATTTTTCCTTTCCAATATCATTTATGCACCATGAGAATTCTATCACTATATTACAAAATAACCATTCCTAAAGTGGTTTTTATTTGCTTTTTAGAAATGGGCTTTGTGGTTTGGGGGTTTGGGGAGCTGTCTGGTTTTGTTTTTTCTTTCTTTTTTTACATTTATTTCCATATTTTATATTTTTACTCGACTTTCGATCTAGGTTCATTTTCTTGCTGCTTATATAAGTTCTCTTAACAGCTTTCATAGTGTGAGATAGTAGTGTCTTAAAAACTTCTCGCTTCCATTTTTAATGTTATGGTCCAGAATTTTGAGTTCATGGCGGGCGTTCTTCGTCTCTGTCTGTGTCTCGGCTTTGGAAGCAGCATTGCTGGCAGCCTCACATGGCTCCCCTGTGCCGAACATACCTCGTTTTTCTGTGGCTAGTTTTCAGACTTTCTTCTCTAATTCAGGTTTCAGAAAATTGATCCTGTGAGTGTGATTGTAGTTTTGTGATTGTGGTTGTGGGTGTGGTTGTGATTGTGGTATGACGGAGGTGTGGATGGACGTGTGATCAAGTGCAGTTCTCCATTGTGTGGACCTATCCTGGTTGGCTCCACAACGTCTTTGATGTAGAGAGTTGGTGTTTATGGGAACTTTTGAGCCACTATTTCTGAAAACACTTTTGGTACACCCAGCCTGGGATCTTCCAAACCACACAAGTACATGGCCCCCTGTGGTCACGGGGAACCTGCTTAGTATTTCCAGCTGTTTTGCTCTGTCTTCAAGTTCACTGGTCCTTTAATCAACTGTCAACCATCTCCAGTGAAACTTCTATCTCAGATACAGCTCCAGCTGTTTTCATGGCTCCTACCTTCCTCACTCAACCCCCTATTTCCTCCTAAATACTAGGATGTAGTTAGGAGTACTAGGATGTAGTTAGGAATACTAGGATGTAGTTAGGAATACTAGGATGTAGTTAGGAATACTAGGATGTAGTTAGGAATACTAGGATGTAGTTAGGACAACCAGTTGAGCTCTGTGTTCTGACATTTCTTTTTCATGTCAACTGTGCCTGGTTCTATAGCCTGGTGCTTCTCTGGTTAGGAATCTCATGACCTGGCTTCTTGGTGTGTCCTCTTGATCAGATGCTGAGGAAGGTGAATTTTCCCTTGCTGAGCATCTGTCTAGATCTTGCCCTGTTCTTAAACGCTGGACAAGTAACTTAGCCAGGTCCTGACTGCAACTGGCTTGGCTAGTGCAGATCTGGAGTAACCACCGCCTTGCATCTTAGACCCACCACCAGGGCTATCCTCCTAGTGCCTGCCCAGTTCGTTCTCTCTCTCTCTCCCTTCCTTCCTCTCTCTCCCCTCCCTCCCTCTCTCTCTATCCCTCTCCTCTTTCTCTTTCCTCTCCCTCTCCCTCTCTTCCTCTTGCCCTGAACAGTCCGTGCCACCTCCAATAACAGGAGGGTTTAACCTCTACACTAAGGGTCTTCTGCCTCTTCTCCTGCACTATGACCCCTCCCATTTCATAACCCTGACCCTTGGGCATCACTTTGGACACCCAAGTGTTCTGCCAAGCTGCCTTCCTCCCCTCCACGGCAGCCTGGAAATAAGATCCACACAGAAAACAATGCAGCATTAGTCTGGGCTTTTGTCCCTCCCTCAGAGTCAGGGTGCTTGCTGGTGTTTGCCTCTGTCTGGCCAGCGTGAGGAGGACATCAGTCTAGTCCCCATGATGCATCACTGCGGTCTGACCCATGCAGGGGTTCTAAGCAGGAGAGTAACACAGCAATGGCTTTATCAGGGAAAACTGTAGCAGGGCTTTCTTGTTGGACTTTATTTTCAGCCTCCAGCTCCCAAATAATGACACTGAGACTTATTGTTAATTATAGTTATGCAATTACTGATGATGGTGATGATGATGATGATGATGATGATGATGATGATGATGATGAAGCTTGGCTTTTAGCTTATTAGGCTTGTTCCTAACTAGCTCTTATAACTAAACAAACCCATTTATATTGATCTACATTCTGCCACGTGACTTTTTACCTCTCCTTCATTCTGTACCTCTGACTTCCTCGGTGTCTAGCTAGTGTCTCCCTTGCACCTAGATTCATCCCAAGTTCCTCTCTTTCCCCAGAAGCCCCACCTCTTCTCTCCTGCCTAGCTATTTACCATTTAGCTCTTTTTTTAAACCAATCACAAAGACACATGCTCTTTGTGTCTTTGTGTAAACAAATATCCCACAACAGAGCATGGACAGTGAGCCCTCAAAGACTGAAGGCAGGAGGACTGAGGCAGGTGAGTACTGAGATCCAGGAAGATTCTGGTCAGCTTCGGGGTGAACCGTCAGTCAGGCCTCTGTACTATGATACTATCAAACCATATATCCATTTGATCCATTAGGCAATGAAACCACTGGGGGAAATTTGTGACATACTAAATGTGTACAGACTTTTATACTGGTGGTATTCTTTGACACAAAATAATATTTATACCAAATTTGCATGTACTGTGTGTTATTAGCAACCTCGAAATGATCTAAAATGTACAGGAGTCGAGCATAGGTGATATGAACGCTTTGTGCACTTCATGTAAGAACCCAGATGCCAGGAGCCATCCTGGAACCATTTGGTCTCCCCATAGTGCTGAGGAGCACCTGTATTTCAAATGTGAAACCTGAGGGGGTTCTTGGCAGACTGAGCATCATGAAGAAAATCACGCTATGCGGTTTGGTGAGAGAGCAGCGCAGGAGACATGCTTGCCACTCTCAGAGACGGGGCAGTCTGTGAAGGCCTTGTGAATTTAGGGCCTGTGTGGTGACTACAAGGAAGTAGGAACTCAGTCGACAAGTCCAGCGTTTGTGGAGAGATGGGGGTTGTTGATTTGGGAATAAAAGTAGATAAAAGGGAAAAGAGAAGTCAGGAAGCATTCAGAGGCAAGGACCCGGAGGATTGGGGTGAGGAGGAAGGATGAGGAATTCCGAGAGGACCAGAGAATGCTGAGTGGCCGGCCAGGGAAGGGTGTGAGCCTTGGGAGAAGCAGCTGGTGTGTGGGTGTAGCAGCTCAGGAGGAAATGAGCCCCCAAAACCTCGGTGGCTCTAGCTACATCAAAGTCACCTGAGGAGCAAGAGACTCCCAGCCTAACTCTAGAAGAGACGGGCTAGAAGGGGAATGAAGCCGTAGGCAGCACCAAAGGCAGCTGTACTCCGCGCAGGGACGCAGAGACAAGGATGGCAATCAGAGTGGGTGAACAGGCAGGTGGATAGGGCAGTGAGCATGCTTCCAGCCCGGTGCTGTGTACCCCTGGCCTTCCCCATCCAGGGGACCAGCCACAGCTTCTGGGGCAGCCAGTCAGGGTTGACATCCTCTGAGAGGGGCGGCAGGGGAGTTAAAGACAGGACCAGGAATTGTGGGTAAACAGGATCCTAAATACGGCTGCGAGTTTGAGTCAAAGCACTGCTCTTGCTCACTGCTACTGCCTCCGCGACTCCACCTGAGCATCCTGACAAAATGACACAGTCATGTGAGAGTTCCCATTGCTGGGTACCCAAGGAAAGGCCTGGGCCCACAGTTTGCCCAAGTCAGTGGGATTCCGGGCTCTTCCAGATGGAGGTGGCTGTGCTGTTCTTCGGAACCTGTCCCTTTCCGTAGAGAAAAAGCCCCATGGTGAACACAGCCTGCTCCTGTGATGACTCTGATGGAAAGAGAAACTCTCTGGCCCTGAGCACATCCCAGATACATCCTGCCATGCTCTTCCCCGGGACAGTCGCTTTGCTACATGGACGGCCTGACCAGTGCTCCCTGTGGACCACTGTGCTTCCTCGGCAGCCCCCCGTTGGCATCCCTGGCAGCTACCACATGGCCTTTCCTGCGTAGGAAAAGGTGTGGTATTTCAGCTGGCCTGTAGAAAGAGCACTGCTGTCTTTGGAGCCAGGCCCGGCTGGTGCATTATTCATGGCCTCAGACCACACCTCTCAGCATGCTGCCCAGGAGCCAAGCAGGCTAATCCCATGGGGCTGGTTAAAGCACCGTGTTAATGACCCTGGCATGTGGCTGGGTTCCTGCAATTCTGTGAGGGTCTCTGGGCTCCTTGGAGAAAGGAGAGAGTGCCAGCACCTCCTCCAGACACAAGTAACTAAACAACCTTGAAGGAAGGTCCCCCCAATAGCTCCACTGCCGTGGATGGAGGGGGTGTGCGAGGCCCCCAGGCTGTGGGTGCATCACTTGGTTTCTGGATCACTCCCATTGGGACCTGAACTTGCTTAGCCTATACATCCCCGGTATGTACAGCTGGTGGTGCTTGGAACCCCTTCATCCTCCAGCCCCACCCCCTGCTCCTCCTCCTCCTCCTCTCTGCAGGGATTCTCCTGGGCAGAAGCAGGACTGGAACTAAGAAGAGATGATTAGGGTGCTTGCCTTACAAGCAAAATTGAAGATGGTATTAAAAGAACTCAGCAATGTACCTAGTCACATTCTAACCTGTTATTTATATTCCTTTAGATTTTTTTTGTCTATTCTTTGACAATTCGTACATTTATACAATGTATCTCCACCCTATCCACCCTCAACTGGGACTTCCCACTTCCTTAGACACCTCCTCCCACCTTCATGTCCTCCATTGTCTTTTTTGTTTTGTTTTGCTTGGCTTTGTTTTGTTTTGTTTGTAACTGACTAAGTCTGTCTAGCCTGCTTGCTGAAATGTTGACTGATCTTTCTGGCTTGCATCTGTGAGGATCTTGTGCAGGTAACCATAGCTGCAGCACGTTTGTGTCAACAGCGGCGCCAAGTCCAGATGACCAGAATCCCACAGCACGGAAGGTGCAGGGCCCCATCTTCCAGCTCTTACATCCCTTCTGCTTCCTCGTCCACGATGGTCTCTGAACCCTGGGGCAGGGTTGCTACAGCTGTCCCATTTAAGGCTAAGCACTCTACACTCTCACACTCTGGTCAGTCATGAGCCTCTGCATTGACTGCTGCCCAGTGAAGAAAGAAGCTTCTCTGGCCGAGGCTGAGGGCAGCACTAATCTGGGCCTATTAACAGAAATATTTGGAAGGCAGTTTGACAGCATGACCATCTCCCAAAACACAAGTAGTAGATCCTGCTTAGGACCTATAACCTCTGAGCCATGGGTCTTTGATCAAGTCACAGGACACGTAACAGGGTATGAATTCCCAGCTGTGGAGAGGCCTTAAATCCAATCAGAACACAATTGGTTACCACCAAAACAGTCATGCCACTGTTAAACCTGTGGCACATCTTACCTGGTAGGTCACTGTGGTAACATACAGGGTGGGTCGCTAGGTAAGACTATGGAGGGGTAACCTTTCCCCAGCAGCCAGTGCAGTGCTCTCCAGTGCTGTGAAACATAGCCTGCCAACGGGAAAGAAGCTTCCAACTCAGTCCCAGCGTGATTGATGCTTTGTGTTCTATGACCCAAGTATCCTGTGCCTTCGGCCATGGGATCTCATCATCTTGTTCTGGTAGGTAATCAGATCAGTGCCGGTAGTCTGTGTTGTTTGTGGGGGAGACATCTGCCCCTCCAACCAGTAACTCACTGGAGATGTATCCCATGCATATCACTGAGATTTTTGTTGAAAAACTCATGTCTTCTGGAGAAAATGTCTATCCATTCAGGATACCTGTGTTCGAATTCCTCTCATTTTTAATATTTTATAACCGGCTTACAAAGGAGTAGGTTTCTATAAGGCTTGTTTTCATACATCCTTAGTGTTGATTAACCCATCACCAGCCTCTCCTCTCCCATCTCTCCACCCTACTTCCGTGCTGAAGGCTTTTACTGCCAGTACCCCCTCCCCCTACTCTCCTAGCACATGCCTTCTACTATCCTCTCACCTCTTAAGCCCTTTTCTCCTCCCCAACTCATGGAGCCTTCCTAGCTTCTACAGACTTTCCTGATTAAACGCACTTATCTGATGATGGAAAGCGAGGGTCTGGTGTGATACTGTCTAAATCCCGGCCTGGGCATACAGGGCATCGGGAGAGCATTTACTTACCTTGCAGCAGTGTGGCCCCGTGTCTGACCCCCAGCAAAAACTGGTGCAGCGTTATTATGTATTTGCCTAAACTTTTGAACACTTTCAGAACACCCCAGGGTCAGATCAAAGGCTTAGGTAAGAAGCTTTAGACTCAGAATATTCATACAGGCCGGTCACAGCAAAGGTACAATGGAGAGGCATGATGTATGTGGGGAGTGGAGAGTGTAGGGGAGGAAGTCTAAAGGAACTCTTGGGACTCTCTTTTCTTCTCAATTTTACTGTGAACCTAAAATTTCCAGGAAATTTAAATTGGAAAAAAAATTTACTTGTCCTCAATACCACTCAACCTGAGCAACTCAACCCAGAGGACCTGATGGCGTTTCTTTCTTTTTTTTTTTTAATTTTATTTAATGCACATTGGTATTTTGCCATGGGTGTCAGGTCCCTTGTAATGAGAATTCTGGACAGTGTGAGCTGCCATATAGGTGCTGGGAATTGAACCTGGGTCCTCTGGAAGAGCCGCCAGTGCTCTTACCCACTGAGCCACTTCGCCAGCCCCCACATGATGGTGTTTCTCTACTAAGCTACACACATGATGATGGGAAAGAGATCCTCCTATCACTACTCCTTGGGTATCACAAATCAAAGCCATGGCATAGAGGGCTGTGAATGAGACAGCCTTTATGCAAACCAGTTAGTGGCTCCTCAAAAAGACAATGAGCCAGTGACCACAGTATTTAGCAATTCTACTTCCTTGTGAATACCCCAAAGAGTTGGAGTCAGGGTTAGGGTTGTGGCTTATTAGTAAATCGCTTGCCCAGCATGTATAAGTTCTCAGCACCACATAAACCAGGTGTGGGACACTCCTATCGTCCTAGCACTTAGGAAGTGTAGGAAGGAAGGTCAGGAGTGCAGGCGCATCCTGAACTGTGTCATGAGTTCAAAGCTATAATAGATATGATAGTTATTCTTTGTTATAAATTTGACTACATCTGGAATTAATTACAACCCCCCAACATGGAAGGTATTTCTTAGGGATTTCTGCTTGATTTGAAGTAGAAAGATCTACTTCTAATCTGGATCTCTGAAGACACACCTTTAATCCAGATCTAATCTGAACCATGCCTTCTGCTGGACAAATATGACAGGACAGGAAAGAAGGAAGCTTTTGCCCTTTGCCTGCCTGCTCTCTCCTTGCTACAAGTCCATTCATTCACTGGCATTGGAGCCTATTCTTCAGGATTCCAGCGTCTGCTGAAGACCAGCTGAGACGTCCAGTCTTGTGGACTGAGCGACTACTAGATTCTTGAACTTTCTATTCATAGACAGTCATTGATGGATTAGCTGGACCACAGCTAATTACATGGGGCCTGTAAGTCATTCTAATAAATACTCTCTCTATATATAGATACAGATATAGATATTCATTCTGTAGGTTTTGTTATTCTAGAGAACCCTGACTAATACATGAAGAGAGAACCTGTCTTAAAAACAAAAAAATTAAATTTTATCATTAAAATAAAGGATTCATACATGAATTCCATGTTCACGGCACTGCCATTCACAAGGCCCTGAAATGGAACCAACTCGAGTGTCTGTCAGCAGATGAACTGATTGACAGATGTGAACACACAGACAGCTGGCAATGAGAAGAAAATCCTGTCGCAGCCTATATGCCTGTAGGAGAACCTCCAAGATTTGAAGCTGAGGATACTAGCCAGACTCAAAGGAAAAACATGGTACCCTGAGTAATCAATTCACAGACACAAAGAGAACAGAGTGACCAGGGGCTGAGTAAAAGGCAGCAGGAAGTAGTTTAATGAGGACAGTCTCCGTGTGGAATGGTGGTGGCAGTTGTGCTTCAATGTGACTACACTTAATGTCACTTAAAAATGACAAACATGGAAATGCTATGCTGTGTGTGGTTTACCACAATTCAATACAAAAATAAGGCAAACAATTTACAATAAAAAGTAAAGCTGATGATCATTTTCCCCAAAGATGAAGACAGTGCCATGCCAGGCCATACACCTGAGAACACATACGCTAAGTGAAGAGGAAAGACACCGCAGGATGGAGGCAGGCAAGCTTGGGCACCACTTGGCAACATAGGGCTCCACTTGACTTTAGCTATCCATCCTCCTAGGAGCCCGCCTGTGAAGAGCTGCGCTCACGCCCCACTTCAAACAGCAGAGTAAGTTCCCCTTCCCATAGCAATCCTTTGCTGACTCCCCCTTTGTGGTCACTTTCCATTCAAACACATGCTGAAACAGACCTGGCGATGAGAGCTAGGGCACCATTCCAGCATGAACCAGTTTCAGGCGCATGCACAGTGAAGCCAACTGCATCCTCTGAGCAAGGGAAAATCCTCTACTTAGCATCTTATGCAGAGTTGGGCATGCACTTGATTGAAATCAGATGCATCATGGGAAGTATCAAAGGCTGGCATAATCCAAGCCTGTCAATCAAGCCAGTGCCACCCATATCGTGCCCCTTAACAACCAGCTCTTCCTCCTCCTAGACCCCATAAAAAGAGGCCCCAAACAATAACGTAGCTCAAGAAGCCTGCTGCTCAGTTAGAGCTTATCTGAGCCACACGATTGTTTTGCTTCTGAACAAGTTTCCTGGCACCGTACAGTCCACGCCTGTGTCTTTAATTCTTTGAATGAAGCACGAAGAACCCAGGAACACCCAGTCTAGGCACACACCAGTGGCAGGATGACAATGTATTCTCCAACTCTGAAAGGGGACATAGGATATTCAAATGAAGAAAAGAGAGTAGAAGTGACCAGTGACTGGAAAAAAAAGCTTAATGACTTCCATTTTGGAAAGATGAAAAGAGTCTTGGAGCCGGGTGGCCGTAGTGGAGGTGCAGTCAATGCCATTGCGCTGGGTGGCCATGTTCACTGTGAAGTACTTACCCAGCATGGATCAAGACCCTGGGTTCCATCCCCAACCCTGACAAAGGAGCATTTCTTAGGCAACTTATGCCTTATCTAGATTTTCCCACTTTTTTTCAAAGGGATAGAGAAACAAACCACCACCAACAGTAAACAGAGAGCGCCAGCCCTCAGCCAAGGCTCTCCGGGGCAGTCTGGCACATGAGCAGTCAGCAGGGACCTTCCTGCCACCTTTGCCCTTGGAGCGCCATGGAGCAAAGTCTCGCTGTACCTGGCACTACTTCATCTGGCCAGAGGCCAGTATTCGTAAAACGGCGAAGATAAATATTTTCCACCTGGACTTGGGTAGGAGCCTGTAAACAGAAAGCATTCCGTTTGGTTTTTAGAGCGCATGCCTTGTTTTGATCCTCACGCGCTTTCTAACTCCTGTGTTGTTGACTCTCCTCACTTCTGAAACGTGCCCCAGGTCTACTCCTTGGCTCCCATGAGCCACAGTGCCTTACACATGACCCCCTGGACTGTTGTGATATGATGAAACTTCCTGTGTATTAGTATAACAGCCTCCTGATGTGGCCACAGGATGGGCAGAGCTGAGCTGCACACTGGAGGTACGGATGATTCCGAGACCATGCCAGTGACTGCTGCATGGTCACCCAGCTGACCAGCCTTCCCGCGCGCTTTACTCTGTCTCACCGTCCTTCCACCCGCTGAGGAGATCGTGATGCATCTTGAAGGTAGCAACAGGTCCCCCGAACCCATGAAATTAACGTATGCAAATAGGAGGCATGGAACCCCAAGCCAGGTCCTGCCCTGGGGGTTTTCTATTACAGGTGGATGCTAACAACAGAATCAGAAACCCGGAAAGACCGAGACTGACCAGCCTAAGACCATCATCAGAACATCAGTATCAGTGCAAAGTCCCATACTGGGCCCTTTTCATGTTCTCATCCTTTCCAAGAATTCTGTAATTCAGCCCGGTATTCAGTAAGGGTCTGTGACAGGGTCCAGCCCTTCCCAGACCATGCTCTTCAGCTCCCATGGAAGCTCTCTGTCGTTCGCACCTTCAGTGGTGACCAGGCAGTCTCTGTCTTCCAACACAGGAAAATATCTTTTGCTTCTGTCTTTTGACACTGACTATCTATCCCGAGGCAGGGACCAATTGAACTAATTAATCCCCAGGCGTTTGGCTCAGAATGGGGAAACTAGGCCCTCACACTTTGAATGACTCCAGTGGAAATAATTTGATTCCCGAACATCTGGGGACCTTTTCATGTGGCTTTAAGTTCAAGCAGAGCCAGGACCCAGAGACCTCGGTGTCCCCAGAGCCTCTTCTCCGGGTCTCTGGAGTGGTCTCCCTGTTAGCTGACCCCAGAACCACATTCAGGGCTATCAGGGACATCAGTCCCTCCTACTTCATTCATCCTCCCCTAGGATACAAGCCAGGCAGCCACCCCGAGGGGAGCCTTGTGATATTCCCATGAAGGACTTGAGCTTTTCCTATAAGAGAGTTGGAGGGGCTTGAGTACTTTGAGGTTCAAGAGGACAGTTTGTTGTAAGGGAAGTTGGAAGACGCCGAGGAGGTGGCCCTGTCCTCGGGGCACCTATCTCTGAGTTACCAGGTCCCTCAAGCAGTGCCATTCCTTCAGGACAACAGCAGACTGTCCTTGGCTGAGGTGGGAGGAGCAGCTGGCCACAGTGTTTACTCAGATACCATCCTGGCAAAATTCAGTGTTTTCCTCTCCCTTCAGGATCTGAAACCCTGGGCCACTTGGATGCACATTTTTGCACGTGACTTTCTAGGGTGGCGTCTCCGCAGACGGTGGAAGTCCTCTTGCCCAGATCCTCTGCCACCTTCCTCCCTGGGCTCCTACCCCACCATCCCATCCCCAACAGCAGGTGTCTGAACAGAGAAAGCATGTGGCTTCGAACGTGCCTCCGTCACCTCACACACTTCTCTCTATTGTACGCTTTGGCTGAGCCATGTTTTCCAATTCCCAGCAACCATTTCCAAGTCAAGTTTTCAGAGAGACTTGTACCTTGGCCCTAATAAAAAGCCAGAGAAAGCTGGACAAGGACTCCCCATAAGTCTCTGAGACCAGACTTGTACCTTTGCCCTAATAAAAAGCCAGAGAAAGCTGGACAAGGACTCCCCATAAGTCTCCAAGACCATTCTGTTTGTTTGCTTCAATTAAGTTGTGCTCTCTTGTCTCCATTTCCCCCTTTCTGTTGGAAGCTCTGGGCTTGTAGACCAACACCCCTTTCATTCACACTCCCAATGCTCTTTGACATACTCTGGGCTCCAGGGGGATTTGGCACAGTGTACATCCTCAAGTACTCAGCATCGATGATGCCAGAAATCCCTATTGCCTTTAGACGCCCATCATTCCCTGGCCCCGAGGCAACCACGAGCCTCACACTGCCCTCCCATCAGACTTTACTTAGAAACTCTCAGGGTTCCCTTGTCCTTCCAAATTGGACACAGACCGTCACCTGGAGGTCAGAGTCCCAACACAGCTCAGCCTTCTCAGTCAGCCCCACCACGTGAAGCCTCCTTCCACGCTAATCTAAGAACTCATTGCCACCCATGAAGGCATCCATATCACTTGCAGGCTCTGCCTCCTGAGCTTTTGTCCCGTTAGCCACCAGACCCTTGCACCATGCCATCTGCCTACTGCCTCAGCAAAATCCCTGTGGATTTACTGGCTCTGAAGTCAGTGTCCAAGGCAGTCCTCACTGTGGAAAGTCAGCGTTCCAGCAGACCGGTAGCGCTGCAAAACCTAGGCGGATCTGCTTCCCCAGCTTCCACAGCACCTAGAGGCCACCCACTGGCTCATCACCTTCTCGGTGGCCTTTTCATCTCCTTCTTACCCCTGCGATCGCACTGGACCCACCAGACAATCCAGGACTCCGCCCACATCGGCCTTGTCAGACCTGCAAAGTCCTTTGGGGCCTTTATCCAGCCAAGCACAGGACGCAAGTGCTCAGCTCACTCGGGCTCAAGACATCCATTCACTTCTACTACCTCCACTGACGCCTGAAGCAGACGAATGAATCCTGAGGCTCCCATAGCAGGAAACATCAGAGCAACACATGGCATGAAGATGAGAGCTGGGTCCTAGCAAGCGTCTCTTAGGTCCTCATCTGCTCATGCACCGTCTGCCCAGCTCACCTTCAGCCACCACACTGACCTCAAGGCAATTGGTTACAAAGGTACAAGCCTGGGTCAGCCACTCATCCCTGGAGTGGCGATGGCTATCAGAGGACAAAGTCCCCACTTCTTTCCATGACCTACTGCTTTTCCACAAAGATGCCTGAGCCAAAGCACCGGGCAAAGGAGTACACAGACCAGAGCTGGCCCAAGAGGCTTCAGGTTAAAGCCAGCCAAGAGTGTCAATATAGCAGCACACACTTAGAGAATACACACATGCACAGGCATACCCACACATACATTCCTAGACATGCACCGCACACACACACACACACATTGGCACACAGGCACTCAAGTGTTTTGACTTCATAGCTTAGACGTAGACTGAAACATACACATTCTAGACCCTTGGCATAAAAACATACACATTCTAGCACATTCTAGATCCTTCATGTCCTCCTTTCTGATTGGTTCTAACAAGAATGCAGCAGCCCCATCTTAGCCCTTTGTGGCAGGCCGCAGAGCAAGAGGCAGGCCAGGATCTGGGCTGTTGGTATCTTTCTGCTAATCTGTGCTCATTAGTTCTTTGTCGATCTGACATAAGCTAAAGCCATCCCAGAAGAGGGAACTCCACCCAGAAAAGACCTCCACCAGACTGGCAACAGACAAGTCTGTTCATTGACTGGTGTGGGAGAATCCCCCTGGAGTGTGCAAAAAAGCAAATGAACGTAGATAGCAAGTCAGTAAGCAACCTTCATCCAGGGCCTCTGCTTCAGTTCCTGCCTCCAAGTTCCTACTTCTGTTCCTCCCTGGTGTCCCTTCATGAAGGGCTATCTGCTGTAAGATGACGTAAACCCCTTCCTTCTGAGTTGTTGTTAGTCCGTGTTTTATCACAGCCTCAGAAAGGAAACCAGGATAAGCCCCCTGAGCCGCCTGCGTTTGGAATACCCCATGAGAAGGATGTGCACTGCCATCCTGTTCCAGCCCCTGCAGATGCAGAGCTACCACCCTGTGGCAGACATCCTCAACCTCCATGGACTGTGTCATCATCAGGAACCCCAGGGACACAGTGGGAGGAAAAGCTATTGGTCCTCGGTGCACAACGGACCCTTCATCAAACCACTTTTGCAGGATTATGAGGCCTGTGGTACTTAGTTCCTCAGTAGAACTGACTCCAGACACTCACAAAGCAGATGGACGGCAGAATCGCTCGTGCTTTCTAAGATACAAGGCAGGTGGCTCTGGAGATAGCAGAAGGGAGAGGCCAGCTCTGCTCCTTCAGAATCCTCGGTCAGATGAGGGCAGCTGGCCCAGGCCAGGACCTACGGAAAGTGCTGTCTCCCAGGGACCTCTGCCAGCAGCCAGGGACGCTGCCAACGAGTCCGTGAGAAGGATCTGGTGAACTGAGGCCTGGAAAGAAAAGCAAAGACTCGTGAAGTGGAAAGAGCTAGACCTAGGTGAGATCCTTCAGTGAGGCCTTGTGCACTGTCTGATAAGCCAGGTGAACCCACTATCTTTCCCTCATGTGTGCCATGGAAGGAATTATATGGCCCAGGGAACCCCACACATGCCTTTCAAAAGCATGCCACAGACTAACAGTCTCCCCACCAAGGGGTCCAGAGACACCCCAGGCTGCCATGAGGCAGCGCTGTGCTGCTCAGCAAGGTCCATTTTAGGAAGGGAAGACATTGGGGTGGGAGGGAAGGCAGACTTCAGAGAGGCCGTGTGGGCACAGGAAACTGTAGACAAGGGTGGGGACAGCTACAGCGCACCCTCTTATCTAGTTCCTGAGGCAGGCGTCCCCAGTCCTTGTCCATGAGGGACAGCAGAGCCTTACCAAGTCCCTAGCCCTCAGACCGCTCACTTCTGGGATTACTTTTAGTTATGATGAGAGGATTTCGAAGCATCCACAAAGCCTGGACTTAATTATCCACTGTCCCACGCCAAGGTGCCAAGCAGGTTCCAAGTGTGGCAGAGTCCGCACGGATGTTGGCTGCCCAACAGGACAGGCTATGACATAGACCATCACATGTCCCCAGCATCCACTTGCCTTTCATTGCCAATAGAGCCCTTTTGGTTTTCAGTAGCTTATGGCGCCACCCTCTAGGACGATGTACCTAGCCTCTCTGAAAATGCCTTATGTCAGTGGGGTGGAATTAGACAAGCTGTGTTCTGTCTTCTTCACCAGGCTACGCTGTGGGGTCTGAGGACAGGCAAGGCCTTCTGGAGAAGATGGAAGAAAGAGGAAGAGCAGCAGGGTGTGGCAGAAACCTGCGCCCAGGCCTGGCAACAGTCCAACCAGCCTTGCATGGCTTATCCAGAAAAAGGGATATGGACCTTCTTCATGCTGCTCGCAGATCCGCTGGGACCCTCATTACTGCTACCAGTCCTTGGATCTAACGCAGCACACTGGTCCCAAGGGTTGGTTGGAGAGGGAGAGAAGGAAGCCTGTCCCAGGCCTGGGTTTTTGTTTTTTGTGTTATTCTATTTAACCAGGAATAAGCTGTTGTGAGATTTCCGGTGACTCCGTATGCCTACCTCTCCAAGGAAAAGCTGTATCATTGGTCTCCATAGCGATGCAGAAATGCAGACTGTAAACAGAGGTGCACGCCTGTACATGCATGCAGCATGCTGCTAGAGCTTGGCCCCTGCCATCACCTGGGGGGCAGGCAAGTGACGCGTTCTTCCCAGAAAGCCTGGGTGAGCTTGCATCTTTGCATAGTTGAGTCAGTGTAAGTCCTTCGTGGAAATGGTTCTCTCAGACAGTGATGTGCACACACCCCAGGTGGCTGTGGCAATCCCATGGGGCCATGCAGGAGAAGAACCTGTAACCACACTGGGCATTCAGTGGTCTCTGAGGAGGACACAGCCTGACACTGGGGGACCTCATAGCAGAAGATATCAGAGCTACTGCTGTCCAGGGACTCCCGAGCTAGAAAACTGATCAGCTTGGGAGGGGGCCAAGAAAGCTAGCTGGAAACATGTGATTCCTGAAATGGCAACCTAGACTGCAAGAGGGACCTGGAAGTCACAGAATGTAGCTGTGACAACTCGGCACCTGCAGAGACAAAGCCTGCAAGACAGCAACCATGCGGTGGGTTCCTAGCTGGTGGGGGGGCAGCAGACAGCAGCTATGTGGTAGGCTCCTAGCTGGTGGCGGGGGGGCAGCAGACAGCAACCATGCAGTGGGTTCCTAGCTGGTAGGGGGGCAGCGAAGGTCTCTGGATGAGCTCTGGAGGCAGTGACATGGAACAAGATAGGAATCAGCTCCCCGAAGGACGATTCAGGTAACCCCACCACACACGGCACCCTACCTGAAACACAGGCCACTGAAGAGCAGGAACTGGTTGGAGCCATCTTTCTGTCCTCCAGGGGTCTTGTTTCCTCAGCAGCCTCCTCACCTGGAAGCATGGCACAGTGACCTTGTCATCTCTATGCTGAGGGCCCTCCAGCGACTCTGCACCACATAGTAGGCATTCAGGGAAATCTTGTGGAGGAAACCTAGCACACAGTAGGTACTAGAGGATGTCCAGTGAAGAAGGTCCGAGGAACACATTGGGTGACATCAGGTAGAGGAGGTACTGGCACGCAGTAGGTACTTGTACACTGGCCAAGTCAGCCCCTCGTCATTCTTTGAGGGTACACAGAGTCTTCAGAACCTGATCTCATTATGTACTCCCCTCACCCCAGAACCTCAGTCCCAGGGCCTCTCCTTGGTCACCTCTGCCAGGATCTGGGTGTCCTCAGGAGACCCCGGGAAGCGGGTGCCGCAGAACGGGGAGGCAGTGTTCCTTTCCGTCTTCACATCGGGCTGAGACTCAAAACAAAACTGTCAGATTTCAGAACATTTCACAGCAGCAAAAATAACTGCACTTGGGGAAAAAAAACATGCAGACACTTCTCAAAGTCATCTAGTCGCTTCAACAATGTGCCAAAGGCTTCTGGAATTGACAGGTTCGGTTTGCCACGCACCAAATGCGCCTACCCCTGCCAACCTCATCTCCCGAGGCTCCCGAAGTTCTTCTGTGCCAAAGCCTTGGTACAGAAAAGACGGCAAGCGGGACGCCACAGGGCTGCCTTGGCTCGGCCCTGCTACGTTACCGGTTCAAAAACCCTGCCCAGAACTCACAGGTCCCACATGCCAGGTCCAAGGTGACTGAAACAGGGGCAGGCAGAAGAGCCACCTTCAACCGCACCTGATTGCACTGGGGCACTCTCTGGTTGCCATCACATTTGGTCCTCCCAGCCACCCCCACAGAGATGGCTCTGCTCTGCAGATGAGATTTCTATCAGGGACGTCCTCCCTGGTCAGAGGCGGCCTTCCTTTCCTGGGAGGGAATCATGTTGGCTTCCGCATCCTCTGAAACAATACAAAGGTTGGCTGGGAGCTTGGAAGATGTCTCAGTGGGGAACCACACTTGTTCTGAAAGCGTAAGGACCTGAGTTCGAATCTCCAGTGCCCATATTAAAAAGCTGGAGATGGTTGTGTGTGCCTATAACCCCAGGATGGGGAAGAGGGCCAAAGGCAGGAGGACCCAGGAACTACCAGGCAAGTCAGCCAGCCAGAAAGGAGAGCTTTGGGCTCTTCAGGGGACATTGTCTCAAGGGAATAAGGCAGAGGTCAGTAGAAAACTAACATTTTGTCCTAGTTGGATGCACACACCCACAGGTACATAGCCACACATACACACAGTAAGAAGGAAGATGGGCTGACTGGGCATGTGGTTTCCCAACCAAACACAGTATCTTCTGGCCTCCTAAGGGGTCAAGTAGGCCATGTGACACATTTGGTCCCTGGATGCCAGCAATGTCCTCTGTCCCTATTCTCATCTTCCCATGGCAAGAAATGAAAGGCTCATCTTGGATGGCATGTAGAAGTCACTTCAGGATCAGCAAGGCCACGAGAGGCACAGGGGCTGGCCCGGCACTGTGAAGCTGCCCCAGGAGAACCTGGACCCCGTCCACACCATTGTGGCCTCTGAGGGAAATTAGCACTTAACCTACAGTGAGCACTGGGCAGCAAGACTTGCCACAGCCCCTCCCAGAGCTCAGCTCCAGGAGCCCAACCAAGGAGCCTTTCAGAATTCCATCCAGGGGGAAGCAGAGACTGGAGAAGAAGGCACTTCGCCATGGCAGGACTGTAGCCTCGCTATGGCTCAGCATCCATGCTGGAGTCTGTCTCCAAGGAAGAAGAAGAACTGGTGATCTTGAACTAGAGCAGAAGCGGAGAGATGGGGGGATGTGGACAGGCTGGACGTGTGCCTCGGGGAGCTCAGGGGAAGATAATGGAGCCTAGTAAAGCCAACCTAGTGCCAATGAGGGTGGCAGAGAATGCTTGTAGGAGAGCCAGCTGGGATGGGGACAACCCAGCCTAGGGCAGGACACTACTACAGAGCTATCGGTAGGCTAAGAGGACATGTGCTGTGCCAATCAGATACATAGGCTTGGCTGTCAGAAGACAGCCTAAAAGCACAAGTGAAGTGATTGGCCACTGATGGTCACTAATGGATACCAAAGGCAGCAGTGGCATTGGCTGGAGGAGTGAATGGTGTCACCAAGAGAGAACTTAAGGTGAGCCTACGGAACAGCAGAATTTTAAGGTTGGTAGAAGGGAAGGGGCCTTCTGGAGGCCCTGGGAGAAAGAGAACCCACAGAGGAAAGAAGGGGCATGGGAGTTGCAAATCCTGACGTTCTGAGAGGATGGGCTAGCTGAGTCAGTGCAGTCATCAGATCAATCAAGATGGCTACCTTTGGGGTCGGGGGAGTCAATGACAATGGCAGATGATGTTAACACGGAGAGTGAGACCAACCCAGGGACATACAGAGCTTGTGGGAGCCTTTGAGAGCCTGGAATCAGCAAGGGACTTGGTGGTCTGAGGAGCAGGGACGTGGGCACGCAGGTCCTGAAGGAGTCAGGGGTGCCTGGGAGAGGTGGCTCTCTGCAGGGCTACATTTCATTTCAAGACTTTCATCGTTGCCATCTTCCAATTTCCACCACTCTCTACTTAATATTTTTCTTAGATTCAATCCAAAATAGTCTCAAGTTTTAAACCTGCCTTCTGCTAGACAATATTCTCAGTAAAATCCAAATTTGTTGGGCTATTTTTTATAATACACATGAAAGTAAATATGCTATTATGTCCAGGCACACCTGAATTGCCATGGGACCCACAGGATTCCCCTGGCCTTAGGAACTTGGGAAAGAGGAGGGGCACACACATGTGTCTCAAGTCAGGTGATATAGGGTGGCCTCCAGCCTCTGCTAGACCCAGCTGGATGATCTCAGGCATGTGACACGCTCCAAACTCCATCTCTATAAAGTGGAGATAAACTTGTCTGTCTATCTCTAGCAGAGATGTCAGGGTGCTGTGAGGTCACAGCAAAGCGCAGAGCAGACTGGCACTCAGTCAGCACTGTGAGCTTTTATAGTATCTATAATCATCATTATTGATGAGGATGACCCCTATGGGACGGACGGACGGATGGACAGATGGACACACACATACACGCACACACACACACACACACACACACACACGCAACATGCCTGGATGATGTGACTGACCCACCTCTCTCTAGCGGGGCCTGTGAAATGTTCCAGCTAGACTCTGGAATAGATTACAAACCGCTAACTTCGGAGCCTCCATGCCAAACATGAACATGGGCAGGCCAAAGTGTGTACCCAGCTCCACACCCTGGTGCGATTGGCTTCTGGGAGGACCCACCAGAGGAAGGAGCTCAGTAGTGCAGACAGGCTCTGCCTCCCAGGGCTGTGCGCACAGCGGGGAAACATGCAGAGGCTGCGGGGTACCACACCACATGGCAGCCAGTGGATTCCAGTTTGCCCACAGGCTGGGGACAGGAACTCTTCCCTGCTGTCTCCAAGTGAGAAGCTGTGCAGCCAGAGGCCATCACCACCACCCTTGTTCGCTGTACAATGTACGATGAAGATGTACAACTGCAGATGCTCATCTCCCTGCCCACTTTCCCCCATTTCTAAGTTTGGTCCTCTCTAACTGTTTTCAATTGGGTTCTGTCCAAACTAGGAGGATGTGCAGAGAAAACCCCAAGCCTGTTCTGAAGCTGCTTTCTACACAGCCTCTGTTGGAATAAACCCCGAACAAACTCTTCCAGACCTGACCAAGCACTGTGATGAAACCCCAGCCCCTTCCCCCTCACTGCCATTGCCAAACTCAGTTGCCCACTATGACCCACATCCCGAGAGCTGGGGCAAGGCGGGTTCTAAAGATAAAGCTGTATGGACAAACAGCTCCAGGAGGGATGAACTCCAGGCTTGCACATAGCTGAGAAGTTGCATTTAATTCCCCACTCCCCAACCCTCCGATAAAAGCCCCAAGCACCCTTTCTCCGTTCACAGATGCACCCCTCCTGCAGTGACTGCCCCTCGCCATGTGAAACGAACAGTCCAGTCTACTAAGGTTAGTCTCCTCTCTCTCTGCCTCCTGTACCCTTAAGTTGTCTCAGAAATCTAACATTAGGCTTCCTCAGAAGTCTAACAGTCTCCCCTTGCTGGGGGACCGGGGCAGCTGAGGCACATGAGAAAATCATGAAGATACAGCTTTAGAGGGTAGCCAGGTCTTCTCCCCAATTAATAGCAACTGAAGTCCAGCAATTCAGAAGGCTCAAAGGCACCGTCCAGCAAGAAAGTGGTCTGCGGCCTGTCTTGCCACAAGCTCTTGAAAACATTTTCCCAGGGACTTTGCTACATACAAAGAGGCACCCTAAGGATCTTGTTCCTCTCTTCTCTCTGCAGTCACCAGTTTGTTCCCTGGAAAACGAGCTGTCTGGCTTCGTCGTGGTTGACTGGGTCCAGAAAGAATTAACTCAGTTCAGGGTCAGAGGACAGAGCCCAGCAAGCATGTTCTATGTTACCGTGGCTGTGTGCTTGGCAGAAGTCGTTCGGTCTGACTGACCAAGGAGGCAGGCAAGCCCCCCTGCTCTGCTTTCAGTACTGGCTGGAACAATGCCAACTTGAGGACAATTGGGGACTGGCTATGCTCAGGTAAGGTGTGCCTGTAATCGGCACACAGGTTCTCTGAACCAAGGTGCCCCACCCATCTCTCTCCAGGGTAGAGATGTACCTATTGCTTCTAGGACCTTACTAGGCCCCCAGGGCAAAGGGGAGCCCCTGCCCAGCCCTGCTCAATTGCATTAAATTCCAAACTGGCTGGGTCCAAAGAGCGATCCCAAACATGCTTCTATAAAAATGTGTCGTAAAAGAACATTCTCCACTCACACTGGCCCTCTGCCCGCTTCCACTTTGGGGTTCTGGGCAGAATTTGAGAAGCAAACTTCTCACCAATTACCACGAACAAAACAACTCCCAGAAGAGGCAAGCTGCTGCCAGGCCGAGCTGGGGACAAACCCCATGTACAAACAGTTTCCATTCTGTTTCAGGAAATCCCCAGAGATGTTCCTCACGAGGCCCAGGCCACAGCCCACCCTGCCCCGTACACCCCTGGCATCTCTCACCTGTGGCTCTGTTCCTCAGGACAGGAAGCCAGAGACAAGCTCCCACAGACACCAGAGTCCAGAAACGCTAAAGGGATCCAGGCCTCCCCATGGATTGCAGTTACCGTAGCCAGGGCCGGACAGGATGCTGCTTACACTGGGCACAGTCCTGGACATATCCAAAAAGTCTCCGAGCGTGGAGGGCTCTGGAGACACCCTCCCTCACCTCACACTTTATATGATCAGGGAAGAAGACTAGCAGGAAGTACTTCTGCTCGTGGCTAAGACCATGTCCCCAAATGATCCCACACGCTAAGAACTGGGCCTTTCCGGAGCAGATTGGAAAATCCGCCGGAGTGAGTGGGGGCCTTGCCAGCTGCTTGGGAAAATGTCTTTTTAGAGTGTAGGGAGTCATCTCCGCAGCCCTCTCCTTCCAGTTTGTACGGCCCGGTGGTGTGGGCTGGAGACTGTGGTCCCAGACGGGCCTCTAGCACGCATCCTCCCGGAGCACCCACCTAGAGTCAGAGGTGGTCCTGTCAGGCTCTGCACCATGCTGTGGGGGCCTGAGGAGCAGGGGCAATCAGGAGAGGCTTCCTGAGGATAAGTAGGAGTCCCTTATAAAACCAATTATGAACCTAACCACAGCATTCAGGGGGAAGGGAAGACTTAGAGCCCACAGTAGGCTTGTCGGCATACCGCAAGCCTCATGGGCAGTTGCTGGGAAGTTGCAAGGCTGGGAAGGTGGGATCCTGTGGGGGCATGAATTCAGTAGTGAAGGAGAGAGATGCTGGACAGTCGGGCATGAGGCATCTATACCACAAGCAATGCGGGCTTTGAAAAACAGTGTGGAGCCATAGAAGGCTCGAAATAGGCGATGACATGGGGCCATGTCTTAGAGAGTTTGCTCTGGTGACCACAGAGCTCAGAACAGCACCAAAAGAGCCAGACATTGGGGGACTGGGAACATCCTTTCTGAATACTCAACTGTCCAATGGCCCTGTGGTCGCCCACTCGGCTTTCCTGTCTAGATGGGAACCTGACCCACTGACCTCTCAAAGGGCTACAAGGACAGCTGGATGCGATTTGCTTTTCTGAACAGAAACTCAGCTCCCTCCCTCAGGGTAAATCCCTTTCCTGGTGGCCCACAGTCAGATAGCCTAGACAAGGCCTCTGTCCTCACCTGGTACACCCTTCACAGCCACCTCAATCAGAGGCCTCCCCTTGGCATTGTCTGAGGGTCCTGTGGAGATGGTTCCCCAGCCTGCCTTTTGCCTACCAGTTCCCTCTGCCTCTTCCACAACTGTCAACCAAGGACACTTCTTCCATGCTCTTCCCCCTTGGAGTTGTTCCTGGGAGACCTCAGCTTGAACAAAGGGTGCCAGCTAAGGTCTAATTAAACAGCTGTAGCTGGTTCAGTAGACCCCATGCAGGTCCTGGCAGAGTAGAGGGAACCCAGGCTATAGCCTTTCCTGGGGTGCACAGCCTGTATTCCACCTAAAGGGGATGGGAATGCAGGTGCAGCAGGCACTCAAGAACATGGGGTACAGTGACTGTAAAAAACAGTGACTGGGTAATCTGACCTCGGGGAGCTTATGAGCCTGTGGACTGACCACAGCACATTCATGGGTGAAGACGCTCCTGCCAGCTGGGTCTGCTCTATGAGGTTTGACGTGGCTGGGAATACTGAGATCCTGGCTGTGGTGCTTAAACTTTAGTGTCAATTTGAAACCAAGCCAAGTGGTGCATGCCTTTAATCCCAGCACTCAGGAGGCAGATGCAGGTGGATCTCTGTGAGTTCAAGGCCAGCCTCATCTACAGAGTGAGTCTTGGCCCTGCCAGGGCTCCACAGAGAGACCTTTGAGATGCCTAGGGGATTGGTAAGGGACATTTCTGGGAGTGTCTGCGAGGATATGTCCTGAGAAGACCGAAATGTGGGACAGCAACCGATGGGAAAGGCTCACCCCAAATGTGGGAAGTGCTGTCCAATGAGCTGAGGACTCAGATGAAATAAAAGTAGGAAAATGCCAGCCTGCAAGCCCAAATTCCATTCCTCTTCAGCAAGTGCCTCTATTGCTGTGTGGACTCACAGCTTTGATTCCCAGGGAAAACCCAGGCTTTGAACCTGGGACGGAATCATTGCGCTCTCTCTCTCTCTCTCATTCTGAGGCCACCAGCTTCTTGTACTGTGCTAGGTTCTCTGGCTCTTCAGTGTGCAGCCGTTCACTGTTGGACTATGCAACCTCCACTAGTGTAAGTCAAGTCAAGCTAGTATATCGTGTGTGTGTGTGTGTGTGTGTGTGTGTGTGTGTGTGTGTGTGATGGGTTCTGAAGAGTTCTAGAAGAATCTAGAGAACTCTTGACTAATACACTGATAGAAAGGATAGTGACTTCTCAGTTAAATCAGCCCTAAGCTCAAATCTCCAGGTTCCCCTGAACTCTCAGAACCCACACAAGCATCCATTTTTTACTTGTCCTTGGGAACAGCCAATGCCTGCCTTCACTCTAAGGCCACTAGAAACCTCCTCACCCCAGGAGAGTAGACAGCCTTCAGAGTGTCCTATCTCCCTCCCTTCTTGGCCACTGGCTAAATACTCAAAGACAAATCACACTGTTGAGATCACCAGGTTTATGAAAGGAGAGGAGGATGGACCTCCCAAAGGCCAGGAAAGCAAGGCCAGAACTGAACCTTGGAGGACACTGCCCAGAATCTCAGCCAACAAGTGCAGACTGAAAGTCTGGTTGGTTGCTCCAAGCTACTCTGGAGGGGTCTGGAGAGTACTAGATGGGGAGAGAGAATCCTCCAAATGGGAAAGGTATTTGGGTATGGTGGGATGAGGTCCACGTTACTTGTGAAAAGATAAGACCTGAAGTTAGAGTAAAGGTGGACTCGTGGGCAGTAGGGTGTGGCTATGCCAGCATAGCGCTGGCTTGAATTTGAGGGAATCAGGGAAACATAGAGCAGGTCATGCTGGTGGAATTGGGTACAAAGTGGGAAGGCCCGCGGCTTTGTATTCGAACCCACATGTAGTAAAATTTCACATGTATTTTAATAAATAAAACATGCCTGAAGTTCAGAGAGTAAAACAGCCACATGGATCAGGCTTACAGACCAGGCAGTGGTGACACACACCTTTAATCCCAGTAGCCATACTAGTTTGCCATAGAAACCTGGCATTAGTGGTGCACGTCTTTAATTCCAGCACTTGAGAGGAATATAAGACAGAAAGAGACAGCTCTCACACACAGTCTCATTCTGAGATTCCTGGAGACAGAATCACCATTTCAAACTCAAGTAGAAGTAAGAGTCAGTAGCTGACTGTTTTGCTTTTCTGACCTTCAGGTTGAACCCCAATTTCTGTCTCTGGGTTTTATTATTGTGCTACACCCACAGGAAAGCACACACTTCAAGGATGCACATATACCTGAGAGTGACTTGGCCACTGGTCAGCAACCATTTTCATCACTGGCTGTCTTAGTCGGTGTTCTATTGCTATGAAGAGGCATTGTGACCATGGCAACTCTTATAAAGGAAAGCACTTCATTGGGACTGGCTTACAGGTTCAGAGGTTTAGTCTATTGTCTTTATGACTGGGGGCATATCAAGTGGAAAAGGAACTATGGCTCCTACATCTGGAACTGTAGAGGGAGCAGCGGGCTCCATTCCCACCCAGCTCCCGCACAGCTAGCTTTATACCCGAAATAACAACACACAAATCGAATCTTTTAAACACTGCCTGGCCCATTCGTTTCAGCCTCTTATTGGCTAATTCTCACATCTTGATTAACCCATTTCTAATAATCTGTGTAGCACCATGAGGTGGTGGCTTACCAGGAAGGATCTTAACTTGCATCCATCTTGGAGAGGTGAGCTATAGTGTCTGCTTCACTTCCCTTCTTCCCAGCATTCTGTTCGGTCTTCTCCGCCTATCTAAATTCTGCCCTATCAAAGGGCCAAGGCAGTTTCTCTATTAACCAATGAAAGTAACACATAGACAGATGATCCTCCTCCATCATGGATCTGCAGGCAACAGGGAGAGAGAGAGACTTTAGACTTGGAATGGGGTTTTTGAAACCTTAAAGGCTATAGCTCCTAATCCTTTCAAATAGTGCCACTTCTTGGTAACCAAGTGTTCAAATCTATGAATCTATGAGGGTCCACTTTCATTCAAAACATCACATTAGCCAGACCAGTGCTGGTCTAAGGAACATCAGAAAGGATCATGTGGAGAAGGTTTAGACAGGCCAGATGTTCCCACTGCACAGCAGATCCAGGTCCATGGATGATGAACCAATTGCAGCATCAGAGAGCCTTTTTCCCTCTACCTACACTGCTCCCACAGAGGCACATCTGCCCCTCAGAGCATGTTACCTATCCTGGGTTTTTATTGCTGTGAAAAGACACCATGACCATGGCAGGTCTTATAAGGAAAACATTTAAATGAGGGGGCTTGCATACAGTTTCAGAGGTTCAGTCCATCATTACCATGGCAAGGTACAGGCAGATGTGGTGCTGGAGGAATAGATGAGAGTCCTACATCTTGCAAACAACAGGAAGTCAACCCACTGTCACACTGAGGGAAGCTTGAGCAAAAGAGACCTCAAAGCCCGCCCCCACAGTGACACACTTCCTCCAACAAGGCCACACTTCCTAACAGTGCCACTCCCTTTGGGGGCCGTTTTAAACCACCACCGTACCCATTAAAGGAACTGATTAAGCAAGAGCTTCAGATCCCCTGAAGATCTGCCTGCAGGAGGCAGAAGAGGTCTCCAGCCTAAACTAGCGGCTGAGGGTCAGGAGTCTTCCACCCTGGGCCCCACCTACAGAATTCATAACAGGTGGTGAGGTTAAGCAGATGTGCATGGGCCTGTGATGGAACTGAGCAAGGCAGGGTCTCCCACCTCCTCCGACACCTGAACTTCAGCACCTGCACACTCAAACTTGTGCTCCCTCAGGGATGCTACGGAGATCTCTCCATCGGGTCATCCAGCTCCACATGAGCGCCTGCAGCAGGCTCAGGCCTGGGAACCAAGCTTGCCCATCAGGAGTCACGTGCTGGCACTGTGGGTCTTTCCACCAAGCAGGAGGTGAGATGGGGCAGACCCTCATCTGAATCATCCGCATCTACAACAATGCCTACAGAAGATTTGAGAAGGTCTCGGTTTCCCCACAAGTAGACGCAGCAGGCACATTGTTGTGGAACATGTGTAATCAGTGGGAATCTTGGCCAGGACCCTAGGAATCTAGTCCTGGGCCCCTGTCCACCGTTATGCAGAAGCTCTGCCACCTTCCAGGACCCAGAAGTGACACCCTAGCCTCTGAGTAGCTAGTGCCCACCTCACCAACCTCACTGGTGGCCCTTAGACTTCAGGGCTTCATTCCTGTCCCCATTGGTCCCTCACCACAGCTGAGCTTTCTGCTGATTCACTGAGGTGTGGATACCCTGCAAAGCAGCAGCCCCCTGGCCAGCTCTAAGGCGCACGCTGCATAAACAGTCCTACCACTAATGAAGGCTTTCAAAGAAGCTTGCTCCCCAGGCCTGCTCCCTAGGGAACCCAACTTCCTGCTCTCGGCAGCCATGTGGGAAGAGGAATGTTCCAGAGGCATCCTGGTTGGGATAGTTGGAGTCTAAGGTGGCAACAGGAAAAGAAGGGGTCCTGAGAGAGGTTGCAAGGGGAGAGCTGATCCTCCTTGGTAACCCTCACGCCTCCTACCCTGGTTGCCAGGTCCACACAGCATTTGCCCACCCCAGGATGAAAGTAGAAAAGTGATCCAGAGTCACGAAGCTGGGAAAGATGGTCTGGGCCTCAGCCTATTGCCTGGTGGCATGGCTATCTCTGGAGCTGCAGGATATGACCTCGCTGGGCCTTCCTTGGCATACAGTCCTGACATCTGGAGACACATGTCCAAAGATGCCTAGTTTGGAGTTGGGACACTGTGAGTTCATAAGCCCTCATCGGAGTATGGCTCCAGTGACGTGAAGCCCCAGCTTTGGACTTCTGCTGGCTTATCCTCCCCACAGACAGCCAAAAATGCCTGAGCCCGTGGCTTTAGGGGGAAGCCCATCTACCTGCACAGCTCTGCTTCCATTAATAAAGAACTGGGGGGACCCTGAGTCCCATCATCCAGCTGGGTACACTCCCAATGCAGATGGTATCGGGGGTCCCACTCTGCCATGTACAGCCAAGGCAGAGCCTTTTTCCCACCCCTTAGAAAGTTGTGGGGGTCCTGGCACAGAAGAGCCCCGCTTCCTCTATTAGAAGGAATAGCCCCTGTGGCTGTTGTAAGACCTCCAGCTCCTCCCTCCTTCCCAGCAGTGACATCAGTTCTTACATTCCTGAAGGAGAATTCAGACAGGACATAGTGGATCAAGCAGCCAAGAGTTTTAACTACATGACAGGAAGCAAGGACACACTTTAGAAAAGCAGTAGATGGAGCAGAGCAGGTGCCTCCCCTCCCCCTCTTATCCCTTCCTCTGTGCCTGTCTCTGGATGGACACTTTCCGGAAAGGGACATATTCTTTTCAGAATTCCTCTTCACCCAGTATCCAGTCTGTTACAAGCAGATGTATAAGATAAATGTGTGTAGGGTTTAAGGACCCCCTAAAGTTAAAAGTTTAATTAACGGCACTCTCTGTGCCTGCTCCCTTCTCAGGAACCCCACAAAGATGGGGAAATTACTGCACCTGCTATTCCTTGAACCTTGTTCTGTGGCCCTGAGCTGGTTCATCTGGGGGGACCACGACAAACTGTCATCAATTCCCAACCCTTTTCTTATGGCCCCACTGCAGTGTCGACTGCCACCCTATGCCCTAGTTTGTGTGGCCTGTCTGTCCGTCCTCCCAAATATAATCTCCTTCCTAACCTGCCCAGGGACCTTCCAAACAGCTTTGTCTTTGCTGAGGGAAGTGAGTGGGCCTCTCAGAGTAAGCACAGGTAAAGAGGGGTGGCCCATTTGGACTATCATGGGAAGGGAACCCCTCCCAACCGGAGGGTGGTGAGCTCCTCATCCAGAGAGACGTGGGAGTTTGGATTCAGCCCTAGATCATGAAGCGAGGGAAATTTTGACATCACCCAGGGCAATGAGGATTAAAGGGATCACTTGGAGAGTCCTCGAACTTGTACAAGCTTCAAGCACATGGGTCCCACACTTCCTGAAGGAGCTCCCTGAAGGTGGCCTTCTTCCTTTCCACTCCACTAGGGGTCAGCCTGCTGGGAGACAGCTACAGTCTACAGTGGAGGAATGGACACCATCATATCAGTAGCAACTCAAGAGCTTGGCTGCCCCGGGGTGCAGAAGTGAAGGCTAGAACAGGGGAGAATGGGCTGGACTCGGAATCCAGCTGCAAGCCCAGGGCCACCTCTCGCCATGCCTAGCTTCTGCCCAATTCAAGTAGCTCTCTGTGAAGTAACATTCACAGTCGATGATAGCTGGGATTTTGTTTTCTGTTTTCAATGTTCTTTCTTGGCAAAATAGAAAGTTGGCACCCTAAGACAGGAACTAAACTTGATTTTTGAAATTTTAATTGTTTGTGAAATCCACAGACTTGGAACTCCATATAAATCTCAGTCTGTCTCTGTCTCTGTCTCTGTCTCTCTCTCTCTCTCCTAGAACACAACTCAGGCTCCTGCATGTAGTAGATGAGTGCTTTACCACTGAGCTACACCCCAGCTCTAAATCATCTCCTTTTATTCTCCCAGCCCTCACCAGGAACAGCTGGGGCCCATCTAGCCCATTTTACAGATGACATAGGTGGTGAGAAGGGGCCTGCCTGGGGCTGGGATGTGGCTGGAACACAGTCTGTCTGACTTGCTAGAGCTCCTGCTCCCTTCCTGGGCCAGCCCCACCCTCCTATGGTCCCTGTCTTCCGACCAGTCTCCATCATCCTTCATCCAACCCCATGGAGGCTTATGGAGTCCTTTCTGGTCCTTCCCATCCCCTTGCTAGGAACGGAAGACATGGTCATCCCGACATTGGCCAGGGATCTGGGTCAGTTCGCCCCAGTGAGGGTTCTGCCCACTCGCTCCTGCCCCACCCACGCTGCCCCACGGCATGTAGCCCAGTCTCCCTGGAGTGAGCCTTGCTACCCATGGCCTTACACACACACACACACACACACACACACACACACACACACCAGGTTCCTGAGCCTGGGCTGAGGCCGGGGTCCTGGCTCTCTCTGTCTAGCCTAACAGCAATCCCGCTGTCCTGAAACGGCCCAGACCAAAGGACCTAACTGCAGTTACTCAATGAGAATAAGGACAAGTTGTTCACAGTGGCCACAGGCCAAGGGTTCCAACTGTGGTCTTGCCTCGCCTCCAGAGACTTCTGCACAGCCCCTCCTGAGCACTGAGTCCTCAAGCCCGGCTCTGTGGTGGAATCTGGCCCTGGTCACACTGTCTTCCCAGCTTCACCAAGCATCAGTGGGCCTCACAGATGAACATGAACATCTGAAACCCACTATCCATCCTTCTGACTTCCCATCTCCCTCTCCCCACACCCTGAGGACACCACGCCAGTCCTTCCCTTCCGCTGTGTCTATGCTGGAAGGCCCCACTTCTAGTTCCTGGCCTGCCCACCTCCCCTCCCGACTGTTCAGGCAGCACCTCTACCAGCATGTCTCTGTGGAGAGAGAAGGCCTGTAGCCCATCTCCTCATATCCTAGCCTCAGAGCCTCGGCGCCTTCACCTACAGAGTGGGCATAACAACGGTGCCCAGCTCATGATGTCATGAATGCCGAGCAAATAAGAGAGTTGGCACTAGTGCAGACACCGGCACTCAGTGATGGCTCCTCAGGTAGACAGCTTCTCTTGGTGATTTCCACGGCTCATCCCCATTATTATGGCCCCATTCCATCACCCATCTACCTCCTAGTGCTCTGCCTGCACCTCTTGGCCTTCTTGCTCCCCTCACCCTCTCCAAGTAATCTTGTCCCTCCCTGTGGCCTTGTGCAACCACTCATCTGGGCTTTCCTGGGCCAGGTTCAGTTGCCACGTAGCCACATCTGCATTGATGACCCTCAGAAGTCCCAAAGCTGGTATCGCTAACATTTTTTTTTTTTTTTACCTATCTCTTTCTGCACCAGAGGAATCTGCTAGTAGATACTGGTGTGGTGTTTCCAGCCCCTCTCCTGTTACCAAATCTTTTTATCATTCAGTAATGTATTTGGCTGCAAATATCAGAAGGACCAGCAAACTATGAGTTTCTTGAGACATAGAATGGTTTATTTTCTTGGACTAATAGGAAGCCTTTGGGTCATTGTGATGCCTATTCTTGGCTGTGAATTTTGACTACATCTGGAATAACTAAAACACAAATGGCTGGACACACCTGTGGAGGAATTTTTTTTCTTATTAAATCATTTGAAGTGGGAAGACCCACTTCTAATCTGGATGTTTGAAGTGGTGAAATACATATTTAAGCAGATCTTTAGAGGTGGGAAGATCCATCTCAATTTGGGCCACACCTTCTGCTGGTAGACTATATAAAGGATGTGGATGATAGAAGCTTATTCTCTTTGTCTGCTTGTTCTTGCTCTTGTTGTCAAGTCCATTCCTTCACTGGCATTAGAGCCAGTGAAGAAGATTCTGGCATATACTGAAGACCAGCTGAGACATCAGCCTCATGGACTGAACAACTACTGAATTCTTGGACCGTCCCTTGGTAGACATTGGACTAGCTGAACCATAGCCTGTAGGTCATTCTAATAAATCTATGTATGTATGTGCATTTTTATATATGGTTCATATATATTATAGATAGATAGATAGATAGATAGATAGATAGATAGATAGATAGATTTATTAGAATTACTTAGAGGCTGTGGTCCAGACACACACACACACACACGTAATTTCATTCTACAAGTTTGTTCCTTTCGAGAACTTTAACTAATATAATCATCATCTACTGACATTGGTTCTACAGCCCTGTAACAGCCTTCTCTGTCCCCCATGACTTCCATTGACTTTGTCCTCATAAATGCAAGATGGATATATCAGTTCCAAAATCAAATCCCAAATAATGTTCAAAGGCAGGAAGCATGAAAAAGACAGAGTAGAGACATACCTCACAGTCTCTCTTATCAGAAGGACCAAAGTCTTTTCCAGAAGTCCCTGAGGTCATGTCTTTATATATCTTATTGGTAAGAATTAGCACATGTTGCCACTCAGAGCTGCAAGGGAGTCTCCCAGACAGCAATCTCATATGAATATGGATAGCAGTGTATTGCCCTGCAGCCCTTGGCAAAGCCATGACTCCTCCCTCCTTCCCAACTGGACAGTTCCAGGCTTCCTCTGATGCCCTGATATTCCTCCATGTGGCCCTGCCCACATCCCTTACTGTGTACTGAATAACCCTCATCACTTGCGTCCTATACCAACCTGACTGTTCCAGGCACTGAGGCTACAGGACGTTTCCAAAGTCATCCCTTTCAGTGACTCCTTACTTCTCCGGGAAGAATCCAGACTCACCTCTGTCCCCAAGTCCTCCCTTAGAGAACTGTGTATCTTTCCAGCCTCACCTCCTCCCAATTGCCAATAGACCCCAAACTGAGGATGAGTTCCCCTAAAGTTAACCCTAGACAGGAAAGAGATGGTGTGTGGTTCTAATGCAATGGACACTTCAAGGGCAGTGGGGAACACAGCAGAAAGGCGCCGAGAAGAGTGTGCTGTCAAATGCTGTCCACAGGCCAGAGGAAGTTATCCACCCCCATGTTAGTCACCCACCTGAGGGGTAAGGAAATTGGGGAATGGTCTCCTGTTCCCAGTCACCATTGGTTCAGAGCCATTCATGAGATGAAGGGGGTCATTCTCTATTGTTTCAGCAGGAACAATACATTAGGCAGCAAGGTGCTTAGGTCCATAGTCCATGGGATTGGGACTGTGTAACATGCACCTTGGCACAGTCCCTGTCTTTATACTCTTCAATGCCCCTTAGGTTCTGAGACTGGAAGCTTTAGAAAGAGACTCAGGTGTGTGTGTGTGTGTGTGTGTGTGTGTGTGTGTGTGTGTGTGTGTGTGCGTGTGTGAATAATAATAAATTTGAGAGCAAGGGATATGGAAGGGTTTAGAAGGAGTGTACCTGGGAGAGACAGAAAAGAGGAAAGGAAAGGGGGAAAGTAACTAAATTCTATTTTAATAAAAATGTATAAGAAGGAAGTAAGGGAGGGAGGAAGGGAGATAAAAAGGAAGGAAGGAAGGAAGGAAGGAAGGGAGGAAGGAAAGAAGGATAGATGCTGGAGAGATGGTCCAGTGTTTAAGAGCACTGATTACTCTTCCAGAGAACCTGGGTTCAACTCTCAGCACCCCTATGGAAACTCACAACTATCTGTAACTTCAGTTCCAGGGGACACAAAACTTCCTATGGCAAATCACTAATGCATATTTTAAAAAGAACAAAATAAAAGTGGAGAAAGGAAGAGGCAGGGAAGGGCCCAGAGAAGGATCTGATGTGGTCCAGGCAACCTCTCAAGTCCTTCCCCCATGACCACATTAACAGAGCAGAGACAACCTTTTGAGAGCAGCCTGGACTCTGGAAAGAGTATATGAGCAAATCTCACAGATGCTTATCCTCAGAAAACCTCAGTTTCCCCTGTGGGAAGTGCCCATCAGAGAACACTGGGAGACTTGCAAGCCTTTACAGTATATATCTGAAAAGGGATCAGTCAGGGGGTATTTGCAAGCCAACGTGTCCTGTGTTGGGATACCCAACCACATCCAAGTCAGGAGAAACCCCTCCTCCCTGGCCCCAGCCCACCTCCTTGGCCCCAGGTCTGTGATGAAGACAAGACAGGAGGGATGAGCCCCTTGCACGAAACCAGCCCCAAAAGCAGAGAGAAGGCAAATTAATGAGTTCCGGAACCCAGTCACCTTCAGCGCCCTCCCATCCCTATCTCTATCCCCCAGGGGACTTGCAGCTGGTGGGGAAGGTGACTTAGGGGTCACATAGTGCAAAGCCAGCCTTGGGTGCTATCTACAGCTGAGTGGTACCCAAGCTCAGGTGAGGGTAGTTTCTCATTCACTGTAGCCCAAGTTGTGGCCACCGTGGATACCCATGCACAGCAGGGTCAGCACACGGGTGGAGGCGGAGCCGGGAAAGCCCCAGGCAGCAGAGCTGGGTCAGTGACAGGCGGCCCAGTGCCCAGGCAGAGGACAGGACACTATGTTTTGATTATTTCCAGTTTCCTGACCCCCAAGTAGTGATTTAATGTTCCTGTTTACTCCAAGGGCTAGAACAGAAGGCGGGCTGGCTAAACAGACCTCCCCTGGTTTCACCCCTAAAACTTCCAGAAGGGAGACATCCAGTGAGAGCAAAGCATCCCTAGAGTGGGTCCCAGGGCTCTGGGTGTATCAGGGACCCTTGAAACAAACCCAGGGCTGAGCCAACCATCCAGGAGTCCCTGGAGAAATACAGTTAGCCTCCTGGGGAGTGTGGCCAGAGCCTCCCACACTGCCCAAGAAGAGAGGCTACCAAGGCATAGGTGGTTCAACTAGATGGGCTCAGGAGATCTAAACCCCATCCCCATAATCTCTTCTGATACCCACTTTGATCTGTGCCTCAGTTTCCCCATTACTGAAGCTGGGAGTTGAGCCCGAGGACCCCTTCAGTCATCCACCATTCTCTATGATAGAATAGGATGAAGAGAGGAGATGGCCTAGGGATGGGGGACCTTGAGAGAGACTGTCATTCACTGGAGAGTCGGTTTCAGACTTCCCACATGGGACAGAGGCTGGAGTCCATACCCAGGGCAGCCTCTTTCACTAAGGGCCCCCAGAACCTGGTACCTGTTTATTCCCGCTATGTAATTTCTGTCAGATCTGGTGACCTCTCCGAGCCCAAGCACACTGAGGCCCAGAGTAGGAGGGGGTGAGCAGACAGCAGTTTGTAGCAGGCGTCCAGGTGAAAGTGGATCCGAGAAGGCAGTGGGGACAATCAGGAGCATGTGCCTGGGTCACTGGGAGCCAGTGGCGGTAGGAAGGTGTGGGACACATGGGCTCAGCTCTGAGAGCCAATCCTGCCCTCTCCTAGTCTCTCCTCTGAGCTCTTAGGTAGAGCTGACTAGGCTGGAAAGAGGTGTCGCCCTAATGCCAGCCTGAGATGGCACTTGGAAGCAATCAGGAAATGCTGGTCTGAGACCTGAAGTTGAGGACAGCTCTGAGGGTGGGGAGCCAGGGGACACAGAAGTCAGTGGGTAGAAACCAAGACAAAAAGATCAGCCAGGCCAGCAACCAGGCCTGCTCGGAACCAATCCTTGCAACACTGGGGTGGACTCTAGGGTGGAGGAGGGAGTCCTGGGGCAAGAGCAGAAGGGAGGACAGGAAGCTGCAGATAGGAGAATAGGATACTGGGCCAGGACAAGGAGGTGCAGGGCCAGCAGGGGTATCACTGGGATGGGAAGGGTGCCAGTGGGGTGGGAGGCATGTCACTTGGGCACATGCCGTAGCAACTGAAGCCAGTTTCCTTAGCGTTCCAGTCCCTTTTTCCAGATTGGCCATTTAGGAGGAAAAAACATAGCCGAGAAAACCTACAATTGCCAGAAAAATGGGTCAGTAGCCAAAAGGGATTGCAACACAGTGGCCCTGAGCAATGTCCACTGGTGCCAGGCTGGACAGGACTCAGCTCTGGGTACCTTCCCTGGTGCCGCCTAGCCTCAGGACCCAGAGCCCAAACCCCGCCTGCTGGACATTAGAACCTGGTTCCCAGAGACAAATGGACAGCCAGATGGCCACAGGATTTCAGAGTGTGCTAACGGGTACCTTCTGCTGGCTACCAGGCAGGGTGGGGGAAGGGATCCAGAGGTAGGAGGTGGGTGGGAGCCGGGAACAAGTTGGGGTGATACAGATTGAAGAGACTGCCAGCCCTGGTTGTAAACTGTGGGCAGGAAGCCTGAAGGAATGAAAAGGTGTTGGGACCCCCAATGGGGGGCTGCAGAGGAAGGAGACAGCAGTCATTGTGCTCCCAGGAAAAAGCTCTGGGTTCATGTCCACCCACAGCCAGCACTGTCCAAGTTCTTGCCTCCTGCTTCAAGGCATCCCAGCCACCTGGAGCCATGTGCGCTCCAAGTTCCAGACTAGGCTGAGCAAAGGAGCATTGCTGCAGATCTTAGCCTCCCAAAATGTGGGGTGTCTCATAACTGAAGGTGGGGGTTGAAACTTCCGTAGGCATAAGGATGGCTGCATTAATTCAGTGCAGATGAATGATGAAGCAGTGTCTCGGAGAACTCTTGCCTGTGCCGTGTCCCGCAACTTCACTGCAGCCCTGGCTTCAAACACATGACATGTGCATTTTGCACTGTGCATGCTATCACGCCATGCTGCACCGAAAAACACAGCTGCAATACCTCAGCTCAAATTCAAGACTGCTGTACATGATGGACTGCCTTGTTTACGGTACATATAGTTTTCTGCTATGGTAGAAACCATGTTTTAACAGAAAATAGAATTTTTAAAAATGGATGGATGGATATTTTGCCTGTGTGTATGCCTGTGCATCATACGTATGCAGCACCCAAAGAGACCATAAGAGGGCATTGGATCTCCTGGAACTGGAGTTGCAGATGGTTGTAGGCTGCCCTGTGGGTGCCAGGATTCTAATGCCTGGTCCTCTGCAAGGGCAGCCTATGCTCTTAACTGCTGAGCCATCTCTCCATCCCACAAAACAAAGACTTTTAATATTTCCCTACTGTATTCTTCAAACATGAGCATCAAATTACGATAGCTTTTATTTGTATTGTATTAGAATGCTTTGTTGTGATTTTTAATATATTTTTGAAGATTATTTTAATTGTGTGTGTGTGCCTGTTTTTGTGTCTGTGTGTGGGTACGTGCGTGTGAGTTCAGGTGTCCTCAGAGGCCAGAGGAAGGCCTTGGATCCTTTACACTGGTGTCTCCAGCAACTGTGAGCTGCAGCATGGTACTGAGTGCCCCACTTGGGTCCTCTGCGTGAGCAGTATGCACAGTTAGCCACTGAGCCAACTCCCAAGGCCCGAATGTTTGATTTTAAAAACTGTTTAAATTGCTAACTTGAATTTCACTTTTAAAATTACTATAATTTGACTTGAGATAAGAACAGAATTTCTAAAATTTTCTGAAATGTCCATAAACATGCCTCTGCCATTTTACACTGTGGATCTATGTGAAGCAGTGTTCATTCCCATCATTGATGATTACAAAATCAAAATATCAGTCAGCTCTGAAATGCTCTGAAGATACCTTGTATCCCTGCCATATCAAACATTTAACCAAGGTTTAATTCTTTATGTAAAAATAGGCATATCCATCACAAAGATGTAAACTTGCTGTCACCTTTAATAGTTACTAAAATTACATGCATATCAGAGAATTGTTTGCTTTTATTTTATTAAAATATACTAATTATACATAATAACAGGTTCCACTGTAACACTTTCACGCATGTATATAATGTATTTCATTCACTCCATTGCCTTCTCTTATCCCCCACTCCTCTTGATCCGTCTCTTCTCATCTAGTCCCCTTTCTACGGTCATATCTCTTTCTCTCTCTCTCTCTGTATGTCTCTGTCTCTCTCTGTCTCTCTGTCTCTCTCTCTCTCTGTGTGTGTGTGTGTGTGTGTGTGTGTGTGTGTGTGTGTGCATGTAGGTATGTATATGTGTGTAGATAGAAGTTTCTGTCCCACCTGGTCAGTCCCAAAGAAACACATAGGCTTATATTAATTATAAACTGTTTGGCTTATTAGCTTAGGCTTATTACTAACTAGCTCTTACAACTTAAATTTACCCATAATTCTTGTTTATGTTTAGCCTCAGTAAGGCATTCCCATCTGCTTCCTCTATTTTTGGCTTGCGACTACATCTCTGTCTTTCCTCCTCTGAGGATTCTCCTAGTCTAGTCACTCTGCCTATACTTTCTGCCTGGCTACTGGCCAATCAGCATTTAATTAAACCAATACAAGTGACAAATCTTTACAGTGTACAAAGCATTATCCCATAGCATTTCCCCTTTTTTCTTTTCAAAACAAGAACCCTGAATATAATCTCCTTTGTTTAGCTTTTTTTCTGATCATTATCTATAACAACTTGTAACCAACATGCTAAACAAAGACAAATATCCATAATCCATTTTGTGGGGAATGTGGACATAGTTTTCTAGGCTATTTCCTGATGGTTGGGGTTACTGATAATCTTATGGGGTCACAAAGAAAATTTAGGATTATGGTCAAGACCTGACTGGAGTATTCTGTGGGCTGGATCATCTCAGCCAGCAGTCTTGAAGCTGTTCTGGATGCAGAACTTAGAAGAAACTGCAACATATGTGCATATGTAGATATATGTGTAGGTGCGAATGTGTGTGTGTGCAAGTGTATGTATGTATGTATGTATATGTATGTGTATGTGTATAGGTGTGAATGTGTGTAGGTGTTTGTATGTATGTATGTGTATGTGCATAGGTGTGTGTGTAGGTGTTTATATGCGTGTGTGTAGATGTGTGTATGCATTTGTGTGTATGTATATAGATGTGAATTTGTATATAGGTATGTGTATGCATGTGTGTATGTGTGTGTGTGCCAGTGAGTTTTACTGGTATGGGAGTGGTGACAGAAATAGCTCACCAGTGGCAACACCACTGAAACTGATGTCTCTCCTTCGCTCAGTAACCATTAACTACCTATAGACCCTCAGAACCTCTCTATAGGTGGAGCCCCATGAACCTCTCCTCTGTCCATGCCAGGATACTAATAGACCCATTATTATATAGGTCCTGTGCAAGCAGCCATGTGTGAGTTGAAGAGTTCCACAGCCAAGCCATGCCTAACAGTAACTTATTCTCAGAACTTTGACCATCTAGGGGTCTCTGCAGGTACCCACTGTAAAAAGATACAGATCAAAGCTCACAGTAGACTACTCTTTGGGGGTCTACATAACTAGAAGACATTTTGACTGACACATCATGCCCATTTAGCTATGGCTTCCCTCCTACTACCCTTGACCTCCACAGCTGCAGGCTTTGTACCAAGCTTACAGTACCAGATATGAATTTCCTTCTGTAGAGCCAACCTCACAGTCGATCAGAAAGTGGTTGCTATCCCCATAACAGACATGCCTCTATTGCACCAGTAAGCACATCTTGCTTGACATTTTGATAGTGGGACCAGGACATAGGGACACACTCCTTCCCCAACAGCGTACATAGCACCTTCCAGCTTTGTGAGGGCTAGCTAGCAGGAAGTTCCAACTTGACTTCTCTGTCCTACAACCAAACTATGTGCTATCTTCAGCAAGAAGGTCTTGTGTCTACTTCCGGTGGGCACCCAGCTACAGTGGAGAACACCTGAATTGCAGGGGTCTCAAGGGCCACTCTGGCCAACAGTTTGCATGAGGCATCAATCCCACTCTGGTGCTTGGGTTTTCATTTTAGTGACCTATGGCTTCAGGGGGCAGCTTTATCCAGTTACGAAGTCTTTTTTTTTTTTTAATCCACCATAAAAAGTCTTTTGTATTTTGATTTATTTTGTCACACAAAATATCAGAAACACAAAGTATATGTGTATCACAATGCATGTATGGAGGTCAGAAGACAATTTGCAGGAATCGGTTCTCTCCTTCCAACATGTGGTCTCTGGGGCTCTAACTCAGATTGTCAGGCTTGGCAGCAAGCACCTTTGCCCACTAAGCTATCTTACCAGCCCCTATTATATTGTTTTAATAAGTTTACCAAATATCAAGATTGCTTGTGGTCAGCATCTTTTTACAGTGGGTACCTGCAGAGACCGATAGATGGTCAAAACTCTGAGAATAAGTTACCGTTAGGCATGGCTTGGCTGTGGCACTCTTCAACTCATAGCCTTGTTTTGGGTTGATCTCGCCACACCCATCCTTTTGTCCCCAATCTCCCTGCCACTCCTCCTTAAACCTTTCCACCCCCAGTGCCCCCTTCCACTCTCAAACCGTGTGTTCCATCACCCTCCCCGACCCTGAAACCTCTTTTATTGCCCCTCGTGGACCTCTTTCTAGTTCCCTGATCATACAAATTCATTCCCACAAAAACACAGTTTTATGAAAATCAGAAGCTGGGATCCTCATATGAGAGAGAACATGTGTTCGCCTCTCTGAGCCCGGGTTAACTCACTTAATATAATATTTCCAATCACATCCATTTTCCTGAAAATTTCATCATTGTCAGTTTTCCTTACAGCTGAATAAAATTATATTGTGCATTTTCATTACCCATGAATGTCTAGGCTGACTTGAGTTTCATTTCTTTAAAATGCTAAATTAATTTGGCTTGAGATTAGAACAGAATTTCTTCTTAAAAAAAAAATGGCCCAGACAAGCTTCTGCCATTTTGTACTATCATTGAAGATGTTCTAAGTCCTTCCAAATATTCAACCAAGATTTCATCCTTTATGTAAAAATGAGCACATCATGTCAACAGCACATTAATTTGCTGTCATCTTTAATAAATGATAAAATTACATGTATACCAAAAATCGTCTTAAAATAACTTTCTTTAATATCTGTAGGTGATTAATCTGTGCATCTATTTTATATACCTCTCTATCCAGGGTCAGATAAAACTTTCTTGGATGAAAGGGGGTCACAGTGTGAAAACCTAAGAAGCTGTTGTCAGCTGCCAACTATATTCCATGTTAGTTGCTGCAGCTTCAACCCCTGTCCCTCTCTGCCCCTCTGTACCCCAGCCTTCCTGGTCTTGATCCTTTGTAGAATGGTAAGTAGGTATCACAGCCATGTGCTGCCTACCTGCTGTGTACAGAGCCTGTAGTCAGGGCTCTGGAGCACAGACAGCAAGTGCCTGCCAGGACCCCAGGCCCTTGTGGACCGGAACCAGCAGGGAACCCCAGCACGGAGCTGGAGAATCCCCTGATGCCTGTGAGCCCCATTCTACCACAATTCTCCCCCAAACCCTGTGGGTGTCATGCCCACCATCCTCCACTCATAAAACTCCTGCCGAGAGTAAAGGAAGAGGCTGGTCGGTCTGTGTGCCCTTTGGTGCCTGGATTATCTCTTTCCTAGACCCCCTAGTGAAAATGTCCCCAGCCTTGCTGTAGATGACACAATTGGCTGAGAGAGGGACCTCAAGAGTCAGCTGCTGTTGCCCCTGATGTCCAAAGCTCTGAACCCTGGTGCTGCCTTCCCAAGCCCCAGGCCTGGCTTACCCACATGTGGCAGTGGCAGTGGCCCTGGTGGTATGTGTCTGAGACTCAGGATCCCCTTCTGAAAATGTCTCAGATCCTTTATTGTCTAACTATCCATATTCTACTGTCTAAAACAGGAATGCTCAGGCCCACAGCACACATGTCCACGTTTTGTGTATGCTTCACTTTGGCAGACATCAGTAATCAATCAATCACCGATCTCTCAGATAGCAGAATCTTTCTCAGCACAGGATAGAAGGTATTATTATAGTTACCTCTTCCAGTACTGTGAAGAACACTTGATAGTATCAACCATCGCAATGACCAGTTGATAGAAACAGATAAAATAAAAACTCTCTTACCAGCTCTGCTTGCAGGATGGAAACTGGACTGGGAACAGGTCCAAGGAATAAGAGTCGAACACCAATCAGGTCCAGCCTATCCAGAGGGAAGCTGTCACGAATTAAGACCTGTGATCAGTACTGGCAAGGAAGCATCAGGCTCCACAGTGCCAGAAACTATATTCCCCAAAGACGTTGCCTAGTCCTAAGATTCAGACCTTGACTTTTTCCTCCCACACAAGTTAGGGATACTCACTGCACCTCGGTTATCCATACTCTCCCTTAGTCTTCAGTAAACACGCTAACATTTGTTTCTGATCTCTAAAGCAGCTCTTGTCAGAAAGCCCGCACTCCCGGGCTCCAGAGGGAAGCGTGAGGCTCCTCTGAACCTGCACTTAAGTGGATTCACCTGGCAGGCACGCCCCATTCCGCATTTGCCCTCATTCGCTTCAGTGCTAAGACCCAAGGAAGCTAGACAGTGCGCCATTCTTACCCTCCCTTTTCAGCATTCTTTCTGGTGAGGAAGAGAGGCTTTTCGGGGACAGCTTCACATATAACTAAGTGGCAATAAATGGGAGACTGCTTCAGAAGGTTGTCTCGGGTGGGGGAGGGTGTCATCCTCCTGAGGGCCTGATGGGTGGAGAGGTGAGCAGGAAGTTGGGGTGAACCAGAAGACGGTGAAGGGCCAGAAAACTGAGGTGAAGGCCAGCGGAGAGCCCCGGGCTGGGAAAGGGGCTGATGGCTGGAGGCTCCCTCCCTCTGGCACAACCACTCTCTGTGACCTGACCCCTCCTTCCGGCTCCAGGAAAGCTCAGTCGAGCCCTCTAGGTCCACCTGCAGTTGTAGTGGGGCCAGAGGTCCACCCCAAAAGAATCGTGTGCCTCTTGTGTGGGTGGCTATGGACTCCAGGGTGGTCTCCTGGTATCCTCCTGGGAAGGTGACCCCTGCTCTGTGAGAGGGGATGGCAGAAGAGGGTGGAGTGGGAGACCACACGAGGCCCTCTACCTGTGCTGCCAGGCAGGCGCGGGGGGTGGGTCTGACAGCTCCCCCCACCCACCCTCTGCCAAATTGTACTTAATTATAATGATAAGCGGTGGCAGGCATCCACAGCCACAGGCAGAACACGACAAACACACCACGGCTCCAAGCCAGCGAGCTCGCTTCCCCACCACGCATCCCTGCACAGGAGGCTCAGAGGGGTGATCTGAGGCCACTGAGGCCCACGAGGGAACCAGGCTGGACCCTGCTAGCCAGCTCAGAGTGGGTTCTATTAGGTGGAGCCCGGGGCCCCAGCGGCATGGACTCGAATCCTCACCCATCCCCCCTGGAGTCCCCAGCTTCACCTGCTCGTTCGGCAAAGCAAGTCTGGGAGTGTGAAGAATGACACACACATATGCAATGCCTCAGCCACCTGCTCTCCAGAGGCGGGTCCAAACGCAGGACCTCCGCATTACACACACCACGAGGGTGCAATATGAGTGGCCCGGCAGGAGTTAGCATAGAGAGGGCCCAGGCTAGACTGGATGAGCAAAGCACGCCTCCCCAATTCCAGCAAGGTAAGTCTTCCTCACTAGTGAATAGTAGGCGGACCTGGTGTCTGGGCTGGGAGAAGGCATTTGCTTTTTTTTCCCCCAAGAGAAGCCCTCGGACTCATTCTAGTACAGCAAGTGGGGGAGGAATGAGACCTGGCTTTCTTCTTTTCTTTCTTTTCTTTCCTTCTTTCTAAGCACACATGCCAAGCAGCCATTCTGCCACAGAACTCTCTCTCCAGCCCTCTGTTTACTCTTATTGTGAAGCACAGCCTCACTAAGCCGCACAGCAAGCCTTGAACTCACTCTGGAGTGAGTGTACCATCCTCCTGCCTCAGCCTATAGAGTAGCTATGATTACAGACTTGCACCACCCGGCACACAGGTTAGGTGTGTGGAATCAGCTGGAAAAGGCAGGGTATGTGGGTTGTGCAGCTGGAAGAGGAACCCTAACACAGTGCCTGATATAAAGGGTAGCTCTCAAGAGATACAGACAAGCCTGATCTGGAAGGACCAGGAAGGAACCGATCCATGTCCCTGTTACATAGTAGAGAAACTATACCCCACAAAACCTGGATCTGTAGAGAAGGGTCCTCTGAGACCTATTTTACCCCTCTTTGTAATATACACCTGCTCCTTTGAGGGTTGCGTGATGGGTGCGGGGCGGGGGGGGAGGTACCCATGAAACCCTCGCTGAGGCTCTGCCTGGTTTCAGGGACCCAGAGAGGGCACGGCCAACTACAACAGAATTCAAGAATGGGTATGGCTGTGTGAAGTGGCCACAGGCTCCAGGACTTTAGGGTGGTGGCTGCTGGTCGTCCAGATGGGAGGGGCCTTAGGAGCATGAGGAGGGTGCTGTCGGAGATCTTCAGAGAGTGTGGGCTGTTGGGGTAGATCTGGGGGTGCAGATGTTTCAGGGTGCTTCAGTAGCATGCACGTGAGTCCGTGTGTGGGAGGAGGGTAGGATGTAGGTAGGTGGGAACTAGCTAGCTGGAGTCTGGATGTCAGCCCAGGTCTGGCAGCCTCATCTCTGCCTGAACCACCACATCCCCTGTCTTTCTGTGACTCCCCCGTCGGACCCAGAACCTCAGCAGCTCACCAGAGATGGCAGACAGCCCTGCCCAGGGTCCTCCCAGTTTGTTCCACTGGGCTGGTGTAGGTATTGGCTCCTATCCTGACAGGTTGGCTTTATAGGGCCTAAGGGGATGCCTCATCTCACCCACAGAGAGACACACAGGCCTAAGGCTAGAAAAGGAACCAGAGATACCTCTGCAGGATACCCACACATACCCCATTAGCGCTGTCCTCAAGATCTGTGGTGTCCAGTTCCCAGGTTAGCCTGGGGTAGCAATTGAGCTATTCCCTCAAGCTGGCTCTCACCTCTGCTCCTAAGCACCCTGTCCTTTGCCACACAGCCTATATCTGAGCTCTGGAACCTATCCCAAGAACAGAAAGAACCAGCCCAGCCCAGTCAGGAATGCCTACTGAGCTTGTGAAGCAGGACATGGCAGGGTCAACTCTAGACAACACAAAATGAGAGATGTCATGTCTTCCCCTGCCCCTGACTCTTGGTTGTCCTGCATGTAGCTAATACTAGTGTAGTAACTGCCCCATGTAAGACACTAAGTGAAGCTTTAAGCAACACTACCCCTGTGGTTCTGTCCACAGGTCCATTTATCCCTACACACCTCAGCTCATTGCTCCTGCTACAGAACTCCGTCAGTATATCTGTCCACTTACCCATCCCTTTATCTAGCCATCCCTCCTCCAACAGTTCATACATTCATGCTAAAGCAGGGCCACCAGGTATTCATTGTGGAGATGGGCTGGAGGTCTGAGCATCTTCCCATTCATCCAATCACACATCCATCGGCCCTCTCATTCATCTACACTTTTATCATTCAGTCTGTTCATTGAGCCAGCTTACCAACAAACCGCTCCATCCATCCCTCTGCCAATTCATGTAACAATCGATAGATCCACCATTCACTGAGCTACGAACACTGCCCTACCACAGTCCGTTCATGCATATGCCATCTCTAATCCAACCAGCCATCAAGGTGCCCACTGTCACTCACTTACCCATTTGCCCATCCAACCATTTATTGACTCTGTTCTCAACTCATAGAAACACTTCACCCAGCAGCAGAAGTGAGCACTTCAGGCCTTTCGAGAGTCTGTGAAGGACCATGTTCTACCTTCCAAGCCATCCTACATGTAGCAAGCACAGATTTTGAGCCTCTTCCTTCCACTCAGTGTCTGCTCTCTGTATCGAGGCCCAGGATTATCCTGCTTCCCTTCTTGGCCTGACACCAGGATCAAAAGGAACAGCAGAGAGGCAGAAGCCAGTGCGTGGTCCTAGGGCAGTGTCCTGTGGCAATGCTACAGTCCCTGCATTTGACATCTCAGTATACATCTGCACACAGCTAGTAGGTACCTCTCGCCTGCATGGCCCCTTCCACCAAGGCCCTGGCTCCTGTTATAATAGCATCATGACAAGGACACGTCACCTTTTATGGGGTCATAATGTGGCATCACCTTGTCATCCTCCAAGGCCAGCAACACCACTACATACACTGTGCGTGTTAGGTTCCAAGATCTTAGGGAAACGCACAGGTGGAACACATTATGTCTGCCTACCTGCACTTGCTAGGCCACAGGCTGCCAGATATGATCCAGTTCATGGAAACAGGGACCCTGATGTCCCTGCCACACAACTGGGCTTACCCAAAGCCATAGTTCTAGAAGGCAGGAATGCTCATGGCAGCAGGTTGGCAGTGACAGGCCTCTGTGTCATAGGAATGGCGAAGGACAGAAGGGAACCAAGCAAGCTGCAAGCTCTAAGAGCCCTGACACTCCTCTGCAGACCTACAGACCTGAGGAGCTGGGAACCTGAAGAGGTGGAAGCAAGGAAGAAAAGTCAAGTGGGATGGAGGTGAAGTGGGGCCATGGTGCAGGATGGAGATGAGATGGGGCCATGGTGCAGGATGGAGATGAGATGAGGCCATGGTGCAGGATGGAGATGAGATGAGGCCATGGTCCAGGATGGGGATGAGATGGGGCCATCGTCCAGGATGGGGATGAGATGGGGCCATGGTGCAGAATGGAGATGAGATGGGGCCGTGGTCCAGGATGGAGATGAGATGGGGCCGTGGTCCAGGATGGGGATGAGATGGGGCCATCGTCCAGGATGGGGATGAGATGGGGCCATGGTGCAGGATGGAGATGAGATGGGGCCGTGGTCCAGGATGGGGATGAGATGAGGCCATGGTCCAGGATGGGGATGAGATGGGGCCATCTTCCAGGATGGGGATGAGATGGGGCCATGGTGCAGAATTGAGATGAGATGGGGCCGTGGTCCAGGATGGAGATGAGATGGGGCCATGGTCCAGGATGGGGATGAGATGGGGCCATCGTCCAGGATGGGGATGAGACGGGGCCATGGTGCAGGATGGAGATGAGATGGGGCCGTGGTCCAGGATGGAGATGAGATGGGGCCATGGTCCAGGATGGAGATGAGATGGGGCCGTGGTCCAGGATGGGGATGAGATGGGGCCATCGTCCAGGATGGGGATGAGATGGGGCCATGGTGCAGGATGGGGATGAGATGGGGCCGTGGTCCAGGATGGAGATGAGATGGGGCTGTGGTCCAGGATGGGGATGAAATGGGGCCATGGTACAGGATGGAGATGAGATGGGGCCATGGTACAGGATGGGGATGAGATGGAGCCATGGTCCAGGAAAAGAGATCACTGTCAGAGACAGAATGGGGACTGACCCAGGGATGTGAGCAGGTGTCAGGCAGAGGCCCCTGATCAAGTTGCTGTGTCAGAACTGATCCAGCTGATAACTTTAAGGCAGAGCTAACACAGGGTAACCAGCTGTTTGTAGTGGAGATGGCCTGGAGGCCTGAGCATAGTCTTTGGACTCCCAGCAAGCCCACCTGAGCAGCTGACTCAGAAAGTACTTCCAATGACACCCTCTTGGCGGTCCGCGCATGTCTCCATCTGCCTCTCTCCCTCATAACAATCCACCACGACCTCTGCAGCTCTGTGTCTGTGACCTAACCACACTTTGGCGTTGGGGGTCGAGGATTTAGCACTGGGTCTTCGTGCAGCCACTGTTGCCCAGTTCACTGTCATAGCAATTGTGGACACTCTGATCTTTTCAACCAGGACTTCTCCCTGTACACCAGAGTTGGGCACACAGTAGGTGCTTCATGGTTGCTTGTAGAGGAATAAGCGAATATGTGGACCTAAGAGGCCTGTCTGAAGGTGACCCTTTCTTGACCTTATGTTATAATTGGGCAGTTTTCCCATCCAGCTGTTGTCCTCAGGTCTAGCTGAGGAACACATTCGTCCCTTGGCTGTCACTAGGAACCATGGCATGCTACAGGTCTAGGGAGGAATCATGAGAAGAGATGTCCCGCCTCTCCTGAGTGTCCTAGCCTTTTACAGTATGTGTGCTTTATCTGAAAACCAGAAGTTTGCTGCTAAGATGTCAACATGTCTGTGGCCTGCACAGTGAGGGAGAGAGACAGGAGCTGGTGACACTCAGGGTAGTCATGGATAGTCTAGGGGTGCCTGGAATATAATAGTGTGGCCATCTCTGTCCATCATGTGTTAGATAGTCAAGTCATACCAATAGAACAGAGCTGCCACGGCTGAGGAGAGTATGGCCTTTGAGACCACTGACCAGTGTTATGTGAGGTAGCCCTGGAATGACGGCCTGGAGGTGTGACTTCAACTGCAAACCCACTGGAGCTCAACTCATGACTGAGGGAGACCAGCCTGGTGAGGGGTTCAAAGATGCCTTTTTTACTGCGGCAAACAGAAAACCTTGCCTCACCTCAGCTGTAATAAGCCAATTCTCTCTTCTAAATGGGTGTAATCAAATTCAGCCCCACAGCCTCATTTCCAGGCAACTTTATTCATTGTTATTTTTATTCCAAGAATTCCTTGGCATTTTCTGAGAGCCACTGAAGGGTTTAATAGCTGCCTAAGTAACGATGTGCCCTCTTTGGAGAAAACAGAGAAAAAAAGAGTCACGGCTGGGGGTAAGGTTGGGAGGACACACAAGGTCACAGACCAGGCATGGGAATGAGGCCAAAGTGGCAAAACCAAGGGGCACTCGCTGCCTGGCTGGGTGGGCAAGACAGGGCTGTGGTGGGGCCACCAGCTCTGGGGACGGGTGATAGTTACGAAAGGGCTGAGAGTCTGGGCAGAGGAGGCAGTGGGGCCTCTGGGTGGGGATGAACTCAGGCAGGGCAGCCATACCCACAGCTCAGAGGGCATGGCTCAGGGCCTCCCATCTGCTGTGCTGCTAAGGCTCCAGGGAACTGGGGTAGGCAGTGGAGCTGGTGTTTGCGGCTGTAGCCTGTACAACTCAGACACATGGAGTCCTGGCTCCCCGGAAGGAGCTACTGGCCCTTAGCTCACCTTCTCTGTGGACAGCTGGCACCTATGGGAGATCTCTGGAACCGGGAGTGCTCAGCATCTCTCCTTTGTCCTCTGCATCCAAGATGGGACCCTGAGGTGGCAGCAGAGGGCCAGGGAGGAACAGATACAGGACAGTGCTGCTTCACAGGCCTGCGGAAAGACCCACGCTGTCTGGAGGACTGGGGAGCATCCTGGACAGATGACACAAAGGTCAGACATGCCAGGCTAGGATGAGGACAGGTCGGACATGCAGATGACATATGGGTGGCTGGAATGGGACTCAGCATTGAGAGATATTAGGGAAGCATTAAGTGAAAATTTGGAGGGGCTGAGAACCTGAAGGGATTCAAGATGCTGGAGACAAGAGATTAGAGCAAGAAGTTAGGACTCCCAAGATGGAGCTGCTCACCAAGACTGAGCTACGTCTCTTGAAACCCTCTTAGTACCTGAGTCAGAGTGAGAGCTACTTCTAGCCCTCCGGACCTCTTGGTCCTCTCCCATATGGCCCACCATCCTCCTTGACAAAGGGAGGGCTGGCCGGTGTGTTTCTCATTGTGCCATTTAAATCATTAAACAGTTCTTTTGTAAGAGCCATTTGACGTTCAGGAAGTCCTTTGATGCCTTTCAAAGGCGTTTTAATAAGTGTTTCTAATCCTCTTCTCTTCAAAAACAGGAAGTCACTGTGTGCAGACCGTAAACACCAGAAGGACCAAGTTAGAATGGCGAAGCAGAAGACCCAGGCACCCGGTGGTTGCTGAGCCCACCCTACATGGCCAGAGCCTATACACCAGGGAGACCTTGGTCTGGAGATGAACCTCAGTCTGTGGAAATGCTGAGCCAAGATCACAAATGACACCTGGGCAGGCCCTAATGAAGGAGGATGTTTCTGCAAAGCCACACTGTGCTCCCCCGAGCTCACTCCTCGGCCAGCTGCCCCGACCTACAGTACTGCCCAAACTTTGAGTCATCTAAGCAGGGAACCCCGGCTGGTCTTTGTTCTCTCATGTTCTGTGGTCTTCTGTCTACACCTACATTGCTTCTGTATCCCAGAATCCCCTCTTTTGACCTTGCTATGCTGCAGGGTCCTACTCGTCCCTCAGAGCTCATCCTCTGTGATGACCCGTCCCTAGGTTCCCTTTCCCCCTCCAGCCCCAGAACCCCTTCCCTGGGCCTTCAGCTCAAAGGAAACAGCTCTTCCCAACCTGACCTGAGGTTATGTATGATCAAGCCCTACCTGCAGTTTTCTCTCTGCGGGGTGGGGCAATTGGCTCTGTCTAGGAATACTAGCAGGAAGTAATTACATCTAGAGAATTCTGCCTCCACCCCATCAGTAACACACACACATACACATAACCCTGTGATCCAGCAAGCCACCTAGAATAGCAGGGAATATATATAACCTTTGTCACCATACAGTATCCTGATGCAAGCTGTGCCCAGGGGCCACCAGAGGCCACGAGGGCAGCAGAGAGAGAAGCAGGAACTGACAAAGGTTGCAGCTGGGCTAGAGAAGGTGCTTGCCCCTGGAACTATGCAAATGCCTCTCCCTCTTCAGAAACTTGGTGGACACACAAACCAGCTCGACCTGAGAATCTGTCGACTTCTTTCCAACCCCCTGTGCCCTTCCTATGCTTTCATTCACTCTGCAAGCAGGTGCCTAGCCTGCGCAGAAACTAGTGGATCCATGGGGTCAGGACAAAGATGTGCTGCCCTCAGGGGACCCTTAACCCCTAGGCCAACCCACGCAGATAAAAGCAGGCTCTATCCAGAACACTATGTGTGTCCCACTGTGCCTTGTGATGGTTCATTTTAACTGTCAACGTGAAATCAAGACTCACTTAGGAGGAGAGTTTCTGAGAGAATTGTTTAAATCAGGTTAGCTTGTCTATTCAGATCAGCTTACCTATAAGGTTAGCTTATAGGTATGTCCGGGGGCGGGGGGGTTATCTCGATTGTGCTACTTGGGATAGGAGGACTAGCCTAAAAGAGAGGCATCACTCCCTGGGTTTAGATCCTGAGCTGGGTAAGAGTGGAGAAAGCGAGAGGAGAGTACGGCACGCGCACACACACTCTCTACCTGCTTCAGGGCCCCACTGCCCTGTTTTTTTCTGCTATGGGACTACACCTGGAACCGTGAGCTGGAAATCAACATTTTGCCCCTAAGAGCATCAAGAAAAAAAACCTAAGAAAACAGCAGCAAGAAAGGCAGCTATTTCCATGATAAACCTGACCATGATACCTTAGACCTGTTTAGCAGAAGGAATATTTGGCATTTGGCATCTTGGTAAAGAAAAGCCATTGAATGCTGTAAGCAAATATTAACCGGTGTCCTAGTGATGGACTAGAAGACAGTGTTACTGAGTGAAGCAGGAGTTTGTGACTCTTCAGAGGGAACAAGGACACTGTGAGGAACTGGACTGGGGCTTGTCTGTGTGATAGCCTGGCTAAGACTCTGGCTTCGTTTTGCCCATGTCCTGAGAACTGAGTGAAGCTGAATTTAAAGAGGATAGACTCATTTATTTTGAGTGGGAAACGTCAAGGCAGCACTGGAGTCAAGCTGGTATTGAAGAAGCCATTGTAACAGAGAGGTTAGCACCATCGCAGCCTCCTCTGCCGCATTAGGACAGCAGGAAAGCATTTAGTCAAGGTCAGTTTACAACTGGTGCAGCTGTGGTTTGTATCTTCAGCTATATCTTGAAACCGGCAGCAACAGAACTTGACAATGTCCTAAGTGGCCATAATTTACTGGTTTTAGAGGCAAAGATGCAGGACTGAGGGGTCATGGGGAGCTGCTTAGGTTGGGCACCATGAAGCATGTCCGTGATCCCTGTTGAGAGGCCATTGCATGAGGCTGTGAAAGTGAAGCCTCAATTGCAATGAGACAACAGAATATTGGAGGTGCCCAGACCATGGGACGTTTGCCCAGAAGAACTGTGGGTATGGTGTGTAGCCAGCTTAGGGGAAAACCTGTGTGTGCTGAGGCGGCAGAGCTAAAGGGGATGAGGTTACCCAAGCTCTTCCGAACCAAGATAATTACATTACAAGCCCTAGATGCTGGACATGGAGCTTTAGGATTTGGGGCTTTTGTCTGCTGGGTTTTGTTTTGGTGTGATTTCTCTTTGTTATGCCCTGATTTTTCCTTTTAAAGTGTTGGGATGTTTTTAAAGATTCTCTCTCTCTCTCTCTCTCTCTGTGTGTGTGTGTGTGTGTGTGTGTGTGTGTGTGTGTGTGTGTGTGTTGCTCAGGCAGCTTTGGATCCCTGGAGATGGAGTGACAGTCAGTTGTGAGCTCTAGCAGATGCTGAGAACCAAACTCAGGTCCATTGAAAGAGCAGCAATGGCTCATCGCTGATGAGCCCATCTCTCTAGCACCAAGAGCTGGACTTTTTAAAGACTATAGGAACTTTTACAATTGGATGCTGATGTACATTATGAGAAAAACATGAGGCTTCGGGGATAAGGGGTGGAAGGGTATGGCTTAAGGTGATGTGTCCGTGTATCAGGTTGGCAAGTGATGGGACTGTGATGGTTGTAATTGCCAACTCGGCACAACCTAGACTCATCCATGAAGAGAATCTCAATTCTCAATCTCATTAGCCTGTGGGCATGTCTGTGGGCATGGTCTTGCATACATTAATTGATGTGGGAGGACCCAGTCTAAAAGTGGGTTTGGGTCCTAGACTGTGTAAGAATAGAAAAGTCAGGCATAGGATTAGATAAGATTACCCATTGATTCACATTTCTGTTTCAGTATAAGTAGATAAAATATTGCAGAGTCATAAAAAAAAGAATAGAAAAGTCAAACTGCGCACAGGCGTGCGTGCGTCTATTCTCTCTCTGATCTGAACTCTAGGTTTGACTAGCTGGCTCCTCCTGCCATGACTTTTCCACTGTGGCAGATCATAACTCAGAACTGTAAGAAAAGTAAAACCAGGATTCCCTAAGTTGTTTTGTCAGAGTATTTTATCATAGCAACAAGAAGAGGTTTTTCTTTAACGTGTCCTGCTAGGACTTTTCACAGGGAGAGGGACACAGAGCTAAATAAAATGATGCTTGCTGTGCAGTAATTGCAGCTGCACAGGGGTCCAGAGATGTGCAAAGGGGTAAGTCTGTGAGATGCCCCTGCATACAAGACACCCTGGTCTAAGAATCAGGTGGTCTCAGCTCCAGAGCAGGCCCAGGAGAAGGGTCCTACCTGAGACCCAGGTGACTCCACAACATAACAGACTCCATATCAAGGGCTGCGGAGGCCAGTCAGAGAGTCCTCAGACTGGTATTTCCAAGAACCCGGGTTGGGGTGTTCCTGTGGACACAGGGTTACCTATTGCAGCCTGAAAGGGGTGCTTCTGTAGACAGAGTCACTGTCCTTGTGGTTAATGGGTGTAAATGTGCGTCAAATGTCGCAAGCGATAGTGCCTCTCCCTTAAAATCTAGCCTAACAGAGCAGCTGGGCTCAACCACAATGTCAGGGGTACATTGCCCTTTCCAGTTTGGGGAGTGACTGAACTAGGCCCAGGGTGAGTCTGTTGACTTCAAGGGAGGCTGGAAAAGGACAAACTCTGGGGGTAACCCTGAGATGGGCAGGAAGAATTCTGATTGTGAAAACAGAGAGGGTCAGACAAGGTGTGCCTGCTCGGTTCTTACTGACTGTGAGGGGAAGCAATTTGTGCCGTGGTTTTGACGGGAAAGTATGACGCATGCCAAGATAGCAGTAGGCGGGGGGGTCCCTGAGAAACTAGTAAATGAAGAACATCCCTGCTTCCTGCGGAGGGGGGCACCAGAGCAAGGCATACTGTTGTGGACCCAGAAGGGATGACAGTGAACTCCAGGCCCATCACTGTGGAGATGCCAAGTGGACGGAAAGGTGGGGAACACCATGGGGTAGAGGGCAGTGCCTGGTGATGACTAAACTAGGGAAATGAAGAATACGGAGTGGGGAGCAGGACTGGCCTTTGTGGGCCCAGGAAAGTGGGAGGCCACCTGCCTGAGGCAGCTTTCTGCACTCCAGAGCAAGGGTGCTGGACTGTGAGGCCACTGTGGCTGGGAAGGCCGCTGAGGTCTGGCTAACATGCACCCTCCAGAAACTATCCCCAGTTTCCAAGGTGAGAGAGGGGCAGGAGCCAGGCTCAAGAGGCAGCAGGGCCCCTTGGGGTCACCTCCTTAAAACTTGCCTGATGAACTCCTAGAAAGACAGAGGAGGAGACCCTAGCCAGGCCCAGAAGAAGCCCTGAACCCAGCAATAAGACAGCACCTTGAAGGGATTGGGGGGCAGAGGTAAGGGCCTGCAGTCCCAGACACAGAAACCCCACTCCCGGCTCCTAATATATTCCCTACAAGTCTTTTTCCCTTTTACTGACTTGTGTGGATGGCAGGCAGTACGCAGGCTGGTGGCACTGGCTCCCAGGAGCATCCCCCACAACAGACTGCCAGACTCTTACTTGATTCCAAAAGTCCTGTGGAAGAATAAACAGGTACAAAAATCAAAAGAGGCATGCAGGACTCTAGTTGGGCCATAGGGCGTCCTCTTCTGAATGAGTAGCAAAGAAAACACTAGCCCAAGGCTGTAGGGAGGAGTGAAATTCTGAGTGATTGTGTGTTGTTGACATGCGCATAGTCATGTCAAGGACCCCAGTGACCCAACCCCATGGGAGGGGCAAAGCTTTCCCAGGCGAGGCTCAGAGGGCTGGCCAGGCCTCTCCCAGGTCAGACTGCAAATGTTGTGTGTGGGTGGGGGGGATGTGGGGGAGTCAGTCAATCGTAGCTTTCTCCTGGATCTTCACAGCATGAGACCTGTCCCTTATGGAGACTGCTCCTACTGAGATTAGCCACACCCTCCTGCTTGTTTACCTGTATGCAATAACCTCTCCTCCCTGTACAACTGTTTATAATAAACACACTGAGCTTCCAGGGTGCTGTGGTTTCCTCACCAGAGAGCCCTGCTCACCAGATCCCAGCCCTGCTGTGTGTCTGTGTGCTTGCCCTTCCTTCATTCCCTTGCCACCCAAGTCAGGCTAATCCCTACATGCCTGCAGAAAAGGACTGGTCTGTGGCCCCTCTGGGCAACAGAGCACTCAGCCAGCTCTCAGGCACCTTGTAAAGATGAGAAGTCAGAGCCCAGAAGGGATGCCCAGGTGGTAAGGCACCGGCCCTGCAAACAGGGGACCTGGGTTTGGATACTCAGGATTCTTGTAAAAATGCAACACATTTCTATAATCCCAACTCTGGGGAGGTCTAGGCAGGCAGATCCCTGTGCTTATTGGCCAGGCAGCTCATTTGAATCAGTGAGCTCCAGGATCAATGAGAAACTTTGTCTCCAATAATAGTAATAATAATAATAATAATGGTTAAGAGGAGGAGATTAATTCCAAGGTTGTCTTCTGGCCTCCACATGCACACTCACATACATGCATACTCATATACATGCACGTGTGTGCACACACATACACACACACACATATAGGAGGAGAGGGAAGCAGAGAAATCCTCTGGGTCACACAGCAGGTCTGATCTGGGACATACTGGGACTACAAACCTCAGGCCTCCCAGAGTTATCGAAGGATCTGATCCCCATACCATAAAGCTACCCCATAGTCCAAGTGAATAAAGTCCCGAGAAGCAAGAGGAGCCTGAGGACCCCAGGAACGACCCTCTCACCCATAAGGCTCAGCTAGTTTGGAAGGAACCAAGGAGCCGGAGGGTCTTCGCCAACCCTGTCACTCCCCACTTCTCTCCATGTCCTACCCCACCAGCTGTTCCCTAATCCTGGATGTCCTCCTCCATACTGTGCCCAAGGGGGCCCTGGTCTGGCCGCAGACCACCAGTTCCTGGAAAGGCCACCCTGGGAATTGTTGTCCCGCCAGCTGAGGTCCATGGTACAGCCTGCAGAGTGAGACCAGCGGTTCAGGTCCCTTCTGGGATCGTTCACATTTCCAGGAAAGTTGCAACACATTAGAGAGAAGCTGGTCATACCCTTTCCCATTGGCCTAGAAAGAGATATGGGGGAGGGGGCACAGACCTCTCCCTGCTGTGCCTGTAATGAGGACAGCCTTAGAGGGAGGGCAGGCAGCCACTGCCAGGACACCTCCCAGGGGGACAATTACCAGACCTAAGGTGCTGGTGGCCCTTAACCGAAGCAGGACCAAAACTCTGCTTCTCCGAGGCCACCCAGCAAGGCTCCACAGAGCCACAGAAGGCTGCAGAAGGGCAAGAACAGGATGGCAACCTCCAATTTACCCCACGGGCTAGGCATGGAGGCTGGCAGGCTGCTCCTCACTCCCCCAGGAGTGAGCTCTCCTCTTGAGGGTGGGCTGGGCCTTATGACTCACTTCCTCACAACCATGCCATGGCCTGAAAGACCATGGTTTCTGCCCCCATGGGATCCTTCTGCTTCCCAGTTTGTGGGCCTCCCTGAAGTGAGCTGTAACACTAAGAAGACATGTGGTCGGGAGCTAAGGATCCATCCCCATCCCCTCCATCCTTCCACTCCCACAATCCACCCCACCCTGCCCCACAGCCCTCACTCTCACCATCAGGGAACAAGACCTTAGGTCCAGCAGATCCCAGTAAACTAGGCCTACAGCCTCACTGAGAAAACTCAGGAGCTGGTCCTGCCCCGGGGCAGACCAGGTAGATAAAGCTCTACATATAAGGGAACCTGGGTTACACTTGAGCTTGGAGTCCTGGGACACACACACACACCTGGGGGATAATAGACACTGGTGTTCCCCAATGGGGGCTAGTGAACCTTGTTACAGCAATGAGTGTGTAACAAGAGGACAAGGGAAACCAAGACACTAGCAGGCTACCCACATGAGCAGTGACCCCTGAAAGCTGACAATCGGCTGGAAGGGGGGATGAGAGGAGGGTTAGGGGGAAGGATGGGCCATAGGATAAACAGAAGCAGTCCTCAGCATGAGAGGGACACACTGTACACCACCCTTCCCCCCTAAGCTCCCAACCCCATCCATCCAACATCACCCCCAGATCTCCCCCACAGAGTTTCACCTTCCCTCCTCAGACCCAGTGAAGTGCCTGAGTCTCTATCATTCATGCATTCTTCTCAGCCTCCAGTCTCCCCAATCCAAGCCTCACATTTTTCCATTAGCCCGATCCCTGGACCACAAACCCTCTCCCAGCCTGCCCTGCGGGGCCCACAGCAGGTGCCTGAAGATTAATGGCTTAGGGGCAAATGGAAACACCTCCAAGGTGTCCCTGCCCCTAAGCAGTGGTGAAAGCAGGACTAGAGGTGGACATGGGTCCCTGCTGGTCACTCCATGTACCACAGAGCCCCTCTTGCAGCCTGTCCTTGTAGGATTCAGAGCAGAGCCCAGAGACATTCCTGGGAAGGACTCCTTCTCAGTGGTGGGGTGGGGTGGGGTGGGGGCTAGGGATCCCCACCCTTCTGTTTGCAAGAGAGCAGAGCAGATCTTCCCAGAAGAAGGGAGTGATGAGGCCCAGAGCCAGAGCTTCCCTGGGGGAGGGAACAAGGACAAAAAGCCCAGAGTGGTCAGAACCAGTGAGCATCATGAGAGACTAAAAGTGAACTTAGAATGCCTCTGTAAGCCCCTGAGAAAAGAAGGGTCAGGGTCAGACCTGACTATGACCACCAGACCCAAGAGGCCCCCAAGCTCAGGCTTGCAGGACTCCTAGGCTGCGGCCGGTCTAAAGCCTGAGGTCATTGCCTTAGACATCACTTCTCCAAGAGAAGTCCATCTCAGGAAGCAGGGAAGCGGCTGTGTGGAGGGCAGTAGGTGGCCTGGGCTACAGCTTCAGTGAAACAGGACCCTCACAGGCCTAGGCACACGACTCCTGCAAACCCCAGTCCCTCTGCCAGGCAGCACAGAGCTCCCCAAAGAGAACTGACAGATGATTTAAAGGGTGTCCAGAAAGAAAGAGAAATCCTGTTTTAACATTTATTTATGGTCACATGTATTGAAAAAATATATATATAGCATGTCCAACCCACAGTTCCAGATTCTGCCATTTAGGTCATAAGCATTTAAGCTTAAAAAGCAAGTTGATTTTAAAACATTAAGTAAATGATAAAACTGCTAATAGGAGTATACAATATCAAATCTGATCACCGGGGTCACCTGGCCTGCGTTTCTTCGCCAAAGAATGAAACCTCCCCTGGTCTAAGCCACAACTATTTTGGACCTTGTTGCGGCAGCCGGCAGCCGTCCCTGCACCCTCACGCGCAGGCACAGCCCTGCGGCTAGGGAAGATGTTCAAGGCAGGGAGGACCAAAGAGTGCAAAGGCCCTGCCTGGGGCAAGAACAGGATGCTGTGCTGAGTGCAAGGGCACCTGGGAACAAAACAAGACTGAGCCAGGCTGCACCACAATCCGGAGCATGCTAGCCTGGATTGCCCCCTCTCTGTGTCTGTGGAGTCCCAAGCACAAGGCCTGTGAAGAGTGTGTCCTCCTCAGCTCCACACTTACCAGACAGAAGGGGAGGCTCCAAGGATCCTGCTAAGTACAAGAGGGCCTCTGGAATCCTGCCCTTCCCACGCACAGTGATCAAAGGACCCAACCCCAGTTGGGTACCGGGTTCTCCCTAGGAGCCTAGGAACAAGAAACTGCCTACCTAGGTCAGGGTAGCAGATAAGGGCAAAGAGGACCACGCCCAACCCCACCAGGGCTTGGAAGTAGGAAGTAGTAGATGTCACAGTCCTCGGTGGAAGTGGGTGGGGGAGGGGTACTGCCATTATCCCCCTCCTGGGCCCACAGAGCTCACTGGATATTGGCCTTACTCAGTGGCCAGGGCCTCATGGACACAGACCACAGGCCAGTCAGCTGAGAGCAAACTACTCACCTAGGAATGCTTAATAAGGCTTTCCTCCTTCTCCACAGCTAAGCCAGAGCCACTGCCCGGAGATCCCAGAGCCATGCCCGGAGACACCAGCCAGCACGGGCCTGCCCTCACTATCTCTCTTCCTACTCTAGGAAAACTGACATCCCCGGGCCACAGGTGTTTCCCACGCTGTGAAGAATCCAAGTTCAAACATCTGAGTGGAATAAGATCCATCTCCCCCGCCCCTACACTCTGCTCTGAACACTAGAGGTCTTCCCCAGGCTTGTAATACTGCATGAGGGTCAGTCTGCGCCAGGAGTTCCCAGACTTGGAACAGAGATTCCCACTTCAACCCCATCTCAAGCTGGTGCTCGCCCCACAGGGTCCCGAAAAACTGAGCAGGTTTGAAGGCAGGTGGGGCATCATTTCCTCAAGGGCTCTGGGGAGTGAGCTGTAGAGAGAACAAAGGAAGGCAAAGCACGACCCGCTGAGCGGGTGCCTCCTGCACCTTGACATAGACAGCACCTGGCTGGACAGCACTCCGAGGAAGCCGTCTGCAAATGCGCCCTGTACTTTCTGGACTCTTTCCCCACACCCCGTCTGTATGTTCCCTTCCTCACCCATCTGTCCCTCTCCCGGCCACACAGCCCTCCGATTGGTCCATCCCAGAGTCAGGCACATCCTCTTGCAGAGCCCAGGCCCGTGCTTGGCCATCCCAGAGTCAGGCACCTGCTGCCTATCATCTTAGAGGCCTCCCTTAGCTCCAGAGGTTCATACTGCAGAGGTAGGGCAGGCACTGTGTAGGCGAGGCCTGGGAGGGCTGGGGTACCAGTTTGAACTGACCCACAGTGATTGGTACAGAGCTTCAGAAGGACCTGTCATTGTATTCAGCCACCAGCCTCTCCGGAGCTTTACCTCATCACCAGCCTTGCGGTCCCGCTGGTGAGTCCCTGGGAAGGGCCAGTGCCCTGAGAAACTGAGTTCCCGCAGGGAGAAGGGTACAGCCCCCCTATGAAGGAGCATCTGTAGCAGCAGCCACATCCTGGTCCCCAAAGGCTTCATAATCCCCAGGCAGGTGCTTGCTTCCACCTGTACCTTGTAATGGCCTTCCCACCTGGTCTAGCTGCTTTCTTTCTGTTGCTGCATTGAAAACACCGTGACAACAGCAACATAAAGAAGAAAGGGTGCATTTAGCTCACTCTTCCAGGTGACAGCCCTTTGGGACAGTCACGGCAGCAGGAACTTGAGACTTATGGTCACAGCACATCCACAGCCAAGGGAAGAACAAAATGAACACACAATACTCATCGGGAAGCCAGTATCCTCTGCACAGCCCAGGGCTCAAAACCAGAGAATGGTGTCACTCATGTCCTTCAGGCTGGGTCCCCCTACATCAACCAAGGCAATTGAGACAGTCCTTCACAGGCCTGTCCCCAGACCAACCTGATATAGACAGCTCTTGATTGAGAGCATTCCCAGGTGATTCTGCGGTGTCTGACTTAGCCATCACAATTGGGTGCGGTGCGGCACACCTTCAATCCCAGGGCGCAGGAAGCAGAAGCAGGTGAGTCTCTGTGAGTTCCAGGGCAGCTTGCTTCACATAGCAAGTTCAAAGAGAGAAAAATAGTAACACTAACCCTCACATCCACCTTCCCTGCCCGAGGTTGACCTCTCCTTGCTTTCCTGTCTTTGTACATGCCCTCTGATTCTTCCCAGGGTTGGTGTCTACATAGAATAACCCTTTGAAGCCTTGAGTGAGAGTGTCCACTGCCCACATATAATGTCCTCTGTCCAGGTAGGATCTCAGCATCACTGAGTGGCAATGACCCTTCCCAGGCCAGTGACCCCTACCCCTCCAAGCACCAGCACCAGGAATAATATACAGCGTAACTGATACTCCTATTAGCTCTGGAGACTTAGAAAGTCCTGGAACATTAGGAACATGGAGACATGGTGGGATGCCACCATCTACCTAGGGCCTGAGTGCAGCCCAGTAGCTCTGAAGCAACAGAGAGCAGAAACTCAGCCACTAAGCCAAATCCTTAGCCTCGTCCATTCCCAAGGCCAAGTCACCCAAGGCCACCGAATGAACATGACTCACATTGGGGTCCCTTGTGCCCCTCACCAAGCTATGGGTCGCTTAAGGACAGGTCCTTGGTCTGAGCAGAGCCCATTGTAGTTTAGATTGAGCTGGGGGTGGAGTGAACACAGGCAGTGATGGGCATGGATGGACATTATGGAGGAGGCGTTAAGCAAGGAGCTCCCACACTGATGACTGCAGCCAGAAGATGCAGCGGCCCAAGGGTGTGATGGAGCGGTATCACTTGTCACAAGCAAGGATGTAATGGAGCAGTGTCCCCTGTCACATGGATAAGCCTGGAGGACACTCAGATGTGGATCCTAATGGCTTCCTAAGAACCGAGTGAGCCCTGAGGGACATACACACACTCATGATCTCTGCCTCTTGCCCAATCCCGTTCTCACCACAGGGGAATCTGCCAGCAAGAGGCCACTGTGAGATGTGGCCCCTCAACCCCACACCCCCAAGACTGGAATGAGCCTCCTCCCTGGGACTCGCAGGCCTGTGGGATCGATCATGTTAGCATAGACTAGGGGGTTTGCAGCTGAGACAGAGGGATTCATAAACAGAAAGGGGGGTAGCTGCAAGCTGCTGAGGAGAAGGAGGGGGCCACAGCCATTCATGCCCAGGAATATTCTAGAGCTGCTGGGCTGTACTCAGACCTGAGTGGACAAGCATTGCATAGCTGTCTGTGAGTTACTAGCTGAGAACTGATTTGGCTTTACATGGAATGGGTCTCCTATTGCCCCGGGCTGCTTTGAGTCACATGTGAGGGAAGCCACATGTGGTCCCAAAACAGAAGGGACAGAGATGCTCACGTGCCTAGGAGGAACCCTGCCTCCCTGGTCATTCCTGGGCATGTCTAGCCAGTGGCTCTGAGGCCAGGGCCCTGAGGGGCAGGTGTGGCCTCCCAGGGTTCCACATGCCTTCACTCTCACCAGGAGCTTCCCTGGGGAAGAGTAGGCCGCAGAGCAGAAAGTTGACCATGCCAGGGCAGCCAGAGGGCCTTGTCTGTCCAAAGGGTTGAGTCAGGGCAGCCAGCTAAATGTTGGCCGGGTGACTGCAACACAACAACCCTGGGAAGGTCTCCCCGAGGTCTGCAGCCAGGGGCTCACTGCTAACCGAAGCACCGAGTCCCATGGAAGTTGCTCCCCTTAGGAGAAGGATGTTTTCATTCAGGCTCACTAAATCCAGCAGCTTCCCAAAGTGCAAAAGATGGTAGTGGAGGAAGGAAGAAAGGGCCTACACACACACACACACACACACACACACACACACACACACAGACGCACACACACACTGAAACTGCCACAATAGGAATTCACGCCCTGAGGATGTCAGCATCAGGAAGTCCTTCTACTGTGTGTTCTAACGCAAGGACAGCATCACCCACGTGTCACACAATAGCCCTTAAAGCCCTGACTCACCACTGACCTGCCCAGGATCCCACAACTGCCTGACCAGGACAGTATTCAAAACTACAGGAACATCCCGCTACAGCCCCAGATGAAGCCACACCTCTAATGTGCTCCTTTTGCCATTCTGCAAACAGTTAACCAGTTCCCTATCCAAATCTATTTAATTAGTATACATTTTGTCACTGTGACCAATGCCAAAATAACACAGGATTAAGCAAGCTACAGAGTACCCGCTCCTACCCTGCTTCACATTTCCTCTGGGTTTTAGCAACCTGGGCTGGAATAGTGATAACTCATGTTCTTTGGCTAGTCGTCGTCAACTACCAGCTCTCCTTCAATAGCATAACAGCTCCTGACGCCACATCTACCATCCCACAGTAAACACAGGGAGTGGAGAGGCGAACACACTTCCTCTCTTCCCTCCAAGGGACTCAGACGGCTCGTGGTCACTTTATCCACACCTTCATCAAGGACTTGGGCAGACGGGTACACAGACTACTGCGAAGGAGGCTCCAGTTTGCCTCTTCAGACACACCCTGCCTGAATTTGGAGCTCCTGCTATGCTAGGAGGAAGTGAGAAGCAAGCCACTGTCATGGACACATCATCTCCAGGCCTCTGGAAGCTAGTGAGCCAGGACCCTGAGGAAGAGACCTCTGCATGGGGTTGGGGAGGGGAAGGAGGAAGGCTACTTAGTGAGGAATGAGGTGGAGGGGCCCTGGGATGGACTGTCTGTCTGTGTGGAGCTCAGAAAGGTGGGCAGGCTTTGATGGGGTCAACTGGACAGTTTCAGGAGAAGATTCAGCAGCTAATGACCAGGCATGGAGCCCATGGCTCGGGACAAAAGTCAGAACTTGAGACAGAGACCGTGTTCAGTTATGTGTCCTTCTACACAGCTGTGGGTCCTGTCTCCTGAGCCCTGGTCGGTATTCTCAGTGAATAGCCAAGGTCCCCACTGAAGCTACTGGGGAGCCAGGCTCACGGGGGGAGGGGTGTTGTGGAGTAGGGACAGTGGATATTGAAGTGTCCCCAGAAGATGGAGATAATGAAGGGGGCACAGCCCCCACCAAGGCCTGAAGGACAACTCCCCATCAGGGGTGGTGTGCTGATTGGGTACAGCATACAGATCTTAGGAAAGGGAGAACGGAGGGGTGTGCCAAGTCCAGGGGACACAGCAGAGCCCAGAGCAAGAGTCTAAGAGGTTCAGCCTAAGACTGGGAGGGCTTCCTGCAGGAGGCTGCAAAGTGCTGCTGGGTGAGGCTAAGGGAACTGGAAAGCCCCAGCCATACCAGGCCACGTACAGGACAGTCCCTGCCGACCATTGTACACCCAGAACTGAGTCTGACATCACCTCACATCCCACCAGAGCCTCCCCAGTGACCTCAAGAGGTGGAGATTCTTGCCCCAAACTCAGAAAGAAGGAGCAAGTCACTTCCCGGAGGACACACAGCAAGGATTTGGGGTTCAAAATAGTAAACATTGTTTGGAGTTTTCCTGCCACTTGGAAAGTCCTCCAGGCACCAGCTGGCAGTGACATCCTGAAGGCAGGGACAGAGGACCAAGGATGTTCATTCCAGGCATCCCCCAGGAGGCAGGGACAGCACCCTTCTCCTGGATAAGAGAAACCCAGGTCCAGAGGTAAAGCCGGGCCACAATGCTGATCAGTGGGCGGCGGGACTTGAATCCAAGCCTCCAGACTCGGCTGGTTCTCCCTAGTTCTCTTTGAGCCCCGCCCCCTGCTGTTTTTCTGGCTCCTGCTCAGGGGAGAGAACGCACTCTGAGTCTCTGGTTCCCTGGGAGAAATCCATTTTCAGAATCTGGAGGTGTAGGCATGTGTTCTTTCTGCCTTTCCAGAGAGCCCTTCCTGAGGACAGAGGTGCCCCCAGGAGCCCTCTAGGGCATGGAAGGACCCCGGCAGTGTAAGCCCAGCACAGGGTCTTGGGGAGATGACAACATTCAGGGACAAGGTCTCCTCCGGAGTTTAGAATTCATCCAGTTCCTCAACCTCTAACAACCCTGCTCACCTTCCACCTGGTGACCTCCAGGGCTCCCAGGAGTGGACAGCCACTGTACCTGCTTTGATGACCATCAGCACCTGCAGACAGCCAGGCCACTATGGTCCTGGTTGCTGAAGCCTTCAAGACTGCTTACCCTGCATAGGGTAAGGGCAGCACTGTGAAAGTCTTCCAATAGTAGGAGCCTCTCCCGGAGAGAGAAGGGAAGGAAGGGAGGAGGAGAGGGAGGCAGAGTAGGGGTGGGGAGATGAGTCTCCCTTCCCCCATATACCTTCCCCTCAGCCCTCCTGTCAAGCCCACATTTCACTTTATCCCCGCCCCCCCCCGCTCTACCCCACCCCTTTCATACTTGGCTCTAGAAGGGGGCTCTGTCCTCTCCTCCCCACACATCCTTGAGGCAGCCCCTGACCACAGATTCCTGGGTAGATCCAGTCCCAGTCCCTTCCATAGAATGTGCTCAGGCCTTCGAAGCCCCACCCATGAACCAATCACTGTGGGCAAGGACCATAGTAGGCCTAGAGCCCCCAAGAAGCAATTCCACTGGCTCCAGAGTTTAAACCCAAGAACTAGGATCTCATCCGCAGCCATAAGCCTGAAAGGTCCAGCAAAGCCAGCCTGCCCCAGCCTTCTGACTGGGCCACCACAGTACTCCTAAAAAGAGCTCCAAGCCTTCAGGACCAGCAGTAGGTAGCTCTCTGGCACAGTGGTCAGTCACTGATGAAGAGAAATACCCCCTGGGACATGCTGGCCTTCAATGCCCAGACTCCACCTGCCAGGCCATAGTGCTAGAGGCTGAAGACCGGCTCCCTCCACCCCAGGGCTGCTGTTGTAAGATTGCTCCCTGTGAGCTCCCACAGGCCCATGCTGGAGTTCTCCTGGAACCAAACCTTGCCACCCTCCTAGGAACCATCCACATCTTTTGTCTCCTTCCAGGTCTCTGGGAGGAAGTTTCAAGCATTCTGAGATGCTGGATCTTATCTCCAGGGCAACAGGATCCCTGGAGGATCCAAGGTGGCGTACGGCAAGAAGTTCTGATCTGAGAGAGAGGGAGTTGGTTCCCAGAGAACAGATCTGTGCTTGAGCAAACAGTGTTAAGCGCCTCATCATCATGGTTTAGGACCCAAAGGACGATATCATGGCCAGGATGCCCGTGCCACATCCCTAAGGGCCTAGCCCTTCCACCACCTCCACCTGAGTGGGCACCTACCATTACCTCTCCAACTTCAACCAAGCCACTTGGAACTGTAGCAGATGATATTCCTCCTTAGATTTCACCAGGCTTCTCTTCCACCCAGGTCTTTGAAGACTGTAGCTTCTTACTCATCCACAAGCAGCAGTATCCTGTGACACTGACCATAGTCATACTTTACTGGGCTTTATGAGGATGACCATGAAGCCATCTCTGTCTACAAGCCCCATTCTCCTCTCCCTATCTCTTAGTCCATTCTCTAAGAACCTCACCAGGCCAGTAGCATCTCCCAGCACTCACCTCTCCAAGGAACCCATCATGAGACGGGCTGGTGTGGTCCTTCAGATCTGTTGAAGTAGTGTGGGTACCACATGGGTGGGTAGAAGAGTAGGTGGACAAAGAAACATATTAATGGCCGAATAGATACATGGATGGGTGAGTAGATGGATAACAGATGGACTGTCAGATGAGTAGATGGACAGATTGATGGAGTAGATGAATGGATGAGTAGATGGATGATGGATGGACAGATAAGATGTGTGGGTGGGTGAATAATATATGGACAGATGGATGGCTGGGTGGGTGGATGGATAAATGATGAAGGATAGGTGGAGAGATAGATGGGTGGGTGGGTAGATAGATGATGGACAGATGGAATGGGAAGGCTGGCAGACAGATGGGCAACTTGTGGATGGGCAGTACCATTTCCTAACAGGATTGGGGCACGTGCTTCCCTGGAAGACTCAGCATCCTATGAGTCTGAGAAAGGCATAGCGATTCCCTAATGTTGCATCAACACTTGAAAACACACCCAGCTGAGCACCTGGCACACAGTAGGCACTTCAAGCACCAGAGTACCCTTGCTCCTCATTGTTCATGCCATGTCTCCTGAGACAACCGGGAATGAGTTTCTACCATCCTGAAGAACTGTATTTCTTGCACACTGAACCACTTCGCTGAAACAGACTCTTGTCCAACATGAAGAAGCCACCAGCCCCAGGAATAGCCCCCAGGCAGGAAGAAGAGGCAAGAAGAGCCCGCTTCCACTCCCACCCCTCTCCCTGGGGAATGACCCAGGGGACAGCTCAAATCTACAGGGTGAGGTCACTAGATCCACTCCCACCCCTCTCCCTGGGGAATGACCCAGGGGACAGCTCAAATCTACAGGGTGAGGCCACTAGATCCACTCCCACCCCTCTCCCTGGGGAATGACCCAGGGGACAGCTCAAATCTACAGGGTGAGGCCGCTAGATCCACTCCCACCCCTCTCCCTGGGGAATGACCCAGGGGACAGCTCAAATCTACAGGGTGAGGTCACTAGATCCACTCCCACCCCTCTCCCTGGGGAATGACCCAGGGGACAGCTCAAATCTACAGGGTGAGGTCGCTAGATCCACTCCCACCCCTCTCCCTGGGGAATGACCCAGGGGACAGCTCAAATCTACAGGGTGAGGTCGCTAGAGTCATATCACAGCCTAATCTCACAACCCCTACTCAACCAGGGGAGCCTGAAGAAGCTTCCAGAAAGAGAAAGACAAACATCAGAGGCAGGAACTAAGTCTGTCCTCCAACCTCTCATCTTTCTCTTTCCCTGAGCAGCAGCATCTTTTGAGGATCTTGAGTCAAGAAGGTTCTAGTATGCCTAGGAGGTCATGGAGCCCAGCAGGGACGATGGGCACAGACTAGAGAAGAGCCAAGCAGGAAGCCACCATTCCTCCCAAGGGGCATGCGTATTGTTTCTGTGCCATGAGACTCTGGGGAGGAGGACATGCACTCTTCCTGTTCCTGAAGCTGCCTCTGCCACCTTGCAGAGTCTCTCCATTCTAGGAACACCATGAAGTAGGCTATGCAGAGGACCTGGGAACCAGAGGCCCCGTAAAGCATTCTTCCCAAAAGAAAATCCTGAGCCTTCTCCTGCTGGGTCCTGGCTTCTGCTTTGTAGGTGAAGAAGATGGGACTGGCTAGTATCAGAAGCTGTAAGATCAAGTCTAAGTTTGACCCTGATTCTGCACAACTCCCAGCACCTACACTGCCTCTCTGCTTTTGTAGAACTCTGTGCTCCATTAGGGCACCAATCATGACTTCTTTGAGCTGAGGATATGTGCAGATACAATTCCTGCAGGCCATGACCCAGCCACCATATCCCAAACTCCCATAAACACACGAAAAAGGACAATACCTCCCTTCAAAAATAAGCAGATTGCATCTCACTGAAGTTTCAGGACACGGCTTTTGGCAGCAGTCACGGGATCTGAGTGCAGCTCTGGGAGATTCACAAAGCCAGTGTCCCTTCAGATGGAACGGCCTGGCTGTATGGGATGGCCTCTAACAAGGGTCACCTTGAATAAAAAGGCCTGGCTCTTATGAGATGGCTCCTGACAGTTGGTATTTGCACCCTGGCCCAGGCCAAGAGTCCTGGAAATGCCATTCACCAAGCAACTGAACTTCAAACTCTACACCTGCCCACTACAGTGGCTTTGAACCTGGGAGCCCTGGATGGATCTGTCACAAGAGCTGTGCTATACAGAGTTTGGCTGGCTTCTTCACCATAGCACAGATACTATGGGCTTCATACCCCCAGGCATTTCTATTTCAATTTGTCCACAGTCATCAGCTCCAGCACACATCCAGGAACAAAGGGCCAAAGTATGTGGCCCCTTTCCAAGGAGGAGCACCAAGACAGGAAGTCCTTCAGGCTTCACATTAGAGCCACAAAGAAGTCGAGGCTCCTTCTCCACCTATGGCAACTTTCCACGATACCACCCAACACAGGAAATTCACTAGGCATCCTTCACTCTCCATGAGTACAGGACACTCCTACCAAGGGTCCCACCATGTGGGGAGCCCCTGAAGATCAGCACACATCTGCCACTCCATGTCCAAACTGGAGAGAGAGAGAGAGAGAGAGAGAGAGAGAGAGAGAGAGAGAGAGAGAGAGGATCAAAGAATCAAACAAGAACCAGAGTCTGGTTTGGCCACCCCCAGAGGATAACCATCTCCCATCTCCCTCGGACTTTCTTTCACGCCATGGGCAGTGGGAAATGAAGAGCCTTCTCCTCTCATGGTCCATAAACTCATGCTGGATGGCTGCACTTCAAGGAGTCTGAGACGCAGAATTCACACTGAGCCTCAGTGCCTGGGCCATGCTTCTGGCCAGTATGGCCTGCAGGCATGCATGGGCACAGTTAGACAACTTGTTTCATCCACTGATCCTCTGGTGTCATAACCAGACAGATTTTACCACCAGGATGTTAAGGGAATAGTCCACAATTCTGTTGTCAGTGTTCGCTGTGGCTGGACTTTGTCCCTACACGGGAGGTGTCTTTACTCCTGCTTTTACATTCTCATCTCTCTTATGATGCCTTCTGGGAAAGAAGCAGAACTCCATCTGAACAAGAATAGCTATGGACACACATGCATGCACGCACACACACATGCACACTCCACATTTGTTCCATGCATGCATGCACACACACATGCACACACTCCATATTTATTTCACATCATGGTGATTCAATGCATTAAAATGTTAGACCTGCTGGAAGTAAAGGAATCTGGGACTCATGTCTGCTGGCTGGTGACCCCACCTCTTTCCAGAGGCTTAGTGGTAGAAACACAAGAAGGTGGCTCCTAGGCCAGCGGGAATCTGTCTTGTAAGAGTAGCCCTGCATTCCAAGGCCAGGTAGGAGCCAGGTACCCACACAGTTGCTGGTAAGGGGCATTACCCATTGTCCTGTCCCCTAGGGCTAGCTGAGTACCAGAGAGCATGGTGGATGCTTGCTTGTGCCAGGACTGAGTTAGAGCTGGAGGGTGGGGACAGGGCCTTAAGAACTATGACAGGAAAGGGGCAGACAAGACGATACTAGACGCAAGTGGCCAGAATGTGAGTCCGGGTGAGATTTCACAGGATCCACAGAGAAGTAGACAAGAGCAGGACAAGATCTTCCAAGGTGCCTAGAAACTTCTGCATTTGTGGAACAACAGCACAAGGAAGGCATTGGCCAGATGTCCAGATCCTGAATCTCCAAGGTCAGCGCTGAACCTCCAGCTGCCCAGTCTCCTCGGGTTATTTCTGTGCCCTCACTGACTGGTATCAGTCAGAGGTGGAGAAATGTGTAGAGAAGAGACCACTTTCAAACTAGTAAAAAGGGCTAAGCACCTCCCTCAGAGGGTGTGTTGCTTAGAAAGGTGCCAGCCTAGAAAGGGAAAGCTGGTGAAGTGGCCAGGGGAAGGGCATATTCAATTAGAGGCCACACCCAAAGGGAGCAGGTCCTAGATGACCTCACTCAGCTGCCACCAACATGCCCTACCTTGCTTACCGCTGCCATGTGCAGAAGGGCAGAACGACACATCTTGAAATTCCCCCCAAACCCAGAGTTTTCAGTAAGGCCACACTGTACATGTTACTCATTGCACAAAGTTTTATTGGGCACCTCCCAGCAGTCACTCCAGGGGATCCCAGCTGGACCAGGGAGACACGGATTTCATCTGCCGGACAGGCTGCTGGCCACTGAGGAAGAAGAGAACAGGCAGAGGGCATGTGCTTCTGTGAGGATGGTCCAGGCAGGAAGACTGGGCTCCCTACATGGGGAAGGATGGGACAAGTCAGACTAGGGCTTTGGAAGGAAAAAAAAGATTATTGGGGGGGGGGGTGTCCAAAAGCAAAGAGAAAAGCCAACACCATATTGGAAGTTCAGAGAGAGGAAAGCTCCTGGGGCGTCCAGAGGTCAGTGCAGGGGGAAGCAGCTTAAAAGTGACAAGAGTGATGACCAAAGAGGCCTGAGTCCATGCCACCAAGTCATGATGAGATGGGGCCAGCCCCAGGGCACAAGACTTGTTCTCCAGCACTCCTCTTTAAGGGTGGGGCTGAAGCCTTTTCTGAGTCCTAGGAGGTACCCCTGCTGGGAGATGTGAAAACCACAGGCACTGCCCACCAACTTCCATGGAGTCTTCCGACAGCCTTAGGAAAGGAGGGTAGAGACTATGCTTGCCACACCCACCCACCAACCCCACCCAGGGGCTGGGAAACCAAGGGGTTAGTGCCAGGCCCACCTAGCACCCCCTCACAGGCAGACCACTATGACCCAGATATTGGGAGTAGAAGGCTGGCCAAAGTCCCGTCCTCCCCAGTCATGCCAAGGCCCCCACCCCCACTCCGAGTTGTTCCAGGGCACCAAATGGACCCAGTCCAATATATCCCTCCTCCCCCCCTCCCCCCCCCACCCGTCTGCCCTCTGCTGGAGCTCGAAGAGAGCAGGCAGGAGTGTCCCCTCCCCCCCGTATGCCCCTCCTGGGCTCTTGAAACAGGAGAAGTCCCCAGAGTCCCTTCCCAAGTCTGCCTGTTCCCACTAAGGTCCAAGCATCGCATAGACTTCAGTATTCCCACTGAATTGCCTTGGCCCAGTATTCACACTCTAGGCTGTTGGGACATGACAGGACACTTAAGCAACTGGTAGAAAGCCAAAGATCTATAGCTAGTTGGGGATGCTGGCCTAGAGGGCAGTGGAAAAAGAGGGTGGGGGAGCTAGGGGGGGCAGGAAAAATGGGTAGGGGGCACTGGAGTAGGAGTTGTCAAGCCAGGTATGTGCCCCAAAGGCCAGAATCACTCACACCTTGGCTCTGTCCTCACCTGCGCAGGAGACCAGAGGAGTCAAAGGGGCCTGGGTACTTCATCCAGTGCTCTGGAATCCCGAACTGTGGGGTGTAGCCTGTTTCCCACACTCACCAGCAGATGCCCAGGAAGACCGCCAGCTGCTTTCCCAGATGTCCCACATCAGGAGGGGGTGATGATCAGATGTGACTGGTCCATAGAGCAGAACCAGCAGTGCTGAACTTATATCTGTCCCAGACTATGATTGCCACGTGGCTTATGCTCCCTGAAACATATGAACCTATCCCAGGTGGCCTTTTCAGAAACTGAATGTGGAAAGGGAGGACCTGCCTCATGTCCCTGCCCCAGACCCTTGAGGGAAGGAACAGGACATGCGCCCTAGCCTGGTGCCTCCCAGAGATGAGAGAATCTTGGGCTGAGGAGAACTATGTCTTGCTGTACCCAAGACAAGGTCTCAGAAGCCCACAATCTGCCTCTCAGACTCCCCAGCAAGAGTCTCTTCTCACTCTATCACCCCATTCCAAAAGAGAAGAGGGGTGGTGATCTGTGAGCTCAGAGAAGCCCTGCTTTAGGATAAAACCATATGAGTGGGACCCCCCCAGTCAGGTATGTTCAGGGACTTTTCTCTAGTCCATCTGAAAGACCCTACCAGGAGGGCTAGGAACAATGGGAGTCTGCAGGTTTCCCTCAGGTGGGAAGTGCTAGGGTGTATACCCCTTCCACCGAGCAGCAGAAAAAGTCCCTCAGCCAGAGGGAGGGGAGACACATTCCCCTGGTACTCTGTTCTCCAAGTTAAGGTACACTCGGAGCTCCAACTGTAGCAGCCACAGGTCCTAAGAAGGGTTCCCGGGCAGAGACCTCGGGAACCCGGTGGCGAGGGCGGGCGCCTACCTGCGCGCCCTCTGGGCCACTTGCCCGGCGGTCGACTTCTCTGGACAAGTTCCTTGGCTAGTGAAGAGCAATCGGCAAGCGCCCACCCGCCCCGGACGCCAGAGCGGTCTCCAGCCCGGAAAGTTAGGAAGCTAGTCTCTTCTGGGAGTGCAGCGCACGGGACGCAAGCGGCTGGAGCTGCGGTATCCGGCTGGGGTTCCGGCACCCCAGAAAAGCCCCTGCGATTGCTGGGGTATTCTAAGCAGTGCAGCTCCCGGGCGCTACCCTTGGGGTTGAAACCTTGTCCTGGAGGGAGTCACTGTGAGTTGTAACGAAGTGGGACTTGTTCAGGGTCTCGGGGACCCCAGGTCAAGGTGCCTCCCCGCCCCGCGCGGCCCCTGAACCCAAGTCTCCAGCGGTGCGCCGCGCACAGAGACAGATTAGAAGGTCTCCACCGCCGCGGCGGGGCAGACCAGAACCCCACGTTGTTGGGGAGTTACCCCGCACCCCTAAAAAGCCTCAGCAAACGTTCCCGGTTGGAAGTACGCACTTTACGCGTCCGGGCGCCTCCGCGGTGAGTCGGGCCGCCGCGCTCCGGGTTCGCGAAGGTGGCTCAGTTCGGGCGCTCCAGTCTCGACGTTCCCGGGGCAGAGAGCAACGTCCGGGGACGAACGGGACGGGTGCGCCCGGCGGCCGGGGCTGTGCCGGGCGAGGCAAGCGGCGAGAGGGGAGCGCTCCCGCGTTCAGGCAACAGCTACCCCTAGTGGGAGAGCCGCCCGGGGCCGGCGCCGCCCCGCGCCCGATGCCCCGCGCCCAGCGCCCGCAGCGCCCTGCGCCCAGGGCGTCTGGGAGCCGGCCCGGGGCGAGGCTCGGCGTCTCTTGCCTCGACTCTCCGGGTCTCCCAAGCCAGGCACTAGCCCACTCTCGGGTCCTGCCCTCTGCACCTCCGGGCTGGAGCAGAGGGGACGCTGACCCGGGAACCGTGGCGCCCGGCGGGAACGAGATGGGACGGGGCGGTCGCGGCGCGGACTGGGGCGGCGCGCAGCCAGCTCGGGCAGCAGCGGGGGGCGCAGAACGCGGTGTGCGTGGCGGGGCGGTGCGGGGGGCGGCCGTGTGCGAGGCGCGAGTGTGAGCGCGCGCGGGAGGCGGGCGGACGGGCTGCGGCAGTCGAGCGGCGCCCGCGGGCGAGCGGGGAAGGCGGCGGGAACCCAAAGTTGCCTCCTCGCGGGCCCGCGTCCCCGGCGGGGCTGCAGCCGGGGGGCGGCCGAGAGGCGGCCGCCGACCTGGACTCCTGCGGTACCTGGGCAGCGACCCCGCACGAGCGGCAGCAGCGTGGGCGGCGTTGGCGGCGGCGGCGCGCGGGAAGCGAACCGGAGCTCCGGCGCGGCGCTGCGGCCGCCAGGGAACTCAGCTCAGGTGCGCGGAGAGAGGGGCGCGGACTAGGGCCCGCCCGCTGGGACCTGGGCTGTTCGAGGCGCTTGCGCCGGCTAGACCACTACCACCCTCGACTGCTCCGGCCCTGGAATCGGGCTCCTGGCCCCTCTAGCCGCAGCGGCTCCGGGGTCCCCCACCCCTGAGAGCTGGCTGCGGGCTCAGGCCCGCCCCTGCCAGCTTTGGGACGCACCGCTCCACCCTCAACCAGCCTGCGCCGGCCCTCGACCCAGGATTTCTGGGGCATTGGCCGCGCCTCTGGGTGATCCCTCCGGGCTCAAGTTGCAAGGGGGCGGGCCCCGGCCGGAGGTGGAGTCTCCCGCCAATTCAAGCTTTGGCTATAAATTGAGCTCCCTGCGCCATCGAAGACCAGATGCCTCGCCAGGCCGCCTCGCGGTTGGTGGTGGGAGAAGGTGAAGGACCCCCGGGGGCTTCGGGGCCCACGGCCACCATGCTCCGCTCCCTGCTGCTTCACTCTCTGAGGCTCTGCGCCCAGACCGCCTCTTGCCTCGTGCTGTTCCCGCGCTTCCTAGGCACAGCCTTCATGCTCTGGCTTTTAGATTTCTTGTGCATCCGCAAGCATTTCCTGCGTCGTCGTCATCCTGACCACCCCGAGCCCGAAGTAGAGCTCAACAGTGAAGGCGAGGAGGTGCCCCCCGACGACCCACCCATCTGCGTATCAGACGACAACCGTCTGTGCACCCTGGCCTCTCTCAAGGCCGTGTGGCATGGCCAGAAGTTGGATTTCTTCAAGCAGGCCCACGAGGGTGGCCCTGCACCTAACTCAGAGGTCATCCGGCCTGATAGCTTCCAGAGCCAGCGCATCCTTGACTATGCTCAAGGAAGCCGCCCACTGGTTCTCAATTTTGGCAGCTGTACCTGACCACCGTTCATGGCGCGAATGAGCGCCTTTCAGCGCCTGGTCACCAAGTACCAACGTGACGTTGACTTTCTCATCATCTACATCGAGGAAGCCCACCCATCCGACGGCTGGGTCACCACAGATTCGCCCTACACCATTCCACAGCACCGTAGCCTGGAGGACCGTGTCAGTGCGGCAAGGGTACTGCAGCAAGGTGCACCTGGCTGTGCTCTGGTCCTGGACACCATGGCCAACTCCAGCAGTTCCGCATATGGTGCCTATTTTGAGCGCCTCTACGTCATCCAGAGTGGCACCATCATGTACCAGGGAGGCCGTGGCCCCGACGGGTACCAGGTGTCTGAGCTTCGCACTTGGCTGGAGCACTATGATGAGCAGTTGCATGGTACTAGGCCACGTCGATTCTAAATAGCCCAGGGACAAGTGACTGACGTTGGAGGGCTAGGCTTTCCAAGTCCACATGCCAGTGCTACAAATGAAGTCAAGAGTATCTGGGTGCCCATGCCACAGATAGGCACAGCCACAGAACTTGGCGGGCTGAGTCTGGCTCTCAGCCACCTAAAGACTCTGCTATAGTGACTCCCATTCGTACCTGCTTGGCTTGCTCTAGGGAGCATTGCTGTGGCTGGCAACTTTGTCCCTAATGGAGTATACCTGCTGGACTTTCTCACACCTGCTCCCAGCGCTCCTTCAGCAACGCAGGACAGTGCCTGCCTAGCATCTCACAGCTCTGACTTATTAGCCACGCCTGCGCGCCCTGAGCGCAGCTGGGTTCCAGCAGCTCCACAGGCTCTTGCTAGTTGCCTGGCACCCACCTGTCGCGCGCGCGCGCAGGGAGTCCTACTGCTTTTGTGTTTATTTCTTGTCCCTGAGTTGGGGGAGGGACTCAGGGTAGGGAAAGGGTGGGCAGAGTATTTTCCCCGCCTAGCTTTGGGTGCACTAGAGTCCGGCTGCTGATGACGAACCGTCTCTAACTGGACTTGTCCACGGGACGGCTCTGAATTGCAGGAGGGCTCTAAAACAGCGCCTAAAGTAAGAGGGGGAAGAATGCTCTGGGTTCCATAACGGAACCGCCAAAAATGGGGTGGAAGAGGGACCAAAGGAAGTGGCTTGAGGTATCGGCCCCAGAGGAAGGCTAGAACTCCTTGGAGAAGGGGTAGGGGGTTAGTTAGTTCGAATTAAGGGGGATGGGGAGAGCCTGGGAGCCCTAGGCAGAGAGCCGCGATTGGGGGCGGGGGTGAAGAACTGTCAATGAGTGTTGTGTTGGAAATATTCCTTGTGTATAAACTTTTAAACTACAATAATAAAAACTTGAAGAAAGTTGTTCTGATTGCCTTGGTCCGTTTTATTTTCTCGTGTCTCTGAAAAGCAAGAAGCATAAAGCACCAAGTTTACCCTTGTGTCCCCATTGTGACTCTGGGGAAAAGAGCAGCGCGAAAGAGCCCAGGCATTGCAAGGGGGGGGAGGGGTACGAGAGTGGGGTGCTATGGGAAGGGATTTGCCCTGGGACCGCAGACGTAGGTACATGTGCCACACCTGGGCAGAGAACTTGGGGCCAGAAGAAGACCTGGGATGCAGAGTCCCACGAGGAGAGCGGTGAAGTAAGAGGGTCCTCTTTTGCCTCTGCGCATTTCCGCACTGGCGCGCAAACATACACACACTCAGAGACAGATACTAGGAAAGCTGCAGAGCCATCTAACTTCCTGCTTAGGGCAATGCTGGGAGAAGTGTGCTATGCAAGGCGAAAGGGACTCTGAACCGCCAAAGACTAAGTTTCCGACCCCTGGATTGCCCTTGCTCCCCTGGCCCAGGTCTTTGGGTCGCACCTGTGGAATTGTCTCCGACTACCCCTCCAGGTTGCTGGGGGGTGCTACTAGAAAGACGCACCGGGGCACAGCGGCTCAATTACTCAGGCACAGCTCCCACAGGGATGGGGGATGTTTGGGGGATGCCCGCGCTCGGGACACCTCTCCTCCCGCTTTCTTAGCCAAACCTTACTGCCGCCCACACCTCACCCTGCTTGGAAATGGGAAGCAGAGAAGAAGACGAGGAGGATGGGGAAAGGGCGGGGGTGGAGGAGGGTGTAGAGGGAGGTATCAGCGTCTGGCGTCCATCCCTGTGGAGTCGTGGCCAGGAGATTTCGCGCAAGGCTCGCCCTCAATCCTTCCTTGGCAGCTCGCAGCTCCTGGATTGAGTAGAAGGAGGCTCCACAAACATGAGAGATCAGCGCGCCCCGCACCTCACTTTGCTGGTGACATTTTAGCAAAAAAAAAAAAAAAAGTGAGATGAAAAGAGGGAGGGGTTCTTAGGCCAGAGTTGAGGTCTGGGTGAAAGGGCTGTGAACCCTGAGCAGTCCGAGCCTCAGGGGGCCATTGGGACGTGTGGCACAAATCTTGATGCAAGGCGCGCGTGCATGGGTGAGTAGGACTAGACAGACAGGCAAGATGGGAGACAGGCCCTTGCCCAGCCAGCTTACCCCTGGTTCCCGGACAGTCCCTGCTCCCCCACCCCAGTGCGCGCTCTTCCCTGAAAACCCTTGGAACTGACACCCTAACATCAGTGAATTACTTTTTATTATATATACTTTTTGCTTTGAAAATACTTCAATTGAAAAATAACTTTTAAGGAAAAAATCAGCACAGATGGTATTTCTGCGTCCCCCATCCCCCCACACCCTCACCCCCCCCCCCCCCCCCAGCCGGGCGCACTTCTCATCCCAAAACCTCAGGAAGAATAAACACAGAGAACGCAGCGGAGCTGCCGCCTGGAGCTGGGCAGAACCCGCCCTAAGAATACAGTTGTCCCGCAGAGGCTCCACCGGGCTAATCCGGGTCCCCACTGGCCACTTGAGGGTCTCCTCAAGTAACCCCTGTCTGGGTGTGATCGCAAAACAGGGCTTTCCCAAGCGTCCCAATGCTGGGAGAGTTCGGTGCGTCCCAAAGGCTCCTGCCCTCCACTCAGCCCCCACCTCAGCTCCAATGGAGTCTCAACACCCTTCTTCCTTCCACCTTCCTTCCTTCTTTCTTTCCTTTCTCTTCCTTCACTCTTGCTTTTTTCATTTTTCCTGCAAAAAAAGAATATCCTTTTCTTATTAAAATAATGTGAGCACATTACAGAAAACAAAGAAAATCCTGAAGAAAATAAAACCTACTCACTGTTACTCCCTGCCTATGTACTGTCGACACTTGTATATATGGATCTTAAAAGCAAATGCAGATCCCGCCTTTGAAGCTCACCATTAACTTTTACCCACCCTGCCTCTCGTGATCTCCTTCTTTCTATCAATAACTGAGATTTGAACAGTGCCACAAAGCACGTGATCAAAAGGAGAGCCAAGGATACCAGTCCGGGTGGGCACTCCAAAGGCCACAAAATCTGCCCCTCTGTCCAGGGCACGGCACACTTCCTGGAGTAAAGAGCTAAGTCAGCGCTGGGGACCAAGTTGCTAGACTGACTTCCAGAAAAATCTAATTGGAATTGTTTCCTATTTTCCCAATGTGCCCCTTTCTTTATTTTTAACTGAAAACCACAGAGATGCCACATATTCTCCATGTTAAAATTTAAAGACAACATACAACAGAACGCGGAGTACTGACTGAGAGCCGTTTTCTGACTGAGCATCAGGACCCAGGCATGGGCAGTGCAATCAGTGTACCCCTTGGGTGCTGAAATCAGCTATCCCTTCAAGTCACACAACCTGAAGAACTGAAACAGAATAAAGCAGAATAAAACAGAAGAAACAGAAATACACAATAAAAATGCCAGTGTGTGCTTCACCCAGGGAACTAGGGAAGTGCAGGGTCCTGCACCAATCTTAGAGGGAGGAAGAGAGGGAGAAAAAGGGAGGGAGGGAGAGAGGGAGAGAAAGAGTCCCGGATGTGAAATGCAAAGAAGTCAACTCCTGGGTAGTCAAAAATGGGAGAGCTTGTGAACCCTGACCCGAGTCTCACCTCCTGCCCAGGAGTTCAAGACTAGCTGGAGGTGAACTGCTGCGGGGGAGGGGCATCTCCCTGCAGAGTCCATTTCAGATAATCACTGTTGTGAACGCCACTCAGGGATGGATCTTCCATAACTGGGTTTGATAACCGCCCACCCACCCCACATGCTTCTCTCAGGCCCTTCCCTCCAGCAGCCCCCTCCACTGACAATCCATCTGGTCTGAGCAGGTCTGTGCCTGCAGACTCTGCCTGGAACCATCCTGGCATCTAAACGCCCCTCCCCCAGGAGGCAGAACTCAGCTCTGTCCTCAAGAAAGGCTGAGATTCTTGCCTGTTGGGGGGTGGTAAGGCGAGGCTTTTGACTGCTCCCTTCACCCGCCCATCTCTTGGCTGCTCCAGATTCCCAGAGGTCCAGGCTTAAGGTACAATCCAGCCTCCGACAGGGAGGGGGAGGGATGAAGGCCATTAAAGAAGTCCTGGGGGGGGGGGTCTCACTGGCCCTATAAGGGCAGAGGTCCTCCCAAGAATGTGTGGGAGGAGGGGCCGGCATCCCTGGGAGAAAACAACACAGCCAAGGAAGCTTGAGAATACTAGTCTGTCCACAGAGCAAGATCTCCTCTACACGACTGCAGAGGGAGAGGGGGCCCTTAGCAGGAGGACAGACTAAAGGAAGAGGTCCAGCCTGTTGTTTGTTAGACCGGAGCCTTTGGGGACAGGAACTCCAGACGGGGAAATGAGCTCTTGTCAGAGGGAGAACTTAAGTTGGAGTGGGGTATATCTATCCATCTACCACAGGCAGGGGGATCCTGGGCTCAGAGGGCAGCTGGCACCTCCACTTCCACCCAGCAGCTCTGCTCTAGAGTTGACCTGAAGGAATATATATATTATAGGTGGCTAAAGGAGTAGGTGGGTACAAGAGGCCAGACCCCACCCCTACCTATTTGCAAGAGACACTCACTCCAGAGGGGGTTTACTTGGTGTAGGCACAAGGACAATGCTTCTGAAGACCTGCTGGTTGGCCACCTTGAAGAACGTGATCACAGCCCATTTCCGGGATGAAGAAAGTGAGGCCCAGTGTGTCAGGCCAGGATGTTCAGGCCTGAACTATTACCTTCCACATTCCTACACTGAAGGCCTCACCTCCTGCAATTAGATGGCCTTATTTGGAGATGGGGCCTAGAAAGAGGTGATTAAGTTAAAATGAGGTCATTAGGGTGGGCCCTAATCCAACTTGACTAGAGTCCTCCTAAGATTAGGATCCTGATGCACACAGAGGAAAGGTCATATAAGGACATGGCAAGAAGGGTACATCAAGCAAAGTCACAGGATAACCCTGCCCCCCACCCCATCCCAGCTATGGCAACACTGTTACAGCAGCCCCAGGGTTAAAAGTAGCTTTGACCAAGGCTTGCCATCCCCCACTCCTGGGGTTTAACTCCTGGTTCCTCCCTGCAGGAACAGAGGCTTAGGATCTCCTCCTTCTTCAGCAGACCCCCCAGAGCAATGAGTCTGGGTTGGGGTGCTTGGTGTAATGTTCTCTTTTAAATATCTGCACACACACACAGCTCTAGAAAAATCTCCCCGAGGTAGGCACAGTACTCCTCCCTGTGTGGGTGAGATTCTGACTGTTTTCTTGCTTGCTTCTTATTGCTTATCTGTAGTCTGTGATTTCTCAGTAATGAACGAGTATTGCTCTTATGACAGAAAAATAAATGCAACTAAGAACAGCAGAAATGGTGGCTGTCACCTGGGGCCAGGAGGGAAGGGCATAGGGCAGGCGCAGGTGTGGCTGGAGATGGTGGGCTCTGGGCCAGGCCTGGGGAAGGGGCGCTATGATTAGAGCTAAGCAGGCCAGTAGGCAAGAAGAAAAGGGAGGAATTGAGGAGGAAGAAGAGAGAGGGAGGGCGAGGAAGGAAGGTTGATGAGTGACAGGAAACGCAGTGCGATTTGAATTTCAGCTAAACCACAAGCAATACTTTAGTGTAAGTATGCCCCGTGCATTGCATGGGATACACTTATAAAATTATCCCTCACTGCATTGTTTACCTGATATTGAAATGGAACAGGACATCTTGTTTGTTTCCCCTTGCAGTCTGCAAGATCTTTAGCTCCAGTCTCCCAGAAGTGACTAGCTCCTGTCAATTGGCAGAGGATGCCAGACTTTCTGGAGATTGCATGTGGGGGTGCAAAGCCAAGAAAGAATGGCCACAGCTGGTACAGGCTTTGCAGAGTCCCCTGCAAAATGAAACAGCAAGACCCCTGTCCTTTAAACAGAATGCCACGACAATACAGAAAGTGTTTCTTTCCTCCGTTCCAAGGCATCCCAACTTGCCGTGGTGTTTATTTGCTATTTAATGTCATTATACAGAAGGGAAAGGTAACATTTTACTCTTTGTGAGATGTATTGCCATTACCCGAACAGTGTTACTATTACATTAATGCCATGGGATGTAAATGCGCTGCCTGTGTAGTAGCGCTAGTCTGAGTTTGGAATAAATGGAACCAACAGCAGCTGACAGACAATTAGGGTTTTAGCATAAAGAGTCAGCTCCTGGAGAAGACCCCGAAACCAGAGGGAGGAGCAGAAGAAAAAGCAAATGAGACTGAGTCAAAATAAAAGCCAGTGCACAGCAAAGGAAGGAAGAGGCGGTATGCACAGCGGAGGAAGCGTTTAGAAGCCATGCGAAGGCTTAAAAAGTGAAAACTGAGTCTGGAGCAAAGGCTCAGTGGTTAAGAACACTTACTGCTCTTCCAGAAGACCGGGGTTCAATTCCCAGCATCCGTATCAGGCAGTTTCCAACCATCTGTAATTCCTGGTCCACAGATCTGATGCCTCTGCCCTCCATAGGTATCTGGACTCATACACACACACACACACACACACGCTTGCGCGTGGACACACACAAACACACAAGCATGCACATAATTAAAAGTACTAGAAATAAGTTTTCTTAAAAATAAGAAAAATTACAATGGTAAATACATAATTATAAATTATAAATTTTTAATATATGAAACAAGAAATTTCAACAATTCAATAGCGAAAAAATGGATTTTGAAATGGGCAAAGGACCTTTGTGATGGTTCATCTTGATGGTCAGCTTAGCTGGATTTGGAACCACCCTGTGACTCAGCAATCCCAGTTCTCGGTGAAAATTCACTAAGTGCATTGCAGCAGCACTGTTCACAGTAGCTGAAGTATAGGTCAATCTAGGGATCCATCCTTGGGTAAATGCTGGAAGAACACACCATCTTGGGCTGACAAGATGGCTCAGTGGGTAAGGTTGCTTGACACCAAGCCTGGTATGGTGGTTCGAATAAAATCCCTATAGGATTATATGGGAGGAAGTATGTCACTGGAGGTGGGCTTGAGGTTTCAAAAGCCCATGCTAGGTGTACTTGCTACACACACACACACACACACACACACACACACACACACACCTGCCTGCCTGTGGATCAGGATGTAGCTCTCAACTACTTCTCCAGCACCATGTCTGCCATGCCTGCCACCATGCTCCCTGCCATGAGGACAATGGACTAAGCCTCTGAAACTGCTAGCGAGTTCCAATTAAGTGCTTTCTTTTGTGAGATTTGCTGTGATCATGGTGTCTCTTCACAGCAACAGAGGTGACCAAGACACCTGACCACCTGAGTTCCATCCCTGGGATCCACATGATGAAAAATGACTACAACAAGCTGTCTACTGACCTACAAATGCAGAGAGAGAGAGAGAGAGGCCCAGCCACATGTGCAGACACACATATACACAATGTAATTTTTTATTGAAATAGATATTTCTTTTATACAATATATTGTAATTATACATAATCCCACAGCTCCTCCCAGATCCCCCCTACTTCCTTGCCCTCCCAAATCTCCACCTTCTCTTTCTCATTAGAAAATAAACAGGAATCTATTTTTAAAAATAATAATAATAAAATAAAAAACAAGCCAGAATAGCACAAAAAATTGAAAATCATAATATATAGAAAGATCTTTTTTTAGTTTTTTTTTTTAAATTTATTTATTTATTAAACATTTCTGTCTCTTCCCCCCCACCGCCTCCCATTTCCCTCCCTCTCCCCCAATCAAGTCCCCCTCCCTTGTCAGCCCAAAGAGCAATCAGGGTTCCCTGCTCTGTGGGAAGTCCAAGGACCACCCACCTCCATCCAGGTCTAGTAAGGTGAGCATCCAAACTGCCTAGGCTCCCACAAAGCCAGTATGTGCAGTAGGATCAAAAACCCATTGCCATTGTTCTTGAGTTCTCAGTAGTCCTCATTGCCCACTATGCTCAGTGAGTCCAGTTTTATCCCAGGCTTTTTCAGACCCAGGCCAGCTGGCCTTGGTGAGTTCCTGATAGAACATCCCCATTGTCTCAGTGTGTGGGTGCACCCCTCGCAGTCCTGAGTTCCTTGCTCGTGCTCTCTCTCCTTCTGCTCCTGATTTGGACCTTGAGATTTCTGTCCGGTGCTCCAATGTGGGTCTCTGTCTCTGTCTCCTTTCATCGCCTGATGAAGGTTAATATTCAGGAGGATGCCTATATGTTTTTCTTTGGGTTCTCCTTCTTATTTAGCTTCTCTAGGATCACGAATTATAGGCTCAATGTCCTTTATTTATGGCTAGAAACCAAATATGAGTGAGTACATCCCATGTTCCTCTTTTTGTGTCTGGCTTACCTCATTCAGGATAGAGTTTTCTATTTCCATCCATTTTTATGCAAAATTCAAGAAGTCCTTGTTTTTTTACTGCTGAGTAGTACTCTAATATGTATATATTCCATACTTTCTTCATCCATTCTTCCATTGAAGGGCATCTCGGTTGTTTCCAGGTTCTGGCTATTACAAACATAGAAATATCTTTTTTAAATATTAAAAAGAAAGCACTGAAGAAGGACGACTACTTGGCTTTAAAAGGCAAAGATCTGTTTCCCACAAGCTGGAGACCCTGAGATCTGAGCCTGTGAGCTCCCAGGCAAGTTCAGTCCCCTGCTTGGTCTGGCATCTGGAGTCACCAGGAGGCAAACCTCTGAGTATCTATGAGGGTGTTTCTGGAGAAGGAGGGGTTTGCTAGCAGAGGAAAATCACACTCTCCATGTGAGCAGCAGTGTCCCAAGGGCTGAGGTCCCGCACTGAACAAAGAGGAGACGTGAACTGAACATTGCCCTCTGCTTCCAGATTGCAGATGCGATGCCGCTTTCTGCCTCACAGCCCACCACCACGGATCCACCCCCAGGATGGACCACATCCTCAACTGGAACCGAATTAACCTTGCTGTCTTTCTTTAAGTTGCTTTTGTCAGATACTTTGTAGCCCTGACAAGAACTGAAGTCCTGGCCAGGGAGGAGTATTTCCTTACTCAGCCCACAGGCGGCTTGGGTGAGGCCACTGGGGGAGGATGTCTGTTCCAGTAAGCCTAGGAAGTCAAACAGGAGTGAGCCTGTCCAGAAACTTCTCCAAGACACATCCATGGATAATGTTTGTGGGAACACTCTGTGGACACAGAAGTAACCATCAGAGTGCTGGCATGTGCCTTTCATTCATCTCTCCAGTCATAAAGACAAAATCCTCACATTTAGCTATGTGTAGGGTCACCCAAATTAAGCCACTTATCTTGGATCTCGGCCCCCCTGTGTATTTTATTCTTGGCAACACAGCTGAGATGTGACAGGTGTTTGTGGCACTTTTGGTTCCCACACATTGTGTTCTGTGAGCAGGTGAATGGGAAGACTGAAGAGAGCCTCTGCTTTGCCCTTCATCCAGTCCTCTCTACCACTCTTTATAGAGTAGACAGTAGAATGACCCTGGTGCCCACTGCTTACCTGCACTCAGCTCACCAGCGCACTCAGCTCCCTGTACACTCAGCTCACCCACACGCTTAGCTCAACCTGCACACTCAGCTCACCTGCACACTCAGCTCACCTGCACACTCAGCTCACCCTCACTCAGCTCAGCTGCACACTCAGCTCACCCTCACTCAGCTCACCTGAACACTCAGCTCACCTGCACTTTGCTCCCTGCACACTCAGCTCACCTGCACACTCAGCTCACCCTCACTCAGCTCAGCTGCACACTCAGCTCACCCTCACTCAGCTCACCTGCACTCAGCTCACCTGCACTTTGCTCCCTGCACACTCAGCTCCCTGGACACTCAGCTCACCTGCACTCAGTTCACCTGCACTCAGCTCACCTGCACTCAGCTCACTTGCACACTCAGATCACCTGTACACTCAGCTCACCCACACGCTTAGCTCAACCTGCACACTCAGCTCACCTGCACACTCAGCTCACCTGCACACTCAGCTCACCCTCACTCAGCTCAGCTGCACACTCAGCTCACTCTCACTCAGCTCACCTGAACACTCAGCTCACCTGCACTTTGCTCCCTGCACACTCAGCTCACCTGCACTTTGCTCCCTGCACACTCAGCTCACCTGCACTTTGCTCCCTGCACACTCAGCTCACCTGCACTCAGCTCACCTGCACACTCAGCTCACCTGCACGCAGCTCACCTGCACACTCAGCTCACCTGAACACTCAGCTCACCTGAACATTCAGCTCACCCTCACTCAGCTCACTTGCACACTCAGCTCACCTGCACTCAGTTCATCTGCACTCAGCTCACCTGCACGCTCAGCTCACCCTCACTCAGCTTCCTGCACACTCAGCTCACCCTCACTCAGCTCACTTGCACACTCAGCTCACCTGCACTCAGTTCATCTGCACTCAGCTCACCTGCACACTCAGCTCACCTGCACACTCAGCTCACCCTCACTCAGCTCACTTGCACACTCAGCTCACCTGCACACTCAGCTCACCTGCACACTCAGCTCACCCTCACTCAGCTCACCTGCACTCAGCTCACCTGCTCACTCAGTTCATCTGCACTCAGCTCACCTGCACACTCAGCTCACCTGCACACTCAGCTCACCTGCACACTCAGCTCACCCTCACTCAGCTCACTTGCACACTCAGCTCACCTGCACTCAGTTCATCTGCACTCAGCTCACCTGCACACTCAGCTCACCTGCACACTCAGCTCACCCTCACTCAGCTCACTTGCACACTCAGCTCACCTGCACTCAGCTCACCTGCACTCAGCTCACCTGAACACTCAGCTCACCTGCACACTCAGCTCACCTGCACACTCAGCCCACCCTCACTCAGATTCCTGCACACTCAGCTCACCTGCACACTCAGCTCACCTGCACACTCAGCTCACCCTCACTCAGCTCACCTGCACTCAGCTCACCTGCTCACTCAGTTCATCTGCACTCAGCTCACCTGCACACTCAGCTCACCTGCACACTCAGCTCACCTGCACACTCAGCTCACCCTCACTCAGCTCACTTGCACACTCAGCTCACCTGCACTCAGTTCATCTGCACTCAGCTCACCTGCACGCTCAGCTCACCCTCACTCAGCTTCCTGCACACTCAGCTCACCTGCACTCAGCTCACCTGCACACTCAGATCACCTGTATACTCAGCACACCTGCACACTCAGCTCACCTGCACTCAGCTCACCTGCACACTCAGCTCACCTGCACTCAGCTCACCTGCACACTCAGCTCACCTGCACTCAGCACACCTGCATTCAGCTCTCTGCACACTCAGCTCACCTGCACGCAGCTCACCTGCACTCAGCTCACCTGCACACTCAGCTCACCCTCACTCAGCTTCCTGCACACTCAGCACACTTGCACACTCAGCTCACCTGCACACTCAGCTCACTACATCATCCCATCAGACTCCATGTGACCCAGGCTTTTGTTTGTGTTCAGTGGCCTCTCAGGGAACAGCTTCTTCTACACCTCAGACTGTCCATCAGCCAGACACTGTGAAAACAAAAATGACATACGGACACCAGCCACCACAGTGCACATGGACTCTGATCCAAACCAGGAGACCAAACCAGAGTCAGAGCTTGGTTGGGCAAAGAAAGGCATTGAGGAGAAGTGGGAAGAAGGAGTTCTGAAACCTGTCACCAGCTGGATACAGGAATGCTTGAGTGTGTGTGTGTGTGTGTGGTGTGTAAAGGAGAGATGAGAAAGAGAAACAGAGAGATGCATATCTGTGCATTCATATGCATGTATGAACCTAGGTAATGTGTGTGTGTGCTTGTATGTATATGCATGTATGTGCCTGAGCCTATGATTTCCCCCTCCATACTCCCAATGAGTTTCTGACAGCCAGCAAGTGAAAATACAACCAAAGAAGTAGGATGCCTGGGAGAAGGGAAGCAGTGAGGATCCAGGAGGGCTTCCTAGAGGTCCACCATGGAAATGAGAGAAGGCTGTGGGTGGAGCCTTGGCAGCAGGCAGTAGCATCCTGGAAATTCTAGTCAGTGCAGGAAAGTCCCTGAGGAAGACCCTGGGATGAAAGGCAAGGGCAGCTAGCCCATGCTCCAGATAATCCTAGAAGGTTCTGGGAGGTACAGGAACGTGTTCCGAGTTGAACATAGGTGTGGTAGACAAGCCCTACCTAATATAATCATGGCTGCTTCCTAGTGGCTTCCTTACACGCTGGTGGCTAATAGACTGGAGAGAAGTGTTGGCTTCCAGTTCCATCCGAACCACAACCCCACTCCCTCTGACCTGGACTTCCTCTTCCTTCTTTGGGACAGCTAGGCCCAGTCACCCTGACCTCCACAGGGCTAAGGGTTGGGCACAGCAGGGAGAACCACCCCAGGTAGCTGTCCCAGGGAACTGCTCTGAGAAGCTGCCTGTGCACGAGCCACTACCACTCTGGCTGCCTTAACCTCTGCAAGGGAAAGAGCTCCAACCACCCTCTGCCCAGGATGCAGCCCCACACCCACAGCTGTCCCTCTTCTGAGGTGACACAGACCCACAGCCCTTGACCCACACAGTAAGGAATACAAGGGGCAATGCCAGCACAGGTAAGATCTCCTGGTTAAAAATCTGAGAGTTTTTCAATCTCCTCAGCTCCTCTGCACATTCAATGTAATTCCCAGGGGTTGTCAACAAGCTCACCCCTTGTCCATTGGAAGAAGAAAATGGGAGAGGAAAGGTCTGGAGTGTGGGTAACCCCATCCTCGCAGCCACTCCTTCCTGAGACCGTGTTTGGTCCTGGCCTGAATGGTGCCAACCCTGAATCCTGCTCCACGGGTGTAGTAATGGGGGCGGCGGGGCTGCGTTCCCAGCACCCTGGCCGCCTGCTCGGCTAGCTTATGCCCCAAAATAATTACACAGACACTGTATTCTTTTAAGCACTGCTTGGCCCTTTAGCTCTAGCACTTACAGTCTAATTCTCACATCCCAATCAACCCATCTCTAATAATCTGTGAGAACCGGTCTTACCGGGAAGATTCTAGCCTAGTCCATCCTGGGTCGGAGCTTCATGCCGGGAGCGGGGCATGGCGTCTCTCTCAGGCGTCTGCTCCCTAGAGGAGAGCTGTCAAGTCTCTGACCTCACTTCCTCTTCCTCCCAGCATTTTGTTCTGTTTACTCCACTCACAGGGCCAAGCAGTTTCTTTATTGGCCAATGACCTTCCTCCATCATTTCCCCTTTTTCGGTTTAAACAAAAAAAAAGGCTTTAACTTTAACATAGCAAAATTACATATAAAAAAACAGTTATCAAGTAAAAGTTACAATAATCTTTATCATAAGTAAGGAAAACTATAACTATAACTAACTATTCTTAACTCCATCAAAGACTCCAGAAAGATATAATATTACCTAAGTAAACAAGAACTAAGAAACTTCAAACTCTAGAAATGACAAAGACATCTCGCTGCCTGGACAGTCAACCAAAGTTTCTCTGTACCATTGGGGCATCCATCTTCAGCCTTCAGGCCCAGGGTATCCAGCAGACATTTCCATAAAGCAGGAAAATTCAAAGTCAGTTCAGTCACTATCTGTTGTGTCCTGCAGAATGTCTCGCAGACTCTTTCAAAATGAATCAGGAACCCCGAAAGATCATCTCACCTTAGGCAAGTTCAGTAGTCCTCTCTCTGCGGGTTCTCTGTGTGCAGTTTATGCAATAGTCCAGGCAAGAGCAGTTTCTTGCCCAAATGGCTATCAAACTCCATAAGGAGCCTCTTCGATGCCCATCTTCCTCTTGAAGTAGATTGGTGCTGCCAGGAGCAGAGTGTCTCATTGTCATGAAAAGTCCTAAGTTATTAAAACATTTAAAATGCCATATTCTATAATCTTTGAAAAATATGAAGAATGCCTATCTAAAATATATCTACGCACATCTAGAAAATATTAACTAACATGATTACAAACTTGACTATTATTTATGATTATCCATCAACAACCTATATTTCCTAATTATACATTACATTTTAATAATGAACTACACAATCACAACACCTTAATCAATATCAGAAATACATATACATATAACAAAATTGACCTTAAATCTCTATCAATAAAGCAAAATCTATACTAATGCAAATTATTCATACCTATATCATATCCCCCTTTAAATGTAAAAGAACATTTATAAACATTTTTTGGGAATATGGGCGCAGTTATTTCTCTCCAAACTGCTTCCTGCTGAATGGGGGCGTCGTTAACTAGGCCTTTCATGGTATAACCTGTGTGCTAGTTTCATCTCAGTTGGCAGTTGAGCGAAGCAATTTTCTGAAGGTGTTCACAACAACCCTTCAGGAGGGCGTGGTCCATCATCCCAAATCAGAATAGAAGAAATGAACAGGGTCTCATCCTCTGTGAAAACAAAATAAGAAACTCCTTTCCAAAGCATCATGTCCTTAGATCCAAATTTCAAATTCAAGGCATCAAAATATCTATGTTGGATTAGCTTAGCAGCATTTATAAATAAATATCTTTTAGCATCTGTTGCTTCTTCCTCAGCATTTAAATAATTTAAAGAGAGCATAATAGCATACAGTATCAAAATTCTCTGTCTATTTTCCATCTTTGTACAGCTTTGTTTTAACCTCTATTTTGTTTATTTTTACTTTTAACTCTTTGCTTTTTGAGACAGGTTCTCTGTATCTTTGACCTGAAGTAACTCTGTAAACCAGGCTGTCTTCGAACTCTCAGAGATCCGCCTGTCTCTGCCTCCCAGGCATTTGGGATTAAAGGTGTACACTACTACACCTTGAACTCAACAGAGATCTGTTTGCCTCTGCCTTCTAGGCACTGGGATTAAAGGTGTGTGCTACCACACACAACAACTCTCTTCCTTTTTTTTTTTGTTACTTTAAGAACTTTAAATTTTAGTCTGCATATATTTTTAACACACTTCAAACCATTTAGAAATTTTCTTTGTCTTTGAATCTCTCTTTACTGTATATCTCTCTTTTTCTGACCACACGAGTCTTTAAATTACTGAGCAATATGGGTAGGATTAAAGGCGTGGCTTTGCCAGCTAGATCCAGTCCATTCCTTAGCTTTCCAGCCTCATGGCTGAGGTACTGGCTGTAGCCACCTTTACTGCGACAACTCTAAGGCATTTCAAGGTTCCTGCCAGCAAGCGAGCTTCAGCAGCCTGTGCTTGCAAACCGCATGAACCGCCTGCGTAAAAGAGTCAGAGTTTGCCCTGGCAGGACAGCCCAGAAAGCCGGCATTTTTAAACAGTGCAGCTTTTTTCCTGCTATGGCTGAGAACCGAAAAGCTTTTCGTCAACACCATTTAAGTGTTTCGTGGCAGGACCTCTTAATGAGCTGCAGGGTTTTGCAGCTAAAGCTGAGTCAGGAAGCCTCTCTTAGATGAGGCTCTTGCTTGCCTCTAGCAAGCAGAGCAGACCCGAGAACACAGCAAGTCTAGTTGCCATCAAACAAATCGTAGCACTTTACTCCAAATGCTCTATTCAAAAGCTCTGTCTCCCGCAGGAGCCAGACAGAGATCGCAATGGAGGCACAGCCCCAGGAAGTCTCGCTTTAAAATGACACAGCGTTTTTTCTGCTACTGTTGCTGAATCAGGAAATCTCTCTACAGCACGCCACCAACAAACAGCAAAAATCTGTGTTAAACTCTCTTTCCCTTATTTTTAAGCCTTCTCAGGTTTTTTAAGTGGGTTTAGTTGTCCACACGTCTGGGCACCAACTGTAGTAATGGGGGCGGCGGGGCTGCGTTCCCAGCACCCTGGCCGCCTGCTCGGCTAGCTTATGCCCCAAAATAATTACACAGACACTGTATTCTTTTAAGCACTGCTTGGCCCTTTAGCTCTAGCACTTACAGTCTAATTCTCACATCCCAATCAACCCATCTCTAATAATCTGTGAGAACCGGTCTTACCGGGAAGATTCTAGCCTAGTCCATCCTGGGTCGGAGCTTCATGCCGGGAGCGGGGCATGGCGTCTCTCTCAGGCGTCTGCTCCCTAGAGGAGAGCTGTCAAGTCTCTGACCTCACTTCCTCTTCCTCCCAGCATTTTGTTCTGTTTACTCCACCCACAGGGCCAAGCAGTTTCTTTATTGGCCAATGACCTTCCTCCATCACACGGGGATGTTGTGAACACACTATGTTAGAACCTTAGACAAACACATCTGCATATTTTAAATAACAGTATTTAAATTGCAGTATTTATTAAATAACAACAAATTCACATAGCACAGCAGTCTCAATGGCAGCAATTTGCTGGATACTCCCTCTGTCCTTGGTAATTCTGGCCAGGGCAACATGGGTTCTTTTATTCTTTTTTTTTTAATTTATTTAATTTTATATTATGTTTATTGGTGTGGAAGTATCAGATCACCTAGAACTAGAGTTACAGACAGTTGTGAGCTGCCATGTGGGTGCTGGGAATTGAACCCAGGTCCTCTGGAAGAGCAGCCAGTGTTCTTAACCACTGAGCCATGTCTCCAGCCCTCTTTTATTCTTAATTACTAATATTAAGTCTCAGATAACATAGTACACGTAATGCAACAAGTGTGTGTGTGTGTTTGTGTGTGTGTGTGTGCGTGTGTGTGTGTTTAGGTTACAGAATGGCTACAAAGAGTTTAAGAGGCAAAGAAGTTCAAAACGCCTGAGAAGCCAAAGCTCAGAAGCCAGTGGATTACATGGAGGTTCCTATAATGAAGATAAGGAACCCAAATGAACACTAAGAAGATGCTATGGGAGCTGCAGAAGCTGGGAGTTAGGTCACTGTCTGTCACGGGTTTGAGAGTGGGTACCCACAGGTACCACCAGCAGGGCCAATGAAATGTTATACAGGCTTGAAAGGAAGGAATACCCACCATTTGCCACATAGCAAATGGACCTTGAGGGTGCAATGTTGAGTGTTACAAACCAGGCACAGTGGGCAGATGCTGTCTGATCTCAATGGCACAAGGTTCTCAAAGTCATCAGATCCGCAGAAAGGACAAGACAGAAACCACTGCTGAATAGGCCGAAGGTCTCCTTTTGGAAGAGCCGTGTTTTTCCCATAGTATAGGCTTTTCATTCCTTCTGTCAAATGTTCAAGTTTGTGCTCTCTACGAGGAGACAAGCTTTCCTCTGGGATGGGCTAGATATGCCCCGTCTACAGGAGAGGTGCAGTATAACTTCTGGATTCTACCACAAAACACCACACATCGATTCGCTTAGGGTGCACAGTCTTAGAACCTGCCCTACACTCTCCAAGGAAGCCCAGGTCAGAAGGACGGACACATTCAGACACTTCTGCCACAGTCCAAGTCTGAAGCTGGACACAGCCCTGAGGAGTGTGACCAAGTAGGATGTGGAAGGTGAAGCCTCCTGGAGACCAACTATACAGCAATGTGAATGCGCCTGGCCCTGTGGATTTCTGCGCTTGGACCTAGGAAAGCAGGATCTGGAGACATGGCTCCGTGGGTGAAGGCGTTGCTGGGCGAGCATGAGAAACTGAGTTTGCAGCCCCGGAGCCTGCGTGTCGTCCAGCTTGAGTATCTGGAATGCCAACCCTCCTACAGAAAATGCAGGTGGGAGTCTGAGGCAGAAGAGGCCCCAGAAGCTCATGGGCCAGCTAACCTGGCAGACAGAGCAGGGCACGAGGCAGAAGGTGAGGGCCAACCCCTAAGGCTGCCCTCTGACCACTGCGTTCACATATGTATCCACAGTGGGAAACCAAGCGGGGGGGGGGGGGGTCTATAACCTCAGCACTTGAGAAGTAGAGGCAAGAAGAACAGATTTCCAGGCCAGGCTGGGCTACGTAAGACCCGTCTCAAAAGCAAACAGGTGAATCTTATGATGTGTATATTGTATCATATGTATCATGTTATGCACAAGAATGTTTAAGTTATTATAAGTTTCATATATAGATTGTGTTACACACTTAGCATTTCCATTCTCATGTCCACACACACTCTTTCCCCGCCACACATGGTTTTTAAAAGTGTATCTCTACAGTCTTGGGATGAGGGGGAAACACTGCATCTAAACATAAAACGCAAACACCAAAGAGAAGATATGGCATTCTCTCCAGCAGAATTGTCCTTAGGATACCTGCTGCCTCTTGTCCCTGTTTCTCCAGGGTGTGGTTGGCTGAGGCAACTCTTTCCCTGCCCTGAGAGTGGAACCCCCACCACAGGCTGCCCTTGGTGGCCTCTGGGGATGGAACTGGACAGCAGGAGGTCAGAGAGAGGGTAGGAGGCAGGAAGAAGAGATGCAGTTTGTTCCCCATCGGTGGCTACAGCCACTGTGTGCCTAAGCCACTGTGCCTGCCAGGCAGCTCTCCCTCCACCCTGCTTTCCACCTCCTTTCTTATTTCTGGAAGCCTGGGGAGGCATGGCTTCCGTGGGTCATCAGTCTGAACACTAGGCCTGCCCAATGGGCTCCTCCTTTGCTAACAGTCCCATCATTTGCCTCCTTCCCACACCCAGCTGGAGATGCCACATTCTGTCACCTGCTGGATAAAACAGGACAAAGAAACTGGGTGCAATGACAATATTTATAATCCCAGCACTCAAGAGACTGAAGCAGGAGGATCACAAGTTACAAGGGCAGCCTGAACTATTGGGTAAGATCTTGTCTCCAAAAAACAAACAAAACAAAACAATGACCAGAAGGACAGCACTGACAGGGGGAGCATTGCAACCCCAGAGCCAAGAGATGCATGGAGTCTACACGGCATCATAGAGATGAACAACTAAGCCGGAAGCTCCCCAATACAGAGAGGGGGTGACGAACAACCATGACGAGCCATCTATCTTCCATGGCTGCAAAGCTATTCTGCCCCCACCTCAGAAATGCCCATGCTTGATCCCCAGGGGCTACAGATGATTCTAACATCTCACGGCAAAGGGTCCTTGCAGGTGTGGTGAGGAGTAGACTCTGGATTATCTAGAAAGGAAGGCCCTCATGGGAGGGAAGCAGGGGTCAGAGGATGGGTCTGGCTCTCTGGATAGAGGAAGGAACTGTCAGTCCAGGGAGCAACAGTCTCTAGAGGCTGGAAGAGATAGGTGGACAGGAAGTTTTTTCTACCAGAGTCTTCAAGGGCCTCTCAGCCCAGGCCGGCCGGGGCGGGAGGGGCAGACTCAGGGCCACTAGAACTGAAGAAGCCCGTGGTCTTGTTTCAGGCCAGCAAACTCAGCTCATTTGCTGCCCCAGTGATTTCAGAACTCACCATCTTCAGGAGGGAATGACATCTGTAGCCCCACACTGTGGGATTCTGCACTGATGGGAACTCAGGGTTCACACATGGGAGCTCTGACTCGCTGGGGGCATCCACCAGAAGATATCTTGACGCAGCCTTGACAGTACCCCAGGAAGCAGACATGCCCATACCTCAGCAAAGATACTAAGGCCTGTAACCGGCTCTCAGAGCTATGCTCAACCACGGCCCTTGTGGCTACACTCTGATGTGTGCCCTACCCACACGGGCTGTAGTAGGCCCTTAACTCACCTCACCGGGAGAGACACAGATGGGCATCTCGGTCTGTGACTTAAGAGGTCCCAGCTGCTTCACTTTCCTGCTTTGGGGGTTAGGGCCACAATGTAAGGGGCTAGCTACTTTACCGTAGTGGCCATGTAGAGAAGGAGAGAGGCCTGACCACCTTTGCATCTTGTCTTCCTCCAAGAGATGGCCGAAGCCAGAGGTTCTCAACCTGAGGGTCATGACACCTTTGGGGTCACATATCAGCGATCCTGCATTTCAAATATTTACATGAAGATTCATAGCAGTAGCAAAATTACAGTTATGAAGTAGCAAAGAAATAATTTTATGGTTGGGGGTCCCCATAACCAGAGGAACTGTGTTAAGTGACCACAGCATTAGGAAGGTTGAGAACCATAGCAAGCAGAAAAACCACCCAGCTGAGACCATTCAGCCACAGAGGCAAGAGAATCAGGCAGCTGTCTCGACACTCACCTCTGGGTGGTCGGTTCTGCAATTCTCCACCCATTCTAGGGGAGTTGGGAGAAGGGGAAAAGAGGCTCACCCAAAAAAGTGAAACCTGGCATTGTGCTCTGAGGGCTTGGTGTAACCTGGGACCCCTTCCAGCAACCCTGTGGCTAGCCTGGATCAACTGGTCATGCTTGTGGGCTCTGCAGACACATAAATGGCAGTGACTCTATACTGTATGCCTGGCAGAGGAGAATCCTGTGAACATACAGGCACTTGGTGGATGCCAGAGGAGGGCCTGGAGCCAAGTGCCTCTCGGCGCGCAGCTTCAAACAGCTGCGCTATTTCGTGTGACTGTCTCCTCAATCAAGGAAGGCACGTGAAGCAGAGAGTCAAAGGACAAAGCGGGTGCACAAAGTCCTCCGGTGTTTGTGAATGCATGCATCACCCTGCACTCGTGGACGCCAGGAAGGACAGACAGAAAGCCACTCCACAGGTGCCCCTTCCTGGAGTCGGGGGAGAGGAAGTTTGAATGAGGACCAGGGAGCCCAGCCAGATCTTGTGTTTATTTCATGCTGTAAAACCAAAAACTAGCGTCACTCTGTGAAGAATCTGAGCAGTGGGTGTGGATGTGGGCTCTTTATGTTTGGAATGGTTCACAATTTACCATAAAAAACAGAACCCACTCATCCTCCCTCCCCCACTCCACCTCCCCCAACCCAGAGGCCTCAGCCATGCTCCTCAGAAGACTCCTCCCATCCAACTATTGCCAAACTGTGAGGTTGCTCAAGAAGACACATCCAACAGCCCCTAAGACCTTAGCCCTCTCCGATCCAGGATAGCACCCACGAGTGGGGCCCAGGTAGGCAGACTGAAGAAAGTCACCCAGGGTGACTCTAGGTGCCTTCCAGGGCCAAACCACAGTGTAGCTGTTCACATGGTTTCCCCAGAGTAACCCTCACAGGGATGCTCAGGAAAAGGTGGGGAAACTGAGGTGCAGAAGAGTCCACCATTTAGCCAACCGAAGGTAGAGCCAGAATTCAAGGTAAGAGGACTCTGTTCTGATTATACCAACTTCTCTATACTGGCTCTGCACATTGTCTCACACCGGGCCAAGGTGTGCCATCCGTCGCCCTGGCTGCTTGATGTTTTCCTCGTTAGCATATGTGCCACCCTCAACAAGCTCAGGGCCCCTAAACTAGGGGCCCCCAAACTAAGTGCTAGGTTTCTGCAATGATGCTCTAGCAAGTTTTAAAAAAATGATAAGGGGCTTTGCAATACACTTGAGACCACCCTAAGCACTCTATGTAGGATGCTTCCATCAACACCCAGAGCACCCCACTCTTGCATTAGCTTGTACCAGATATCCACAAAGAGGGCTTTGAAACCACTTCTCTGAAGCCATGTGGAGGACTATCAAGCCTCAAGTCATGTGACAGGTACCATGGCTCCAGTCTATGTCCTGTGCATAGACTGTCCAGCCAGCCCCATCAACCCAAGGGTTAAGACTCCAGGTCAAGACTCCTACCACAGCCGGGATGGCCTGCCCGGGATTAATGAAGCTGAGGTAGGGTGGGAGGCAAAGTGCAGCGTAAGGCTTAGCTCTGTGAAAACATGCCACGCAGGCTCCCAATGAAAAGGCCAGAGACAGGCGGATACTCTGCAGCGGGCACAGAACTCCCTGCCCCTAGCTGAGTGAGGGCAGAGAGAGCTGGTGCCTGTAATGTCCCAGGGTGCAGAAAATGGCAGTTGTAACCACACAGATCACCACTAAGGAGTGAGAAGAGGCCTGGCTGGTGAGGGTGAAGCATAGCAGTTGTGACTGCTGTGGCCACAGGCTGTCTGTCAGCATAGTGGGCATATTCCTTCCTCAGACTCAAGGTGGTACTATCTGCAGCCAGAGGAGCAGCCCTGACCTTCTTCAGCTGGGATCCTCAATGACACAATTGTCTCAGAGCCCACTGCCCACTCTGATCTCTACCATGGCATCAAAGACATACTGTGAGTGGCCCTGACCAGGCCTCCCTCTGTGCCCTTGACAGGTGCTCACAGAGACCCACCAGGCAGCCACTGAGGCTGACTAGAACACCAAATCTGAGCCCCTTCCCCTTTGCAGAAAGGACAGACACCCAGTCATCCTGCACACAGGTACCAGGGCCAGGTTGCCATGTCATTGCTCCACCACCAATGAGCCATGAGCCCAAAAAAGGGCTCATGCCTAGCTCTCCTGTCTGTTAAGGGAGTGCTACATCTTAGCACTCTTGAGAGCACTGGTGGGTAGGGGCCTGGGAAGCTTGTGTGTCTTCACTAGGTTGAGACACCAAAGCCACTGGGAATATGGGGGAAACTGGATGCAGGAATGCCAGGACGCCAAGAGAACCATGGAAAATAGACAGGGAAATAAATCCCCAAGTACCTAAAACAGAAGGATCAGCCTGCTACTGCCCGTGAATGAACACTCAGAAGGGTGCTGCTGGGCCCTCAAATTGTACTTGGAGCTGGGGACCCATCTCTACCACAAACCTGACTGGTCGTCAGCCCAGTCATGCCCACCCTCAATAGCCTAGTTGGATGTCTCTGATGTGAGAGGGTCTTCAATTTGTGTTGATTTCATTGGTTAATAAAGAAACTGCCTTGGCCCTTTGATAGGACAGAAAATTAGGTAGGCGGAGTAAACAGAACAGGATGCTGGGTAGAAGGAAGTGAGGTCAGATGCGATGAAGCTTCAGCCCAGGATGGATGTACACTAGAATCTTCCTGGTAAGCCACCACCTTGTGGTGCTACACAGATTATTAGATATGGGTTAAAGCAAGATATGAGAGTTAGCCATATGAATACAGTTTCTGTGTAATTATTTCAGGGCATAAGCTAGCCAGGCAGCCAGGAGCCAGATGGCAGGAATGCAGCCCATTGCTCCTTCTACGTGTCTCAGTTTGGGTTTTCATTGCTTTGAAGAGACTGCTTCATGCCACCTGACCTGGTCTTCACCACCCAAACAAGAGAGGGCAACCTCGTCCCTCTTTCCTTTTAAGAGGTCCCGAGAAGCACCACCTCTATGGGACCAGATAGCCCATAGCCATGGGTGGAGCGAATACCCACTACACAAGACCATGGCAACTCTTACAAAGAAAACACTTAATTGAGGGGGCTCGCTTACAGTTTCAGAGGTTCAGTCAGTTATTGTCATGGCGGGGAGTATGACGGCATGCAGGCAGATGTGCTGGAGCTGAGAGTGCTACATCTTGCAGACAACAGAAAATCAACTGACTGGGTGGTATCCTGAGTATATGAAACCTCAAAGCCCACCCCCATAGTGACACACTTCCTCCAACAAAGCCACATTTCCTAATGTTGCCACTCCCTATGAGGTTATGGAATTATAGGATTATGGGGGCCAATTACATTCAAACTACCACACTGGAGTATCTTTAGGTTGTATGCTTCTGGCTTGCAAGATGTCCAGACCAGCTCCTGAGTGCATGTTGCATGAAAAACATTCTGGTTTTCAGCAGAAGTGGATCTGAGATGTGGCGTTCAGAACCTTGACACGAGTTTTCATTAGCTGGAAGACACTTAAGGAAATGCTCAACATCCTTAGTCATCAGAGAAATGCAAATCAAAACATCTCTAAGAATGGCCAAGATCAAAAACACTGATGACAACTTATGCTGGAGAGGTTATATCCAAAGGATGCTCAATCGTGCCCCAAGGACATGTGCTCAGCTATGTTCATAGCAGCTTTGTTTGTCATAGCCAGAACCTGGAAACAACATAAATGCCCCTCCACCAAAGAATGGATAAGGAAAATGTGGTACATTTACATAATGAACTATTACACAGCAGAAAAAAATAATGATATATTAATTTTTCAAGAAAATGGATGTAGCTAAAAACATTATTTTGAGTGAGGTAACCCAGACACAGAAAGACAATTATCACACGTACTCACTCATAAGTGGTTTTTAAACATAAAGCAAAGAAAATCAGCCTGCAAATCACAATCCCAGAGAACCCAGACAAAAATGAGGACCCTAAGAAAGACATACATGGATCTAATCTACATGGGAAATAGAAAAAGACAAGATCTTCTGAGTAGATTGGGAGCATGAGGACCTTGGGAGAGGGTTGAAGGGGAGGGGAGAGGCAAGGAGGAGAACAGAGAAAAATGTAGAGCTCAATAAAAAATCAATTAAAAAAACCTTAAGTAATAAATAAAAAAAGAGTTTGCATTAATACTGAGTAGATTCCCTGAAGGAGGACTGGGGAGGGGGACATGTCCCCAGGCCCTAAGCACACATGACCCCTGTGTTCAGGTGTATCTTACCATATACTGTTGCAGTATGAGGTCCTCAGAGCAAAACAGCTTCCATCTTCCTGAACTCAGCTGTGCTTGCTTGTAAGAGGCCGCCACAATTGGGTCTGTGGACAGCTGACATTCTCACAGAAGAGGGGTGAGAAGGGCCAGTGGACCCTCACTCGAGACTCTCGTCACTTCCCTCAGACACTTGTCTACAGTTCTGTTTAATTGCATATGGCTTTGGGAGTTGCTGGAGTATATAGACTGGTGAAGGTTGATGGAAGAGCACTCCCTCTGTGCAGCTATGGGGAAGCCATCATTAGTGCTAACAGAAGACTTTCCAGTGTGGCTGCTATAGGAGCACCCATGCTCCTGTCCATAAGCCTTCACCCATGCTCTGTAAGTAAGCTCAACAAGCTCACTGGTTCCTCAGGTGAGCCCATGCTTTGGTTTGTTGTTGAGCCTTATGAGGAGAGGGTAGATGTTGCTTATGTCTCCCAGGGGAGGTATTCTCACAGCACACACACACACGCACACACACACACACACACACACACACACACACACACACACGCATGCATGTTCACAGAGAGAAAGAGACCCATTCACCACACATACACACCAAACACACAAAGATCCAGGCACACATGTTCACTCACATACCCTCGGGCACTCACACACAGACGTTCACACCACACACTTATAAGCTGCACGGACACAGGTTCACACAAAGCCCCAGTCACACACTCACGCCACTCCTGTCTTCCTTCCCTTTCTTTCCCCAGCCTTTTGGAACACAGCCTGGGGTATCTGGCAGAGGTTGTTGACCCCCAGTGGGCAAAAGAAATTCTCACCCACCCCTCTCTGGGGAACTTAAGGTAAGGAAGGCGACATGCCTTTCTTGACTAGAGGTGAGGATCTTGGGACACGCAGACAGAGCTGTCTCGGTCATTCATCTCCCAGATCAGTTACCACAGCTCTGGAAACTCCACCCGCCATCTCTCCCATCCCAACCTACCACACACCTGATCACCTGTGCATCTAAACCCCTGTCCACCCGCCCAATTCAAAATCCAACCAGTTGCCATGGGGAGGCAGTCAACCAGTGTAACAAGAACCCTTGCTCTGGACCCATCCCTGAGACTCAGATAATTACATAAAATGTGTGGTAAGTCCCTCTACACAACCCCACATCCTGATTATCACCTAGGCTAAGGAAATCCGAGCCACTCTCCAATAAGATTCCATTGTGTGTTGACTTAAGCATCTGTGAGATTCCAGGAGAAGCTGACACAGATACGGGGTTCCTTTTAACATAGTTTACATATTCCAGTGACCCCCACCCTTGGGGTCAAACCATTTCTACACACAGTCATATGGTTGGGGGCAAGGCTAGGGTGTGGGGGGGAGGGGGGAGGCAGGTCCGGGAGCAGTCTTCTCTCCAGAGGAAACACGTTTTTACAACTTCTGTAAATCCGACCGAGCTGTCAAAAGCTCCTGAACTCAGCTAGTAAATTGTGAATCGGAAGTCTCAGCTCTCTATGGTGCCACCGAAAACATGACAGCTGTTATCAATTAGGGTGTTTCTGCCTCGAGGCATAGCTGACTGCTCCCGATGGGGTTTCCTGGTAGGTGCTGGGGCTACGGTAGGGCAGGCAGGCGGTCCTAGAGAAGTCCACCTGCTCTTAGCCTCGAGGTGGTGGTATTGCCACAGGGGCAGGAGGCTGAAGCCCTGCCGGAGACATAGGAGGAAGGCATCTTAGGGCAAAGGGAGATGGCTCAGCTGGTAACGTGCTTGTGGGCAAGCACCCAAGTTCTGCCCACAGCACACATGTAAAGAGGCTTGGTGTAGAGTCGGGCACTTGTATTCCCCATTCTGGCAGATCTCTGGGGCTTGCTGTCAGCCAGTCTAGCCTACAGGGAGGTACATTTGAGAGACCCTTTTCCACACATTCTAGAGTACAACATGACATGGTTGATCTCTGTCCCACACACAAACACATATACATGTGCACTCATAACACTCAGGGACAGAGAGAGAGAGAGAGAGAGAGAGAGAGAGAGAGAGAGAGAGAGAGGAGGCTTCACTTTCAGGTGTACTGGCCTAATTTCTGTAGCTCTGGTAAACACCACGACCAAAAGCCACTTAGGAGAAAAGCATTTATTTGGCTTATACTTCCACATCACAGTCCATCACTGGGGGAAGCCAAAGCAGGAAGGAATCTGGAGGCAGGAACCGAGGCAGAGGCACAGGAAGAATGTTGCTTACCGACTTGCATCCCATGGTTTGTGCTGCTACTTCCGTCCCTATATAACCCAGGACCACCTGCCTGGCCGTGATAAGACCCATAGTGAACAGACCCTCCCATATCAATGAGTAAACAAAAATGCCTGGTAGACTTGCCCACAGGCCAGTCTGATGGAGGCATTTTCTCAATTGAGTTCCCTCATCCCAGATGACTTGAGCTTGTATCAAGTTGACAAAAAACTGCCTTGAGAGCCCAGGAAGCCCTCTGTCTCATGGGGTTAAGATGAAGACGATTCACTTGCATGTGTGGCAGGTGGGCAGGCTTTGCCATTCCAGATATATAAGGGGAATCTGTCACTATCCCATTCATAATTCGCCCCACACTGGACGTTTTACTGCAGTGTTTTCTATTTCATCCAGCACCCCTTCCCTTCCTCGCAATAAGAGTTCCCTGCACTGTAGGACACCAGCACACTCAGCCAGTTTAAGGGGGATATAATGTGATCATAGAATGGATTTTAAAGATTCTCTTGTTCCCTCCATGTAGAAAAGCCAAGGCAGAGCTGAGGAGAGCAGGAAACTAGGAGGAAGGGGAAGCCCTGTTGGTGCTGGGTAAGTGTGGAGGCCAAAAAACACAGGCCCATTTCCACCTGTCTGACAGAGACTTTGGAGATTTGACAAACATAGTTGCACGTCCTAACTCAGGAGGTGATGGCTCCGTTCTTTTGAAATTAAGATAGCTCCATTCCATCCTGGTATGTGGTCAGGATTTGCAAAACTTCCGCTCCTTCTGTTGTAACTATGAGATCACCTAGGGAAGGATGGTCTTCAGCATAAGTGACTTAGAACATCTTCATTACCTAGACGACAGAATGCTAATGTTTTGATGTCTCAGAGTGATAAAGCCATTGACAATGTGAGTTGTCCTTTTGTGTCATGTTAATAAATTCTTTTGCTATCTTCTCCCCTGTTTATGTTGGGTATAGAAGCTGTGGAAAAGTAAACATGGGTGTATTTCAGGATTTCAGTCACTGGAATGCCCTCCTGGTGCTTTTTATGTTTTCTGTCTTATTATTTTTATGGTCTTCATATTTTTTACTTATATTTCTTCAATTCCCACACCCCTACCCTGGTAAGAAGTATTTTTGTCCAGGCCGGTCCTTGACATACAGCACCCAACATGGGACTGGCCTGGGAACCCCAAAGTGAATAGAAGTGTGGCCGTGCATACAAGGGAGAACACGAGGACCCCGTGAGAAAACTGCATCACAGGTGAAGAGAAGAGCCGTGAGCACCCGAAAAATAAATAGCAGATAATAAAAAATGAAAGAGAAAGGTAAGGGAAAATACGGAGTAAAATGGTCAATAGTTGTAAACACAGGACAAGGAAATAGCTTGTTCAACTACGGGTACAGTTGCTTGGATGTATTTGGATAGCTAGAGGAACTAAAGTGGAGCAGAAGCAGAGGCAGAGATATTTAGAGTTTGTAGATATTTTATTCCCGCCCCTGTGCTGGCAGCATGCGACGCACTGGTGCCTTCGGGCTGCTCCGGGTCTCACAGAGGCCAAAGTTATGCCTCGTCTTCGCCCCCCCTCCCCCATGCAGCCAGGAAAGGCAGGAGACAAAGAGGTTTAAAGGGCTGGGTGTGCCTCCCACAGGCAGCATCCAGAGTCTATCCATGGAAATGCCTAGAGGCTAATTGGTCCATGAGCCAAGGAGCCTATATGGATAGATCTATGGCTTTTAACAGAGGAGAGGACGCAGGAAGTCTCCAAATTTTATGATTACAAAATTTAAAATAAAAAAGCAAGGATAGTAAACCTAAGTTGTGGTCTAACGGTGCAGGCTCAGAGCCGCTACAGTGGCTGACGACACCTGAGAGAGTCTGCAGATTTATCAACCACCTCTAACCCTGGCCTCTGATGGGACTGTCAAAGATAAAAAGTGTGGCCACAGCAAGCAATGAGGGACAGGCACCTCCTGGTCCCTAGTATCCAGGCAGGACAGCCAAGGGGCAGAGGGGACATGGCTCATACCCTGTCCTGTGGCCCAGCTTCAGCTAAGAGCCTAGACTGACCTGACAGCCAATCTGCAAAAAGGTAGCGTTAGGGAACCGTGGCTCCAGGCCAGCCAAGTGTTTGTGAAAATGTGGAGAAGCAGGTTGAATGTGCTTTCTTTTTTCCATTTTCCGTTTGTTCATAGGTGTATGGATTGATATCCAGGTCTTCGATTTGGTTCCATTGCTCCTCGTATCTGTTTTTATGCCTATATCAAGGTGTTTTTAGTATTGTAGCTCTCTAGTGGAGTTTAAAGTCAGGGATTGTGAAGTCTCCAGAAGTTCCTTTATTGAGCAGGATTTTTTTTTTTTTTTTTTTTTTTGGCTATCCTGGTTTTGTTGTTGTTGTTGTTTTTCCATATAAAGTTGAGTATTGTTCTTTCGAGGTCTGTGAAGAATTTTGCTGAAATTTTGATGGACATTGCATTGAATCCATAGATTGCTTTTGGCAAAATTGCCTTTTACTATATTAATTCTCTCTACCCAAGAGCATGGGAGATCTTTCCATTTTCTGGGGTTTTCTTCAATTTCTTTCTTCAAAGATTTAAAGTTCTTGTTGTACAGGTCTTCCACTTGTTTGGTTAGAATTACTCCAAGATATTTTATTTTATTTGTGGCTATTGTTAAGGGTGATGTTTCTCTGATTTCTTTATCAGCCCATTTATCATCTGTGTAAAAGAGGGAAATTTAGGTTATTTCCAGATTCTGGTTATGACAGATAAAGCTGCTATGAACATAGTTGAGCACATGTCCTTGTGGTATGATTGAGCTCCTTTGGGTATATACCCAAAAGTGGTATTGCTGGGTCTTGAAGTAGGTTGTTAACTAATTTTCTGAGAAATCACCACACTGATATACAAAGGGGCTGTACCAGCTTGCACTCCCACCGGCAATGCAGTAGTGTTCCCTTTACCCCACAACCTCTCCAGCATAAGTTGTTATCAGTGTTTTTGATCTTGGCCATTCTTACAGGTATAAGAGGGCATCTCAGAGTGATTTTGATTTGCATTTCTCTGATGACTAAGGATGTTGAATATTTCTTAAGTGTCTTTCAGTCATTTTAGGTTCATCTGTTGAAAGTTCTTTGTTTAGGTCTGTACCCCATTTTTTATTGAATTATTTGTTCTTTTGATGACCAGTTTCTTGAGTTTTTTGTATGTTTTGGAGATCAGCCCTCTGTCTAATATGGAGTTGGCGAAGATCTTTTCCCATTCTGTAGGCTGTCATTTTGTCTTGTTGACCATGTCCTTTGCTTTACAAAAGCTTCTAAGTTTCAGGAGGTCCCTTTTATTATTTGTTTCTCTCAGTGTCTCTGCTATTGGTGTTACATTTAGAATGTGGTCTCCTGTGTCAATTGTGTCAATGCGTTCAAGTGTGCTTCCTACTTTCTCTTCTATGAGTTTCAGTGTGGTTGGTTTTATGTTGAGGTCTTTGATCCATTTAGACTTGAGTTTTGTGCGATGTGATTAATCTATTTTCATTCTTCTACATGTTGATATCCAATTATGCCAGTACCATTTGTTGAATATGCTTTCTTGTTTCCATTTTCCCGTCAGCTCGGCAGACTTGAAACTTAGATTAGAAAGATAGCTTACAAAATTTTAATAAGACATACAATGGCTAAAAGCTTAATTAAAATTTCCTATGGGAGACCTTGAGCCACTAAGTAAGATTCTTAAAGGGAGCAGGGATCTGAGTTCCACTAGACAGCTTACAGAAGCTGCCAGACAGGTACCCAGGTTGAGTATGCTATACAGAAACAGTAAGTACATTATATTAATTATTATCAGCCTTAACAGGCATGTATATTACCTATAAAACTTACTCCTACAGTAGTTTTATGGCAAAATACTTTGCTTCTATGGCTGCACCTTCAGGTTTCCACCAATTAAGGTATTAGACCTTATTTTGAAGCAGTAGCTTGCCCAGCCCAGAAGAGCAGGATGGAATCTAGGAGATATTTTGACAGGGAACTGTCTATGATCAAAGTTCCTTATATTAAGCAACAAATTAATTGATTATTTCAAAATAGTGATTCTTGGGCAATTGTGTTTGCTCAATTTGAAGGCCAGATTAACAATCTTTTCCCAGTTAATCCATTGCTGCAATTCTCACAAGTGCATTCCTTTATTTATTTTTCCTCAAGTTGTTGCAAAAGATCCCTTAAAGGACGCTATGCTGAATTTTACAGGTGGTTCTTCCAACGGAAGACCTGCATATATTGTTAATGGCGAAAAGGAATTGTGGAGCGAGCCCATGGCTCCTTGAAAACAACTAAAAGGATAAAAACAGGAGAATAAAAATCGCCACCCAATGCCTTAAGTCATGCACATTTTATGCTTGTCCGTCAGCAATCTGCTGTGGACAGATTTTGGCATGATGGCACCAGGACAACTTTTGCTCTGGCAAGGTGAAAAAGCCCTCGCACTGGATCATGGAAAGACCTGACCCTGTATTAATTTCTGGTAGAAGATGTGTTTATGCTTTTTAAACAGGAAGAAAATAAAGCTGGATGAGATGACTGCATATACAGCAAAGGAGTGCCAGCCCTGATGACATCACAGCTGCTCACACCCCCACAGAGGAATGCCAGCCCTGATGACATCACAGCTGCTAACATCCCACAGAGGAATGCCAGCCCTGATGACATCACAGCTGCTCACACCCCCACAGAGGAGTACCAGTCCTGATGACATCACAGCTGCTCACACCCCACAGAGGAGTGCCAGCCCTGATGACATCACAGCTGCTAACATCCCACAGAGGAATGCCAGCCCTGATGACATCACAGCTGCTAACATCCCACAGAGGAATGCCAGCCCTGATGACATCACAGCTGCTAACATCCCACAGAGGAATGCCAGCCCTGATGACATCACAGCTGCTAACATCCCACAGAGGAATGCCAGCCCTGATGACATCACAGCTGCTCACACCCCACAGAGGAGTACCAGGCCTGATGACATCACAGCTGTTGATGATCCTTATCTTTTCGTACTACCATGTGATGCAGGCTAAGGAAAGGGGAACCCGAACCAATGTTCCTGACTGACAACAGCTTGCTGTAGTCTGACAAGGGATAGAAGATCATGGCAATGACTGGTGATTTCCAGCCTCTTGATGGACTTGCTACACAGACCTTCAGACCTCCTGAGTCCTATTTACCTTGGAGCCGGACCAGACACGCAGACTAAACATTTGACTATTTTACTCTTTGGGACACAGAACTCATTTTGACAGTATGGTATTCAATCTGCTGTTGAAATATAGGACTTGAGAGCTGAGACCTAAACTTTCCCCTCAGGGTAAAAGGGACTCATTACAAGAAGTATGAAGTCCCTCTTCACAGATGAGGAGGGTAGCATAAGGGTTTTTGCTGCTGCTCAGAAACTGGGACAATTATTTAAAAGCAACATTGTGCTTGAACTCTCTCACCCATCAGAAAAACCTTTTCTTGTCTTTTGATTAGAAAAGCTGTATGAGAATTGTGATATGACAAACTGTGGATTTATTGTTCATTTCCCTTCTAGAATTATGGTGTTGACCTGGTAATGTTTATAACTGCTTCACTTTACTATAAGATGTTAAGAAAAGTTTGACATTTCCTATGAGTACTTGGAATTAAAGTATTTGATAAATTTAGATTTTGATACAGTAAAAAAAAATGTTAAGAAGCACTTTAAACCATCTGAAGAGGACATTCCCAACCCTGGTGATCCGCCTCTCCTTTAACAAGGAGACTGTAGCCATTAGGAGCATGATTAGTCACAAAACATTGTCTAATTGCAGATGAACTCTCGTGACAAAAAAATTGGCTCAGAGACATAGAGCCCAAAATTATTTCTCTTCTTTAATCCTATGTTTACAGAGGTCGGTAGTCAGTGATGGGTTTGATCCTTTCTCCCCCCAGGCACCTAAGACATGGACTTGCATAGTTAGAATGCATGTTATGAAGACAAGTAAGTCTGGGAAATGGGGAAGTGTTCACCTAAGACAGACTTAATCATCTGTCCTGTTACAGAAGCACAGGCTTTATTAAAATTAATAAAAAGGGAGAAATTGTGGAGGCTGAAAAGTGCAGACCCGTTTCCACCTTGTCTAACAGTCGGAGAGTTTGGAGATTTGACAAGCATAGTTGCGTAGCGTAACTCAGGAGGTGATTGCTTGGTTCTTTTGAAATTAAGTTAGTTCAATGCCATCCTGACAGGTGGTCAGGATATGCAAATGCACCTCTGCTCCTTCTGTTGTAACTATGAGGTCACCTAGGGAAGGATGGTCTTCAGCATAAGTGACTTAGAGCACTTTAGGTACCTAGACGACAGAATGCTAATGTTTTGATGTCTCAGAGTAATAAAGCCATTGACCGTGTGAGTTGTCCTTTTGTGTCATGTTAATAAAGTCTTTTGCTATCTTCTCCCCTGTTTATGTTGGGTATAGAAGTTGTGGAAAAATAGACGCAGGTGTATTTCAGGATTTCAGTCACTGTAATGCCCTCCTGATACTTTCTATGTTTTCTGTCTTATTATTTTTATGGTCTTCATAGCCTTTACTTATATTTCTTCAATTCCCATACCCCTATCCTGATAAGAAGTATTTTCGTCAAGGCCGGTCCTTGACAGATAGGTTTACATTTCCTGTGGCCGTGATAAAATACTCTGACAGGCACAACCTAAGGGAGGAGGTTTGTTCTGCCCCACAGTCTGAGTGTTCAGACTGCCGCAGTGAGGAAGGCACAGGGGCGGCAAGATGAAGCGGCTTGAAGTCATAGCACATTCACGGTCAAGAAGCAGAGAGCAGCAAATAAGGGTGCTCAGCTAGCTCCCCCCTTTCTACACAGTCCAGGATCCAAGCCTAGGGAAGGGTGCCACCCATGTTTAGGGTGGGGCTTTCCCATCTCAACATAATCACCATAACCCCTCACAGGCATGGCCAGAACTAACATAATCTAAATAATGCCTTGTCTGGGCATATTCTAGTTGACCATCAACATCAACCATCACAGGCATGGCCAGAGCTAACATAATCTAAATAATGCCTTGTCTGGGCGTATTCTAGTTGACCATCAACATCAACCATCACAGGCGTGGCCAGAGCTAACATAATCTAAATAATGCCTTGTCTGGGCGTATTCTCGTTGACCATCAACATCAACCATCACAGGCGTGGCAGCTATCCTTGAAGCCAGAGACACCCTTGGATTTCCTGTAGTGATACTTCATTTGTATTTTAATAAAGCTTGCCTGAAGACTAGAACAGAAAACAGCAACACCGGTCAACCATACAGGCCAGGCAGGGGTGGCACACACCTTTAATCCCAGAAGCCACACTAGTTAGCCATAGAGGCCGGATGGTAGTGGTGCACACCTTTAAGCGCAGAACTAGAGAGGAATATAAAATTGGAGGAGACGGGTCTCAGTTCAGTCTCATTCTGAGGACTAGTGGAGGCAGGATCACCATTTTCCATCTGAGGTAGCGGTAAGACCCAGTGGCTGGTGGGTTGCTTTACTTTTCTGATTTTCAGGTTGAACCCCAATATCTGTCTCTGGGTTTTTATTATTTGTGCTACAATTTCCCAGTGTGGGAAGTGAGTTTTCCCTTTAACTAGTATGATTTGTGTTTCTGCTGTTTGCAATGAAGCCTGTCTACCCAGTTGCCTCATAGACGCCTAGGTGCATGCTGGGCACCAAGATGTAGTAATGAGCAAGACCCACTGCGCCTCCTGCATCACAAGAAGCAAGCAGTTCTGGAACAGTCTGAGCCAAGAACTATCCCTGATCCTTTTGATATATTTGCTCACAGATCTGCTGCAGCCAGGAGCCTCCGTGAGTCCAAAGTCCAACAGGGTGAAGGACAAACATGAGCTAGCGTGGGAAAGCCTGACTCAGGGTGGACAAAGGTCACGGCTTCTCTGGAGGACTGTCCAGCAAGGAGAGTCACAGGTGGACGGTCCAGAAGTATGCCAGGAAGCCAAGTGCAAGTCATCCAGAACCAGCAAAGAGAAAGAAGACCAAAAAACAGGAAAAGCAAAGTTTCAGAAGACCCACCCTCACTCGGAAAATGTGCACGTTCTCAGCTGCAGACGACTACACAGGACTGTCTGTGCCCTGTTCAGAGGCCGTGAAGAAAGAGCAGAAGGAAACGCAAGTGTTGACTGCAATTGCCACCGACAAACGGAACGGAAGGCTAGCTTCTATTTTCATTTGTATATTTTTCTGCATTTTCCAAATTTCCTATGACATACCAAGTTATATATTTACTAGAAAATTAAAAGGCACCCCAAGCCCTCTTGGTCCTGCTCAGATAATCCCCACCGGCATACACAGAGGCCCAGCTCCCAGCTGATTCTAGGTTCTGCCAAGTCGACACTGCTAACCCTTCCCACCTTATGGGCAAACCCTGTTCACAGCAGGACAAAGGACACAGCTCCTAGACATGGGGATAGTGATCCCAGGCCAGAGCTCAGCTTCCTGTAGGCCTGTGAGTCAGAAGGTGGTGACAACAGGGCAGACACCTTCACTCCCCATCCCCTCATCCCACCATAGCTCCGGGGAGGCCTCAGAGTGAAGCTGCACTCAGACTTCAGCTCTGCCGCAGACCTACTACCTACGCCAATGCAGCGATAGCCCTAACCCCTAGCTAGTCCTGGGCACCCCAGGTCCCAGGAGGAACCATACAGTGTCCACTCCATTTGGTGACAGTCTCAAAACATGTTCCATTAAGAAAGCATGTCAGATATGTTGATGAATGTCATTGGTGACTGCTTGACCCTTGCCTACGCCAAAGAGGAAGGAGTTCAAAGAAAGGCAGGGAGAGAAACGAGGCCTCTCCTGACCCTAGAATAGTCCTACCCTGGAAAAATGTCAGAGCTTCATCCCAGCACAGGCAGGTGCTGCCTGGTGACAGTGGAGGAACAGGTGCCTGTCTAAGGTGCAGTGCCCCAGGGGACCCAGAAAGCAGATGGGGGCAGCACTGGAGAAGGAATGGGAACCCAGGCCTGCGACCTGCAAGTGCAGAGGGGAGGAGGACAAGGAGACAGACTGCAGAGGCACCTGGCTCCAGGAGGAGCAACAGGAGTCCCAAGGTGAGGTGAACTTGGAGAGGTTCAGGTGTGCTTCAGAATAAAGCCAGGGAGCAGTGCTGGGCGCTGTGGCCACTCTCAGTGCTGGGTTCTCCGTAAACCCGCTCTCCATGAGTATCACTGCACCTGCCTTGCGAACAACCCCAGGGGACACATGCCTGAGGGATACCCTTGGGTCACCCTGCCCACATCTTCTGTGGGCTTCACCTGATGCTTCCATAAAATGGGTAGACTGCAAGAGGCCAGCAGAGTCCTCTGGACCTCCGCTGTTCTGCTCCAGGTGCCGGTGTGGCATCCTTGACTCCACACTCACCCCCTCCCTCTCTTTCATCGTTTCTCTTCTCTCCTTTGCTTTGCTCCTTGGCCATCAGTTGCAGGATGCTGTGCTCACTTACCTCTCCCATCAAAAGCAGCCCCATTTATTTACCCTGGACCAGGTGTGCCTAGGTCTGAACCAGGGAGATACACATGGCATCCCTACATAGTGACCTCAGCGAACTTCACACGCAGCGGACCAGAGAGCTCCTGTGTTTCAGGTCCTTACAACGCTGGTCTTTATGCAAAAACAGCAGGGGCACCATTTTAACAAGTGTGCCCTTTATGCTGGCTATGTGCTCTTCTATCTCACTATGTCAGTTAAAGTTGGAGATGTGGTTAAAGAAATCTCAAGTCAATAAAAGTTCACAAGAGTAAGAGAGTAAGAAGGGCTTTGTTCAGGACCCCCCAATCTACTCTGCTCCCATTCCCAGGCTCTCAACTCACAGAACACAAGGCCCCAGGACAAATGGAGATTCACCAAGGCCATGCTGGGGGCGTCTCCCCACAATCAGGACTCTGGCATCATTGGCTTTCCTGCCTCAGCGGCAGTTGCTTCTGCCACCCCCTCACAGGCCTGTGGCAGCTACATTTTATAACCTAGAAAGTTCCCCTCTTAGCTTGCCAGAGTGAGGCCCTGAAGCAGGACCTCAGCCTTCATAGCAGGCTCCCCTCGAGGCAAGGCAGGCATTACCCCACTGTGCAAACCAGCCTCCTTGCTGCAAACCCTCTTTCTTCTCTCAAAGGTTTATGCTTAGAATCTGTTGCTCACCCTGTCTCACTGGCTCATGTTCTAACACTTGCTTATTCTGAAGATGAAGATGCTGTTTGTGGGAGCAGTAGAGTTTTTAGTAGACGGACCTATCTGGTGAATGTAGGTCACTAGAGGTCGGTGAAGGCCATGCCTGCTCCCTAGGTCCAGACGCATTCTCTGCTTCCTAATCCACTTCATTTGAATAACTTTTGACACACTCACATGGCCATGAGCTGAGCAGCTCCCTGGGGATGGCCTGGAGGCAAAATAAGTCTCCCAAGGAACTGGGAATGGTAGCATGTGCCTGTGATCTCAGCACTCGGG